>NW_026000240.1:35837499-35930938 GCF_001458135.2 Marmota marmota marmota
GGCCCACGAGAGGCCACACCCTGCCACCCGCCCCCCCCCCCGCCAAATTCTTGACCCACCGATTTACTAGGGCGTCCTCAGGAGAGGCCAAACATCCGCCCAGCTCTTCGGGACATGCACCCCATTCCCCCAACTTCTAACGACTGCGTTCTCTGCACCTTCCCGCGTCTCTGCCCACCCTTTCTTTCCACGTTGGCTGCAACGTGGGGATGTAACAACCACATCAACTTTCGGTCTCTCGGGCCCAGCCCTCCTTAGTTGGCCCTCGTTCCCGCCATCTAATGGTCTCAGTTCCAATCTTCCAGCCGGCCTCATCTGGCCACCAGTCCACCTCCGGGCATCCCTTTGTCCCTGTGGCCCCGCCCAAGCAGGCTCTCAGTTTCTTAGCCCGCTAGCGCGCCTCGAACCAAACCTCACCCGCCAACAGCCGGTCCCCCACGCACTCCAGTCCAGTGACTGGGAGAAGTATTAGCTCGGAGGTTGCCCGCGGCCAAACGTAGTCACCGAGGGCGTCCATGACGGTCTTCTGGCAGCCTTGACTGTCACCGCCAAGAAGGGAGCTGCACTCTCGCGAGAACGAGCTCTCCCAGCGCGCCGCGTTGCGGATCAACTGAGCACTTAGCTACAGGTAGCAGAGGCCAGGGCCGCCCAGTTTCGGACATCCAATGAAGACCCTTCGCCCCACACAATCCAGCTGATGATTGGCGAAGCCCGCAGAGGGAACCCTCACCCCGCCCCCTCACATGACGCTGGCAGGGTAGCGGGTGGCGCCTCCCCCAACCCCCCACACCGACTTGGAGCTTGTTGGCCAGGCAACTCGAAGCCCTGTGATTTTATTTGACTGAGCAGCATAGGAGCTGTACACAATAAATTACAAGAATATACTTTCTGCACCGTAATCGCGGCTGGAGGCAGGGGTGGGACAAGACATTGGCCAGAACTTGGGTCTGAAGCAGTACATGGGGGCCAGCTGGGCACCAGAGACTTTGGGTGGCGTGAGACACGCAACTGAGGGCTGGGACTGACCCTCCCCTCAGAGTTCCACGCGTGCATCACTGTAGGCCCGGTCCAGGGCCCACTCAGGTTGCGAGTTGGCGCCACCTTCGCGGGCCAGACGCGCCATCTCCTGCTGGAACAGGGCTTGCCGTGCCCGGCTGGGGTCCACGTTGATCCAGTTGTTGGCTATCCATTTGGTGCCGCGTGTGACCAAGCAGCCCCCATGCAGGGAGTAATCGTCCACGTCACCCACCCAACCTACGAAAGGAGCGTTGCATGAGAAAGGACAGGCTGGGAGGGACCCTAGGCTGAGCTGACCTGAGCTAAAGACCAGTAGCATGGCAAAGGTAGGGCCAGTTGTGCATACCTTGGCCCTTTCCCCACTAATTTATAGTAAACACCACTGGCCCTCTGAAACCAGTTTTCTTGCTGCTGAGCCTTGTCCACAGCTCTTCCCAGCCTGGTTTAGTGAGAGACATGTCTCCAGCTCCAGAGTGAAGAAAGAAGGAAGGGTGAGGCATCAGGGAATGACAGGGGTTGAGATAACCCAACAGGCTGCACAGATGCTGGAGAGGCCTACTGAAACTAGACAATGATCTTTGGGAGACATCAAGACAGAAAACCATTTGGAGGACAGCCAGAAACAGCTCTCCAGGGTGGCAGACAGGAGCAGGGTAAGGGGAAGCTTCCCTCAGATAATCCCCTGGTCTAGCCATAGGCCCTCACCTTGCCCATCAGGCAGGTAGTTGTACCAGAAGACTGCTGTACCCTGCCGGGGTTTGACACGCAGGTTCCCCTTGTCACAGTGCCTCCGAGTATCACGGAGGTCAACATCATCCTGAATTAGACTCTGTGGGCAGCAAGGTGATGGTGTTTTCAGGCTGGCCCCCATTGTATGGCCAGGCAGCCAGAGATGGCTAGAGGAAAAACAACCAGATGTGCCTAGGGGACCACTTAGGCCTTCATCCCAGGACCGGAGGGGTGTGTACTACACTTGCCCAAGGCCCTGCCAGCCCACAAGAATAGCCCAGTCGACCCTTACCATTTCATCGTAGGTTCTGTTGTCTGCTACAGGGAAGACAGTCTCGCCCCCACCGGTGACGTTGTTCAAATAAAACAGCACTGTCATGTAGCTGTAAGGCAGGGGGGCTTCTGAGCAGGTCCCTAGCTACAGACATTCCCAAGGGCTTACTCGTGGGTAGGAAAAGCTACCCAGGTTCCCAGGGGTCAGAGGGACAGGCTAGGATGGATGACAACAGGGTAGTCCAATGCCAGAGTATCTCTAGCCCCTCCTTCTTTCCACAAACCCAGTCTCTTTTTGTGTGTGCCAATGCTTTTTTGGCCAAGATCACGCATAGCTGAGTTACATGACTAAGGGCCTGGCTGGGAAAGTTAGCTATTAGAAGCAGGAAGATCATGCACAAGGTCTTTGTGGGGACTATAAAAGGCTGAGCCAGAAAGCCACATGAAAAGGAGAGACCTAACTTTGTGCCTTGGCAGGGACAGGGACACAGCTTTAGAGAGAGACCAAGACCTCCAAGCAGTGGAGTCAAGATCGATAACTGGGGGAGTAGATTGAAAGAGCTGAGTGCCCAGCATTGTCCCTTGCTTCAAAGTTTTGGGAGCAAGTTTTGGTGTCTCTGGATACTTTAGTCTACATTGACTCAAGTGGACAAAATGGCCAGTAGCCAGCTTTTTCTGCCATTTGGTAAACAACTTTGGGAAGAGATTAAGAGCATCATTGACCAGGATGGCCAAGTGCCTTCCTGACTCCATTCTAAGAGTCAGGTCCATAGCGTCAGGCTGTGCCAGTGTTATGAGGATGCCTGATTTGGGAATTGAAGCCAGTCCCCAGGTGGGAGGTACTTGCCGACAGGAGGTCTCAAAGGGTACCGACTCGTTGGCCACCAGCTTGGTATGGGAGCAGATAGTCTCTGGATACACAGGCCCACTGTCCACATGGGCATGGTAGTGGCCTCCCTCACCATACCGCACAACTTGCAGTGGCTCGCTGAGCTCCACGATCTCAGGTGACAGGCGAGTGAGGCGCAGCACCCTGGTGAGTAGCAGGTATTTGGCTGGGCAGCACCATGTAAGGTGGTAACCTAAAGGAGCTAGCCAAGACCTGCCACGAGCTCTACCCTTGCCCACCTCCCATGGAAGCCCTAGAGCCATGTTTTTTTTTTTCTACTGGGAATTGAACCAGGGGCATTTTACCACTGAGTTACATCCTCAGTCCTTTTTATTTCTTGAGACAGGGTCTTGCCAAGTTGCTGAGGGTCTCCCTAAGAGGCAGAGGCTGGCCTTGAACTTGTGATCCTCCTACCTCTGTCTCCTGAATCATTCAGATTAGAGGTGTGTGCTACCACGCTCAGCTCAAAGAGTCATCTAAGATTGGCTTTACAGGAGCAGGAAGGAGCTACTCTTGATGAACCCTTTTTCCTAAATGCCACCCACTATTTGGGAAAGATGAGATTTTCACAAAATTGGGGGGTTGGGGAGAATTGAAGTCCTCTCAAGAAGGAGGTTGTTTATCTAAAACTCCTGCTGGTTCAGGGGCAGGGCTACTATGAGCAAAGATAAGGGGTCGTTTTTCTAATTAGCAGAAAACAAAAACTTGATTTATTTCTAATCCCATATGTACATTGTTTTCCCACACTGGGGATAAGTTGCCTTTGCTAATTGCCTTTCAGTGGGTCCCATTCTTGGTCTAACAAGTAGAACTTAATCCCCATTGGCTAATCAATTCTGTCCTCTTAGCCCCCTCCAAGGACTTATATGGAGACTCTGCCCCAGGGAAAATGGCCTCAGTGCTCACCTCTGGCGGATGGCACGCATGACATGGTGGGCACCCTCACCCTGGTAGAGCCATGTGTGGTGGCTGTTCCGCACCAGCTCACTGGACTCCGCCTTGTGGCTCCTCATGTACTTGTGGAAGTCCCGAAGGTCCATGTTAGAAAACTCCTGCAGACTCAGCACTCCTGTACAGGGCACCCACCATTAGTGCCTGACAGGCCCATGAGGGGGGACCACAGTGGCAGGCAGCACCTCCCTACCTACCCCAAAGGCAGCAGCAGCCCCTGGCCTCAGGCACTGGGGGCCATGTGCACTTGTCCCCACCTGGACTCTTGGGTCAGATGAACCTGGTTTCTGTCACATCGGGCCCTAAGGGAAGACCCAGAGAAGTTCATTTTCTCAGTTTAAGCCTTGATTTGGCTCCCAAAAGGAAGAATCTCAACACCCATTAGAGTGCCAGAGTGGGGTCTCCAAAGGAACTTGAGCCATATGGCTAGGACCTCAGCCCATGAGTCACCCTACGCCTTCCAGCCTGGCCATATAGAGTGTGGTGGCCATACTCCAACCTGTAGAAGGTGAAGAGAGCAGCAAAGTGCTGAGTCCACCCAGGGCCTCCCACATGGTAGGGTGCAAGCAGGGCAAGTCCCCAGGGAAACCCCCATGAACTCAGGTCCCATCCTGGGTGGAACCAACCTAGCCAGTCTTGCCTGCTGAACTACCAGCCCACTTTAGCAAAGAAAGCCAGGCCATGTCCTCCAAATGAGAACATTCTCCCTGTTCTTGCCCAAATCAGAAAGCAGAGGCCCCACATTCTTGGGGTTCTGGATCTGGTGTCTTTGCTCCAGGTTATTCCAGCTGACCCAAGGGAGATAACTTCCACCCTTTGGCTTAGATTCCTCTGAGGATGGGGAACATCCAAACACTGTGAATCTGACACCATTTCTATACTAGGAATAGCCACAGGCTATTCTTCCAAGACCTTTTGTTCACCAGTCACAAGATTGTTCTTCCAGGGCCTATTTGACTGCTCTATCTCTTCCTCAGCTGGTCCATAACTTGGGCATGAGGGTTAAGACTACACCTCAGAAACCTCTTGGTTGCTGCCCCATGCTCCTTGCAGTTAGCAAAATTAGTAACACTACCACTTCAGTGCTCCATTAAAACTCCAGGTGGGCAAAAGGAAGGGAGAGAGGCCTCAGTGAGATGAGGGAGGCCTGGAAAGGCAGATGGAGCAGGGTGAATGGAAAAACTCAAGCTGCCCTCATGTCTCCTTGCTTCCACTTTACTCACTTTGCCATTTCCCAACTAGGAGTCCTGTTTCCTGTGCCCCAGACTCTATAAACTTTGCCTGATAAGGTCAAAATGATCTCTAGGAGCTGCCCTTTAGACTGTCATAGTCTGGGGAAAGGAGGTGGCTCACAGGGACAGAACTGTGGAGGGATGTGAGCTCACCATCACCATCGGGATCTGCTTTGATCGCGGAGTACATCTCCTGAATATTCTCTGGAGTCATCCACCGTCCATTTCCCAGGCGAGTCTGGGCCAGTACCTGAGGTATAAGAGGGTCCCTCAGTGGGGTGACCCTAGGGGTAAAGAGCCATCAGAGCATAAAAGGACCAGTTCTTATGGAGTTAAGGGTTGCAGTAATAGGGCATGCGTGAGGACTCAGGACAGAGCCCAAGGTCTCTGGGCTGAAGAGAGGTCCAGAGATATCTGAGGAAGCCAGGAAAAGGGTCAAGAGGCATGAGGACCATTGGCATACCCAGCCCTGCTGGGACTCTGGCCTTCAGGGGAGCACTGTTGGCCTTGTATCACACTCAGATACCTCAGGTAATGTGGAGGAAGGGAGAGTCAAAGGTCTGGTTATAAAGAGGGAAGAGGCAACAGGGGGAGACTTGTCCAGGATATGACCACCACCAGAACCCTCAGGAAGACCAGACTCAGTGGAGTGCTCTGTGTGAGCAATGGACCAATACCCCACCCCCCAACACACACCCTGCTGGATTTCTCTCAGAAGCCCAGGTGTGAGAGGCACGTGAAGAGAGATGCAGGCTGCTGGCTACATCAGAGCTGCCAACCCCATCCACCATAATGGGTTTCTAGCCATGGCAGCAAGGAATCCAGACCACAAAAGAAATACCATTCCAAACTGTGGTGATAAATGCCATCACCCCCATGTGGATCCTCCTGCAATCCTCTGGGGTTTCCAGGGTAGTAGGGACTCTATAGAGAGGAAAGAGTGACCCTGGGACTGGGCATGCCCAAGAAGGCCTGAGTTGGCATCTGAGTATGGGGCCAGTTGAGTCAGACAAATGGCATGGCCACCAGAAAGGTAATTCTAGGAACTCCCTCCCTGTGCCTCCTCAGGCCCCAGGATCCCAACCTCTCGGAGCTGCAGGCGACCATCGTGGTTCTGGTCCAGCAGCCGGAAGAGGTCCAGCTGGCTGACCTGCATACTGCTCATTGCTTCTTCATATTCTTCAGTGGGCAGGATCTGGCTGCGCTGTAATCCCTTCATCTGTGCCAGGTGGATGATGAGTCGACACTCCTCGTCACTCAGGAAGCCAGGAATTTCTGCCATAAGAGGAGGTGGGTGAAGCCAAGGACTGAGCTGGGGCACTGTGCACTGAGTATCCTCCTCCCCGCAGGGTTTCAGGGGTCCTCTCTGTCCCCTGGTGGTCACAATGTTTGGAAGAGTCCACACTCCCCTTTATATCCGTTCTTACGTTAATGTGGAGTTGTCCTGCAAAGGCTGGCCAGCATTGGAATGCAGGGCCTCTTTTGTTGATGATGACAGCACACATTTTCCAGGGGGGTTACTGGGAGCAGGCTATAGCTAAAATGGATATGGGCTGACCCACCTTGGAGTGGAACTAAAGGCGAGAGAGTGGACTTGAAGAGCAGAGGGTTAACCTCTTCTTCTTACTGGGAATATTTACTGGGGATTGAACCCAGGGGTATTTTACCACTGAGCTATATCCCTATACCCTTTCTTATTTATTTATTTATTGAGGTGGGCAGGGATTTAACTCAAGGGCACTCACCCACTGAGCGACATCCCCAGCCCTGTTTGTATTTTATTTAGAAACGGGGTCTCACTGAGTTACTCAGAGCCTTGCTTTTGCTGAGGCTGGCTTTGAACTCTGGATCCTCCTGCCTTAGCCTCCCAAGCTGCTAGGATTACAGGCATGAGCCATTGCACTTGGCTTATTTTTTATTTTAAGACAGGATCTTGCTAAATTGCCTAGCTAGGCTGGCCTCCAACTTGTGATCCTCCTTCCTTATCCTCTAGAGTTGCTGGGATTACAGGTGTGAGCCACCATGCCCAATTTACATCAGATATATATATTTAAAGCAGAGAAATGCTGGCTGGCTCTTGCTTTCAAGCATTATTCAAATAAAAACAAACAAAGCCCAGACATCCAATAGTGTAGGTTCGTCCAAGGGTTGTCCTCTCTTCTCCCGTATAAGTAGGTTCTGGTCATCTGACCAGGGCTGAGTTGCCTAGTGCTGGGAAGTGAGTGTGTGTGTGTGGGGGGGGGGGGGGTAACTCAGCACCTACTCTGTGCCTCTAAGCTCGTGAGTAAAGATCAGTCATGCTTGAGACCTAGGAGTGGCTGGCTGTCCACACACTGGCCACAGTTTGTAGGTGGCTTGGTAGAACTGCAATATAAGCCTTATATCTGGGAAGTTCCCAACCTAATAGCCCAGGTACTTTCAGGTCAGAAGCCTAGGTCCTGCTTCCTTCTCCTTTTCCTAGGAGGAGAACTTCCTTGGGGAAAAAGAGGTTCACAAAAGAACAGATTAGAGGAGGGGCCAAACTGCCATCTACAGGGTGGTCTGTCACTTCTCTCAGTCATACTCCCAGCATGAAGTTCCAGTCATTGCCCAGGGTAAGGTAAAGGTCTCTCAGAGCCAAGATGGTAGTGATTTTTAATAGTGATCATAGCAGATCACACTCAGGTAGCACAGTCTCTTAAAGCACTTTGTATACATCAACTCCTTAGTTCCCGATATTCATCTTTGAAAGCCAGGCCCCATTAACTGACCCTTTCAATCTGTGAGAAATCACAAGCACAGACTTGCCCAGGGCCACCCAGGCTGTTCTCTCAGAATCTATGCTCAAGTCCAGATCAAATCCCAGGGGTAGGTGACATGATCCCAGATGTGATAACATTAAGGATAGAACAAAGGCCACCCCCCCACCCCTGGCATGCATAACTCTCAAACCATCAAACCCAGAAAAGGTATGAGTCAGCCACTGGGAGACAGCACTGCTGGACAATGGGTTAGACCAAACTGCTGATTGTCACCTCTTGATTGCTTAACATATAACATTGAAAAAGAAAGAAAAGAAAGCCAAAAAGGAAAAGAAAACACAGGCTGAGTTTTCTTCAGTTTATTAGGTGCCAGTAAATCCACAGGCCTAGTGGAGATGATTTCAGTCTCTATTCCCTTCATCATGTGCTAATCAAAAACAGTCAGCCCAGTCAGTATGTTGTGGCCTAATCAGGTGGGTGCAGGTACCTGGGAACTTTGCAAACACCTGCAGGACCTCCTCCTCTGTTGGTTCCTTGGAGGTACAGCCCTATAAAGCCCTGGACCTCAGTTCAGTGAGGCCAGGATAGAGAAGGCAGGTGATGGAGAGAGGACTGTAGCTGCTGGTGGTACTGTGGAATGATGGTGCAGCTGGGGCTCCCTGGAGCTACACACGGAGCATGCTCATTCCCCAAGCAATGAAACTATGTTATGACATTGGCTACACAGAGAGGCAGTTGACCAACTTGCTGGACCATGACACAGCAGCTGAGGCCATCAAACTTGCTTGCCCAGGAGTGCCCACCCTGATGTTGGCCTCTTCCTTTTGCTCCCTCTTTGCCCCTGTGTGCCTTGACAGGTAGAGCAGGGGCAGATAGAGGGGAGGATGTCCTTAGCCAGGGCCTGCTCTGGCAGTTGAGCTCTTCACTAATCCTCTGAGCACCTGTCACTGCTGGTTATTCACAGGGGCAAGGAGGAAAATGAATAATTATTTTTATGAGTGTTCCCAGTAGAAGGAAACAGGTACCCAGGGGACAGAGGTGACCATCACTGGGCAGGGTATCATCAATGGTGGGCATGTGGGGCTGGTCCCTCAGTCTATACCCACAACCTATAAAAGGCTCTTCAATGTCAAGACAGGGACAAGTGGCAGGATGCTTCAGGCTGGGGTCTGTGAGCCCCTTTGCAGGGAAATGTGGAAGCTCTAATCTGCCCACAGGATGCTGGCAAGAGATGGAGCTGAGATCCATCTGGTGACATTTTCTCCTAAAGCCCCGAGGTGATAAGGCTAATTCTTCTTCCCCAGCCTAACCTTCCTGTGACCATTACCTCAGCTCCCCCACCCAGCAGAGGAAGTCCTTCCTGGAATCTCTGGTGACTGTCAGTACCAACAAGAATGGATTCTTTCAGAACTGGAGGGTGGGCCCCCTGCACTCTGTGCCAGCACCAGCCCTGTCCAGAGACTGCAGTGCCCTGAAGGTCTTTTAGGACAAAAGGGAGGCCCTGCTTTTTCCCTCTGACATGAGGGGTGAAGGCCAGAGAGCAGGGCCTCCCACATCCCTCACCTGATACTAGATAACCTTGGAGCTGGAGAGGGAGTTTCAAAAGCTGGAAAGAAGCTAGGTTATAGGCAGATAAGCAGGGAGGCAGAGCTGAGGGCTGAAATGTGGCACAAGTAGAAAAGCAAGGCTGCAGGGCTGTTGCTAGGTGATCAGAGTGCCGTTGCCAAGCAACCATGGAAAGTTCCAGGTTGATCTGGGTGCCCAGTTACCAGCCTAGTCACACCAATTGTTTTCTCCACCCTGCAGGGTCATCTACCTGTGCTGCAGCCTGTGTGAGGAAATGGAGGCCAGCTGCTCACCCATCACGGCTGGCTGTGGTTACCCCTGGCCAGCTATCTTGAACCGTGGATGCTTCCCTGTGGGCCATGATCTCTGTATCTCAGCCATGTCCGATGACTCTCTGTGTGACTTCCTCACAGGTCTTCACCCCCTGTCTACTGTGTCATTCTAGGAGGGGATCAGGTAAACTGGTCGGGGAAAGGGAAGAGGACCCCTAGAGCAGGCAATCTGTCTCAAAGAGAGTAAAACAGGAGGGGCAGACAGGAGGGATTTCGTCGATTGCCCCCCCCACACACACACACCTCTTGCCTGCCTTCTCACTTGAGTCTCTCCTCCCAGTGTCACATGCCAGCTGCAGAGACTGTGAGTTGCAGAATATAAGCTTACCCCAGGAGGTCCTGGACACACTCTGCATCATGACTTTGTAATATAAGCCCTGAGTGGACAGTATCCTTTATACAATGTTTACCTGGCTCAGTACTAAGGCAAATATTAAGAAAATATCCAAATATGCCTGATTAGAGCTGAAAACTTAATTCCTTTATAAGCATGGGATGTTGCTAAAAACAAAATAAAACAAAAATTCTGCTAAGGAGGGTGGCATCCCTAGGAGACTGATTCTAAGGGGAGAGCATCAGACAAGAGTTCAGTAGCCAGGGGATGGGTGGGGGCACTCTTGGAAGTCCAGCTGATCATTTGGCCCCTCTGATTCCATTCAGCAGTGAAGGTCAGGCTCTTCTGATGTAACAGGACATCCTCTGGCCCCTGGGACCGTGACCTGGATTCAAGACTAGATGTGTTGAAGATGGGACCACTGCTCCCCACAGAGTTAGTGCCTACCCTGAGACACTGGCTGCAGCTGGATGTCACATGTGTGTATAATCTCCTGTGAGGAAGGCACACAGAGACCTAAATATTAAGTGAGAGGATGCAGGGCAACCACCTGTTGGTAACCACAGCCTATGCCTGGAGCCGGAGCCACCAAATTCATAGGTGTCACTATTACCAGTGCCAAGAACAGGGACTAACCATACCAAAGAAAGCCTTGGACTTTTAGCCATGGCCTCTGCACTGGTCACACTATTCATGTAAGCTCTCCTGGACACACATTGAACCCTCTTTCTGTTGTCCCTGCCAAGGGGATTTGCAGACCAGAGAACAGAGAGGCCCCAAATCTCAAACAGGGTGGGTCTGCTTTCTTAGCTCTCTCCAGCCCAGAAGGCATGCAGGCTAGCTAGGTTCCTTGGAGTATGCTGAGCATACTGGGAAGACAGTCTAGACACTGCCCTGCTACTGTCCACAAGCCCTAGCACCACAAGCCATATTTCAGAGCAGGCACACATCCTTGGGCTATGCTCACTTTGGGCAGGATGGTGCTAGTCCAGTCCCAGACACACTCAACTATATCCACATGAGCTCTGTTAAGTCTGCCAAGCAGCCAGCCAGTGAAACAGTAGGAGTGTGCATGTGGCTAGGGGAAAGCGGCAGTCCACAGAGAAAACTATATTAATACGCTTAAAAATTTGAAATTATATGCACATTAAAAATTCTTTTTTTGCTGACCGCAGTGGTGCACACCTGTAATCCCAGCAGCTCAAGAGGCTGAAGCAGGAGGATCATGAGTTCAGAGCCAGCCTCAGCAACATAGTGAAGCCTTAAGCAACTCGGCAAGACCCTGCCTCTAAATAAAATATAAAAAAGGGCTGGGGATGTAGCTCAGTGGTTGAGCACCTCTGGGTTCAATTCCCAGTACAAAAAAAAAAAAAAAATTTTTTTTTCCCTTACTTCAGGGCCTTCAGTGTTTGTCATGGGCATAGTGATCTGACACAGCTGCCTAATTATTTTAAGCTGAAAAACAATATATTTGGAAATCATATGAAAAAGCAGTCAGGATTTTTAAATAAATTGTTTTATATACTAGTGATGATTACTCATTCACCTTAAGTAGTTAAGAAAAATGGATTAAAACTCTCACTGGCTAACTAGAGGTGCTAACTGCTGCCCTTGAAGAGGGTACCAAGTCAGGAGGGTGGTGGCAGAGCACACTCTGAGCAAGCAGACAGGCCTGAGCATCCAGTCAACCCCTCCAAACCACCCAAAATTTATCAGCAGAAGACAGAATTCTTGACTACTAAACACATAGCCAGAACAAATCAAGCCTTTCATACATGCAGCTCATCTTTGTGGGTAGAGGCACAAATGACAGAGAGAACAAAACAGTTTCTAGCAGTGCTGAGCATTAAGAAGAAAATCAAACAGGCCGATGTAACGGGATGCCTGGGAACCTCTCAAGACTGGTTTGAAGACAAGAGAGGTCGCTGAGGAAGGGACATCTGAGCAAATGGAGATAAAGCCCCATCTATGGGAAGAGCCTTATAGTGAGTTAACCACACATATAAAGGCCCTGAGGCAGCAGTGAACTTGGTGTCTCTGAGAATCCTCAGGGAAGGAGGGAGAGTGGCAGGAGATGAAGTCTAAGAAATAAGAGGGCTTTGAGGCAGCAAGTAAGACCTAGGAGTAAAATGGGATTGCTCAGTGGTAGAGTACTGCCTAGTATGCTCAAGGATCTGGGTTCAATTTCCAGCACTGCAAGGGAGGGAGGGAGGGAGGGGGGGGGAGAGAGAGAGAGAGAGAGGAGAGATGAAAGGGGGTTATCTTGGAGACTTTTAAGATAGGAAGAGAAAAGATCTAATCTGTTGCTTAAAGACAGAACAAGGATGAAGAAGCTGTGTTTGAGAGAATGTAAGCCACATTTAAGAAGGCAATGTTCCCAAAGAGGTCACAATGACTCAGAAATGGATTCCTAGTGTTCCACATCTTTGAAAAATACCTACTACCCTTGTGTAACTCAGAGTAGGGCCTTTTGGTCCAGATCCCACTTGCCAAGTGTCTCGAGGAACAGGTTGGGAAAAGGAAATGTTCCCCAAAGGGAGAGATGAGAGGCTGCATGGAGTGTTTCCTGCAGTGCTGGGTTCTTTTCCACAGAGAAGTAGGCACCTTGGGATGGAACCCAAGCCCCCTAGAATGAACTCACATCTTTTTTTTTTTTTAATCTTTGTTTTTATTTTTTTGTAGTTGTAGATGGACAGAATTTCCTTTATTTTATTTATTTTTACGTGGTGCTAAGGATCAAACCCAGTACCTCACCTCTACTAGGCAAGCGCTCTGCCACTGACCTATAGTCCCAGCCCTATTTTTATTTTTTATTATTATTATTTTTTCGCAGTATTGGGGATTGAATTCAGTGGGCATTTACCACTGAGCTACATCCCAAGTCCTTTCCCTTTTTATTCTGAGCCAGGGTCTTACCAAGTTGCCAGGTTGGCCTTGAACTTGCAATCCTACTGCCTCAGTCTCTCTGAGTAGCTAGGATTACAGGTGTGTGCCACAATCCCTGGCTCCCAACTAACATCTTAGGTACCCATCCCAGGCCCTGGCACCTTGAGTCTCTGAGGCTGACATGTCACAGATTTGGAGCCAGGAACAGCAGGGCAGAGGGAGCACAGCCTACACTCTCCTTGGGCTCTGCCTGCCTTTTTAGGATAACAGTGAACTCCAGACCAATGATGAACTGATGGACATACAAATACAGAAAACAGACACTGCTTCTTCTTAGGATAAGGCATCCTTTGGATTCATCCAACACCAAAGCATTCTGGAAATGCCTGACCTTGGACACTCTCCCCTGTGGTTTCCCTCCCTCACAACTGGACTTTTCATAACCCCTGATCTCTTTTTCATTCACCTAACTCATTTCACCAAGCAGCATGTTCCAGGGCTTTCAGGATGAAACCTGGGATCTTCCCCCAACTGACTAGCAGGCAATGTAAATGTTTTGGAGAAAATGAGGACTACAAACAAGAAGTCCATGCCACAGCTGTCCAACTCTCTTGGCTGTGCCCTTTGTAATTGCAGAAACAGGGGCCCATCTGATAGCCTAACCAGAATAGTTTACCTGTTATCACATCTCTTCTGCTTCTTGTAATTTATTTTGGGGGACTTCAGAAGTGGCTTTCTCATTCTCTGCTTTATAGGACAAGCTGCATGTTAGAAGGATTTTGGCTTCATGGCTCACTTAACCTAATGTGGATTTGAATTAGATATATACAGGTTCCAGGAAGGCTGATGAAAGAAAACAAAATCACTCAGTATATCTGTTCACAGCAGTACTGGGAATTGAACTCAGGTCCTCATGCATGCTAGTAAGTACTCTACCACTGAGTTTACATCTCCAACCCACGGCAGTATGGTACTAATAAGGCAAATGCTGTACCCTTTGCCTAGATCACCTTTCCCTGACAGGATCACTTTTTACTTGATCCTGTACTTCCTATAGGTCTTTGCTCAAATATTTTTCTCAAGGAGGCCCATCCTGGCTACCCTATTAAGAGCTCCAACCCCAGGTGAAATTCTGCCTTACTGGTCTGCAATCATATATCACCACCTGATGTATAGTTATTTGTTTGTTTATCTGTTTCCATCTGAATGTCAGCTTCAGGATTTTGTTTTGTTATGGTTCCCTTCATTTTTTGTTACATATTGTGTTCCCTTGCACTTAAAATAGTGCCTGGTATAGGATTCAATGTCATTCAGTAGTAATATTGATAACAAAAGCCATCATCTTTTAGGGCCCTTCTCACAACAGAACTGACAGCATAACCTAATTCCCCATGAATAGGATGCATGTGACATACTTACAGGTCTAGTCATAATCCCCAGTCAGAGCCCTCTGCACAGGGACAATAGCATATGTTTAGGCGCTCTGCCTCAGCCCCCTTCTTAATACTCCTTATTAATTTCATTCCCTTGCAGCCAGGGCCTGTCCTGGGTCTACCTATATATGTCACTGAGGCCAGGTACCCAGGACAGGGCTGTACAAATTTATCTTTGACAAATTCCATAGGTCTGGGGACCCTTACCTTGTTGACTCTGATAATCTTTGGAAGGCTTCTGGATCTTCCCAGTTAGCACTGTGGCTTCTATGAGCAAGTTCTAGAGGCAGGCTGCCTGGGTTCTAATCCTAATGTGACCACTGAACTACTATGTGAGCTTAGCCAAGGAACTCTGCCTCATTTTCTCACCTTCTTGCCTGTGGGTAGCATCTACATCCACCTCAAAGGGGGTTTGTGAGAATTAAATGAAACAATCACATGAAGCCTATCATGTAATAAGAACTCAGACAGGCTGGGGTTGTGGCTCAGTGGTAGAGCACTTGCCTCACATGAATGAGACACTGGGTTCAATCCTCACCACCACAGAAAAATAAATAAAATAAAGGTATTGTGTCCATCTACAGCGTATATATGTATATATACATACTCAGAAAACATGAACTATGATACGGCTATGAATGGGATCACCCTGAAAGGTTCTGCCCATGATGACTAAAAAGAACACTAAGAAGATTCCTAGAATGCTGGCAGCAAAAACTGTGCCTCTGACTGGTGTCCTAGTTGGCATACTTGGGGACATCAGTTTATCCACATTTGAATAGCCTGCTTCTCTTCACAAGATCCCACAGGCCCTGAGATCAGCTGGGAATTGGTTATTGGACCCCCACTTTCCCCCCCATTCTAAAAGATGACAGAATTAGTTGTGGCATGGAATGTCTAAAGACAATTTCAATGAAATTGGAATGGAAATTGGATGCTAGCTTCAGGGTCACATTGCCTGGCCATGTGATGAAAAAAATCTGCTGCAGGGAATAATGGATCTGAGAGGGGGAATGAAAAGGCCATTCTATTACCCTATCATGGAGAAGGGAGTGGGTACTTCATATTGGTAATCATCTAGATGGATAAAGAAAGGGCTACTTTGAAGGAGCCGTTTTCAAAATAGAAAGCATGTGGTCAGAAAGAGCCTTGAGGTAACCACAGCAGCCCCTGGCCCTTCCCGGGAGCATTTGGTGGACTTACCAAAGAGCAGCGGCTTCAGGCTGAGAGTTCGGATGAAGTGATCCCTGTCGGTAACCAGCTGGACCTTACGCTCGTACCCCACCTAAAGGAAAGGCGCACAGCGGATAGATGAGGTGCCAGGGTGCCAGGTCACACTACTCAAAACGGGCTCAACAGCTGGCCAGTGCTTGTGGGTCAGTGTGGGGGACAGGGCCTGGACCGCGGCGTGGGAGCTGGTTGTCCTCACCTTGATGCCCTCGAGGCGAGTGAGGGGGCCCAAAGTTGACTTGGGCCGGGGGCTTTGGGCGCGGCGTTGGGGTCCGGGATCCGTGCTCTCATCGCCGTTGCTGTAGTGAACGAAGAGCAGTAGAGCCAGCACGTTGCCTAGGTACAGGTGCACGAACACCATCAGCACCAAGAAGTAGGCGCGTGAGCATATGCCGCGGGGCTTGCACAGCGGCCGCACCGGTGCATCTTGGTCATCGCCTGGCCGGGTTGTTGCCCCAGCCAAGCTGTGCTCCGGCGGCACCCAATGCGGATTTGCAGCTTCATCCGCTACTGCGGCCTCCGGACACAGGTCTGTAGCTGCAGCCGCCGCCGCCATGGCGCCTAGGTCTCGTGCGCGCGCGCGCGCGCCCAGGGGAGGGGCCACAGGGTGCCTGCGCTGCGCAGTCTCTGGGACAACAGCCTCAAGAGTCCGCGCACACTGCTGTCAGCAGGAGACCGTTCCTGGGGACAAGCACCTGCCACTGTCGCACATAGTGCTCGGCCTCTCTGCACCTTGAACCCCAGCCCACACTGGGTTTTCTTTTCCAGGAGCTAAACACTCCCCGGAGCAGACCATTCACCAAATGTAGATCTAGACAGGAGCTGCACCATTAAGGCAAATCCATCTGGTAATTTATCTGTCCTTGGTTAAGACCCCCCCCCTTCCCTCCTCCCACCCAGAAAAGTATAGGATCTGCAATTATCTTGCTCCCAGGAGTGGGGGTTGGGGAAGGGAGTAGCCGCATGGAGGAGACAGCACCAGGAGATGACTCAATACTGCGGAGGCCAATGACTGAGCACGTGATGATGTAGCAGGTCCCACGACCTTCTTGTAGGTCCATACCGCAGTGGGTCTACATTTTCTAGGGAGTCCTGCAGGAATCAGGCCTTAGGAAGAAGTTGCCTGAGTGTGTGTGTGCGCGGGGGAAGAGGGAGAAGGTCAGAAGATTCTGGGGAGGTCAGAGGATTCCTGGAGGAGCCCTGGCATCAGGAAGGTCAGCTCTGGGGGGTCACCACCACCACAGTAACACCCAGGAATGCGGGAGGTGCTCCATGTAAGGAACACTTTGTCTCAGAACTGGCACATAGTAAGAGGGAGGAAGGAACTTTTCCACTATTGAGACACCATCACCTCAGATTATCATAAAAAAATGGGAGTGGAAGGACATATAGTGGCCCAGTGCCAAGATATTTTTGTGCTGCTTTTCTAGGTTTGGGTTATCCTTAGGATATGCACACACTCTAACCACCCATGCTTTCAAGAACAACACATTAACACTGAATTTTCTGGTCTTCTCAGGGCAGGACCACTTCCTTATCCCCAAGATTCTACAATGACAGGCTTCATCAGTGCCCTAATCTAGCCACCCCTCTTTATTTATCTGACTCCACAAAAGGAGAGGTTCTGGACTTTTTCTGCACAGAGGGGAAACAACAGCAATAGCTGTTGTGAGCCAAAGTTGGGATGCTAACCAAACACTACCACCAGAAAGCAGTCCAGCATCTCACATCAGAGGAAATGGGAACCCACAGCTCTGGGGGGAATTAGCTAGGTCTGGACCTCCTTATGCAGAGGAAGTAAAGGGCCTAGTCCCTTTCCCCTAAAATGAATTGTAAAGGAAATATAATCACTGATCAATATTTGTGAGTCCAATATACAAAAAATTCTATTTACCAATTCAGGATTGTTCAAATTTTCTGCAGCCTGTCTTTAATTAATCCTAGTTAGGTCAGAAATCTGTTTCTAAGTATAGTTACAATAGAAATAATTCAAAGTTTCCAAAATGGTGTAATTGAGAACAAATGTCAACCAATAGAACCACAATTTTACCAAGGATCTCATAATTTCCTGGTACCAATGTAGGGATCTCTCTCGCCTTCTAAAATCAGTTAGATCACCATAAAATTGACTTTTGACATTTTAAACCCTCTGACCCTTTTGATGCTAGGGCAGTCTTACCTCAACAGCCGATACACACATACTGCCAAATTTGACAATTGTGCAGAGCTATGTTCTAATTTGTATTAGAAAAGTTGAACTTCCTAAAAATAAACAGTTTACCATTTACCAGCAGTGGCAGCCTTGGGCAAATTATTTCTCTCTCTTTTTTTTTAGATGGATTCTATATTGCCCAGGCTGGTCTCAAACTCCTGTTGTAATCATCATGTTCCTGCCTCAGCCTCCCAAGCAGCTGAAACTACAGGTGTGTGCCATACCTGTATTTTCTTTTTAAACAGTTATATAATGTGGACCCTGACAGCACCTATTGCACAGGGTTGCCATGAGGACATGAGTATGTGCTCAGTCAACATTAGCATGATTTGTCTTGGGGTATAGGCACTAGTCTGGTTTTTTGATTGATGGCCTGTGCCCAAAATAGAGCCTACTGAACAGCTGAGGCTCAGATGCCATACTTTCTCATTGAATTTAGATGGGCAGTGTGAGGTCTCTGCTGGCATGCTACCAGTTCTGAAGATGACTTTATCACAGAGCTTCCTACCACTAAAGTTGCTGGCATTCCTGACAACACAAATATGGATCTGTCAATTAGAAACCAAACCCTGTTTCCTGTCCTTCACCCTTGGGATTAGGACCTAAATCCTTGTTTATGTCCTAAGTTGTCTCTTCATAACCCTCAGGGCTCCAGAGGCCACACTGTCCACTGCCATACCTTCCTACATCTGCTTTGGAGGAACACAGAGGTCTGAATAAAAGGGTTTGGCACATTTGTATTTACCCTACCACATCTTGGGGATGTAGGGAATGATTCAGCCTACACCCAGAGAGACGAGAGTCAAAACTTCCAGCATATTCTACTTCCTTCTGCAGAGACCACCTTACAGATACCCTTTTTCCATACAGCCAGAAAGGGGAAAAAATCTGACAAGTAGGGCCTTCACAGCACCCAAGTGGGGAGAGGGCAAACAGGAGTACCCTCATCTGGTATTCACTGGCCAGAATCTGGGACTCGGGAATCTATCTGTATCCTTTGAAGAAAGACTCTACACACATTTTTATAATCAGAAACTTAAGTTTATTTTGAATAAACCACTCAACTTTGAGCAGATGACATTGCTTCAATTAACTTTTTCTTTGAAGAAAAACAAGATATATGATAAATTCATGAAAACACTGTGCCTCTCTTCTACCCTTGGCAGGGGGGCGGAGGAATTCTGCCTGACATCTCCCATCTTCCTAGTAATGTTAATAAAGGATAGCCACTGGAGGCACAAAAGGAAGCTCTCCACAGGTCTAGTGCTAGAGGTTATTCTGGACATAGAATCCCCTGTAGCTCTAGTGGTCAGGGTCACACAACTGGATGTAAGTAAAGAATGTGGCAGCCATGAAGTCCAGAGAATACCCAGCCAGGGTGTGACAAAGATGCAGAGCTACAACTCTGTTCTGTGCCCTGGCAGTGCTACAGGAAGGACTTGACAAAGAGGTAAAGGCTCCAGACACCAAGATATTTCATATGCCAATGCAGAATTCACATCCCACCCATGGTCCTGTAGAAGGTACCTTCTATTCACAATTAGCTCCCTGTTGTCCCTTTCTGGGCTCATTTGCTACATTCCTAACCTGTTCTCCCAAATCCCCTCCCTTGTTGGGGACTATATGAAGAGATAAAACTTGAGGGAAGAAAGTGAACCTGCAGTCAGCCATGTACCTTAAAAGTCACAGCTGTCCTCTGTCTTCAAGAATGACTCTGTTTACAGCTTACTCAGTACCTAGAAAACTGCTGACTGGAGGTGAAAATGTATGGACACTGAAGAACTCCCACTATAATATTCACAGATTTTCCTATAGGCTCTCCTAGGAGGTGAAGGAGGCCCTGTCAAGTATAGATAGCTCTGCCAGTCTCAGAGTGGAGGCATTGAACAAAGCCTCAGAAACCCCAGAGATCACAGATCTAACTTTTCAAAGGCCCACAGGACCAGGTTCAAGAAAGGCAGGATACAAGGCAAACTGCTTACTCCCTTGCACTCAAGTATGTGAAAGTTGTTCCTATCCTCTGGCCAGCCTTTCCTCCTAGTACAAAAACTGGGACCATAAACCAAGGATTCTCCTGGCCTTATACTCCCAGACCCTAGAGGTGGGGTCTTCTGACAGTTGGAACCAGGCAAAGGGAAACACATTCTGCCACCAGAGTAGCTGCTGGGCACACTCCAAGTAATATGAAAACAACTTGCACAAACTGAGCCCCTGAGCCAGGAAGGCCAATGCCCTTGAGGTGGGCCATGTTGAACTCTGACCCTGATGTTTGTAAGGAGAGTGCAGCAGGTCAATGTCAGGTATGGCTGCATGTGACCCTGGTCAGAGTTACACCACTTGAATACTGGCACAAAAGGAGAGACCAAGGTAAAGCAAATTTATTTTAAGGAACAACTCCCTTTCGAAATGATTCTCTATAGGAGACCAAAGGAAGCATGGGGCTAAACCAGCGTCCCCTAGTCTGGGTGGCCACAAGCCCACCTATGTTCTGCTGTGGGTTCTGGCTTCAAATGCCAGACCCAGGTAAACCTCACTTTCAAGAATAAAGATGAACCCACAGAAGACCACCTATTCTGTACTATCTCCTTACTGTCCAACTAAGGCAGGAGGCATGATGTGACTCCTTGTGCTCCATGCCTGTGACAAAGGCCAACTCAATTCCCTACCATCTGTCTCTAGCTGTGGCCAAACATGTGAAGCTGGAAAGCAGAGACCACTCCAGGGCCCCTTGCAGTATAGATATTTTTGAGGCAGGGTAGGTGGGCAGCACATGTTACATTCCAAGTAAAATAGCTACAGGGTAAAACACTCCAATGCCAATTTATTTTTTAAAAGGGCTCTGTGTTATCCTATGGTTTGCCTTTTTTTTTTTTTTAATATTGTACAATCTTTGAAAATTACATAAGTTGTAATGATCTAATCCTATTAATAGCCATTCAAAAAACAAATAAACAAAACAAAACAAAGCAAACAAAACATTCCCTCCCTCCCAACAACCATCTGGGTGAATTAAAAGTCCTGAAAAGAAGCCAATTCAATATGAACTCTACCCTGGTAGAAACAAAAAGCAAAAAGATGAGAAGAAAACAAATTAACTAAAAGGTGTGTTGCCAGTGTCTCTCAGGAGTGGGGCCCTGGCTGTTGCCTGGAGTCGTGAAAGGCAGAGCCTGCAGCATGCAGTATGGCAGCCGGGAGTCCTTGCAGCCACATTTCATCCCGGCATGTCCATGTCCCAACTTAGGTATCATGGAAATCCTTCAACAGGGTTCTTCTCCGCTGTTCTGCTATGTGCATCTGGTTCTCTAAGTCCTGCACAAAGGAAGCAAGGATGGGTGTTTGCATGGTTCAGTGCCAGGAGTAGGGAGTAACCAAAGCCACACCTACCATATCAATGGGCTCCAAGGAGCCAAAGCAATGCCCTTTCCACCCTTCTCAGCAGCAGCTTCCAGTTCTCATACCAACACCCTGTTATCTATGACCCCACCCATCTTCCCTTACCTGCACTGCAAGAAGACAACAGGCACTTACCCCTCTGTCATAGCTGTCCGCTCGCTCCACTTTCCACGAAAGGTTTTCAATCTCAGCCTCTAGCTGAGCCTGCTGGTATTCAAACTGTATGGGTAGAGCAGGAGGGTCAAAAGGAGAGGGGAATGTAGCCGGGCAGAGCCTGAAGATAGAGGGTCACATGCAGTACCTCAGGCTCGCTTCAACCCCTAACAGATTATCTCTAGAGTCTCCAAACAAAAGGCAAACTAAAGAGTATAGCCAAATGGCAAGACCATACTTGTCCTCTAACACCAAGGAAAGGGAAAGAATTTAAAGACATTAAAAAGAAGGCTCCCGGGCTGGGGATGTGGCTCAAGCGGTAGCACGCTCGCCTGGCATGCGTGTGGCCCGGGTTCGATCCTCAGCACCACATACAAACAAAGATGTGTCCGCTGAAAAGTAAAAAATAAATATTAAAAAATTCTCTTCTCTCTCTCTATAAAAAAAAAAAGGCTCCCAACATATAGGGAAACAGATGCTGCAAAAAAGTCAAAATGGATATGCTCAGACACTGTATTCACACTGAACATTTCTCTCTTTTTTTACTAATTATACATATGAAGAGAGAAAGCACAACAATTTTCCTCAATGTCTTATTTATATAGTAAAAAAACAGAAACAATCAAATGATGGTATAACCGCAAAATGGAAAACTGATAAATAAAAATGGCTTTATTTTATTTATTTATTTTTTTTTAGAGACAGAGAGAATTTTAATATTTATTTTTTTTTTAGTTTTTGGCGGACACAACATCTTTGTTTGTATGTGAAGCTGAGGATCGAACCCGGGCCGCACGCATGCTAGGCGAGCGCGCTACCGCTTGAGCCACATCCCCAGCCCCGAAAAAGCCATTTTTAAAAAGGAATCTACCAGTCTGGTAAATAGTGACAATTATCAAAATTAATTATGGTAATAATAAAATGTTACATTTATTACTATGTACATTTATACATATGTATGTGTATATGTACACACACACACACACACACACACATATATTATAGTGTGTGGTGGTGCTGGGGATTGAACCCAGAGCCTCAAACATGCAAGGCAAGTGCTCTGCCACCAAACTACACCTCCAACCCCCAGAATATTAATTTAAAAGCATGGAAAATGATAATGATGGTCATTTCTGTTTGGTGGGAATATGGCTGATATAAATGTTTCTCTGTTTTCCAACATTTAAACAAAAAATAGGAATTGCTTTAGCAGGAAACAACCCATATTTAAGATGAAGAATTAAATAAAGGGATTGAAAACAATCAACTTAGAGATTGAGGGGGAAGAGAGCAGATTCAAAGGGGTAAATGGACAGAGGTCTTTTTGGCCAATTGCCCCACCACACACACACTTTTTTTTTTTTTTAAATAAAAGGGGAGGTACTGTGGATTGAACCCAGTGGCACTTTACCACTGAGCTATACCCCCAGCTGTTTTGTATTTTGATACAGAGTCTTGCTAAGTTGCTGAGGCTGGCCTCTAACTTGTGATATTCCTACCTCTGTTTCTCAGTTGCTGGGATTATAAGCAAGTGACCAGGCCCAATGGCCATCAATGTTCAGAGGTTAGGTGCATCTGCCTTTCCATTATACAAAATGACAGTACTGAATGCCCAGAATAGAAATGGAATTTTGCAATTAGACAAGTTTTGTTTTGATTTTGACCTTCCAATACCCAGGGTCAGATCCCTGTTCTCCTGCAAAAGTGCTGGTAGACAAGGGTGCCTCTGAAGCTATAGGACAAGCATGCAGGGATTGCTTTGCCTTACCAGCTTCTTCCTGGGGCCAGACTCCATGTAGTATGCATATGGGTAGGTATATTGCAGGGTATATCGACACTGCATAGGAGGAAAAGAAAATAAACCTGTATCTGTAATTCTAACCGACCTACCTCTCAGGTGGCTCTTACAACTCTTACCTCACTATGCAAATTAACCAGGGTCTGTAGATATGGGACTGAAAGAAATGAAGCTAAACTAAAGAAAGAATGAACTAGGGGAAGACATGGGGAAAACTGAAACAACAAAGCATGGACTCAGAATACCCAAAGTTCTTTTTCAAACTAATCACCAGTAGCTACCTCATAACTTTCCCTCTTAAATCAAATATCAGAGTCCAGTTATCTATGTTACTACTTGTCCAAAGATAATAATCTCTTTTCCCTTGAGTGATGCAGAGATGCAACAAAATGAGAAGAAAAAGGGTTCCAATTTTTCCTGCAGGCAGAGGCAGTGAAAGATTCTTCTTAAAAGGTGAGGTCCTTGATAGTTCTAACACAGGGAAATGTAAATCCATAAACAAGCATGAACGTATATGCAGGATGGCAAATCCCTCTATCCTTTAGAGATGGGGTCTCAGAAGTCTGCCCCTGACAGGGTTAGGCAAAACAGAGGGTGATCATTATAGCCATAAGAAAACCCAAGAGTGAGTTGGTAGATACCTTGGCCAAGAGCTTGGCAGCATTCTGTAGATACTGCCAGTCAATCCAAGTTCCCAGATTGTTCATCACCCTCTCCTGAATCTTCTCATGAATCCGCTGGTATGTTTGTGCCTCCAGCTGTAAGCTTTTGTTGTGGTTTTCCCACTACAAAGCAGAGAGGATGGAGAAAAGTACAGGAATCCCAAGAAAGTACAGAGGTCCACATAGATGTTCAGGACAGCCACCTTGGCTATCAGGACATGACCACAGACTCCTCTAACTTATGGAAAAACTTGATGGCCCTTCATTCTCCTACAACTCATCATTCAACCAAGTTAAGTACCAGGTCTTCCCAGTCAGTTGTGGCTGCCCTGTATAGCCAGAAAGCCACATCTAAAGAGACAACACCCAAGGCTGCTGTAAAAGCTCCCTTCACTGACTTCTGTGTGAACAGACTGGCTCTGGTCTTCAGTTACCCCAGTTATCCTATCTCAACAGGTCAACTAAAAGAACCCTACAATGGAACAGCAGGTGCTGGAGAGAATACTTACCCTCTCAAAATAGAATAAGTACTTCTTGAGGGCCTCCCTGGCCTGGGCTTGCTGACTCTGGTTGACAATGTCAGGATTCTCTTTGTACCGACTGCACTCATAGTACTCACTGCCATGAGTCTTCCAATCTCCTAGACACATCCAGCAGAAGTCTGTGCAAAACAGAGGGTGATCATTATACCCATAAGAAAATCCAAACTGGCAAAGCAGTTAGATGAACAGACCCTGCTCCACAGGGGCAGAACCTCTCAATGGTGCCTTTTTCCAGAAGGAATGTCTATCTCTCATCCCAGTCACATCTTACTGTCCCCATATCCTGTGCTGGTCAATAGAAATGACAGCCTATGCATACTTTCCATTCCATAAGCACATGTGCTATGCACCTTACTGATCTCATAGACAGATGCTGAATGTATAGTCACTGGTCTGTTATGTTGATGTCATTATAAGCAGCAAAAACTTGTTCAAATGAGGCCTACCTGATCATCGAGACTCCGATCCTCACAACCCCTGCTTATTCTTGACAGAGTTTTTATATGTGAAGCTGGGAAGAAAGGCTTTTTCTTTTCTTTTTTCTTTTTTCTTTTTTTTAAAGAGCTCTTTCTATAAAAGCTATATTCAGGAAACAATTCATACTCAGAATTATAATTCTGCTTCCATAATAAAGAAATCAACACAGTAGAGCGCTCACCTGGCATGTACAAGGCCCTGAGTTCGATCCTTAGCACTACATAAAAATGAATAAATAAATAAAATAAAGTTATTAAAAAATAAAAAAAAAAAGGAGGAGGGCTGGGATTGTGGCTCAGTGGTAGAGCACTTGCCTAGCATGTGCAAGGTCCCGGGTTCGATCCTCAGCACCACATAAAAATAAATAAAGATATCGGGTCCAACTACAAATAAAAAATAAATATTAACACTGGTAATACTGCTGTCTATTTAATCAGCTAGGTTGTGCTTGTTCCTGTTTCAAGTATAAACAGGGCATGGTGGAACATGCCTATAATCCTGGTGGAACATGCCTGCAATTCAGGAGACTGAGGCGGGAGGATTAAAAGTCCAAGGTCAGCCTCACCAATTTAGCAGGATCCACAACAACTCAAATAAAAAATTAAAAAAGGACTAGGGATGTAGCTCAGCATTCCTGAATTCAATTCCTAGTACCAAAAGAAAAAAAATATATTGTGTAGGGTCGCTCTATTAGGTGGTATAATTATAGATGATCATTAACTCTGGGTGTTAGGAAATTGGAAGACTAGAGCTAAGGGTGGGGCACAGAGGGGTCTTCTGAGGCACTAGGAATATGGTAGGTACTAGAGTATCTGTCATCTTCTATTTTTATTTTTTGAGAGGGGGTCTATGTTACTCAGGCTGCCTTTGAACTCCTGGGATAAGTGATCCTCTAGCCTCAGCCTCTGGAATAGCTGGGACTAAGGACACACACCACCACACCTGGTTGTCACTCTTCTTTAAAATATGTTTGCCTAACATTGTTCTGTGTATGATATACTTCTACCTCATTCAAACATCTTCAGAGTCACTCTTTCCATCTAGGATCCTGTAATATGCATTCTGATTTATAAACAACCTACTATAGTTTCCTAGTCCACATCAATGAAGCCATGTAGAAGGCTACTTGAATATTTTTTCTACTTGGAAGAATTTTATTTCTCGATCGGGCAAGAAGGAAAGCAAAATCAACAGGCTCTAGTTATGTGAAGTGTTCCTGATAGATAAAGGAGATCTGAAAAGCCACATCAAAAGCCTCTCTGAAAATTCCTCTGGTAGGAAAGTATGATTTTACTACATCTGGTAAATCCAGGTGCAACCTGCTCTCAAGTATCTAAAGGTAGCACAGATAAGTTCCTTGCTACTTACCTTCCTTAAAAAATAATAAAGTTAAAATTTTCTTAGATGACCGAGGATCACAGATTCATCCCAAGCTTGACTTCTGACTACACGTCAGAAGGCACAGACACATACAACCACACTTGGCTATCACTCTTCAGTGGGATTACAAAAGGGATCAATAAATAATAAATAAATAAAAAGCTATTTTATGCCTTATGATGACTACGAGTGACTAAGGTTCCCCTTTATTTTGTCATTTCACTACAAAAGAACTTTACTAAAGAACCAGTGGAGACCCAAGCACAAGAAACATAGACTGTGCCACTGGGCCTTAGGCACCAGGCCTGGGACTCACCGTGTTTACATTTGGAGCATTGCTGTCAGAGGGAAACAGAAGAGAACACATTAGGGGCACGCTGACCAAAGGCTCCATGTCATACATGCAAAGTGTACAGGCTTCTGCTCACCATATGATTGCAGCCTCCATTCTTCTCAATGCAGATGTTGCACTTGGGACACTGAGGAGACAGAACGGTGCCATTAGGCTCACGCACCATCAGGCCAGTTCTAAGACAAATTACACAAAACTCCTGGCTCCTTTGCCTAGTAGCTCATCATGCGAGCACTTCTGGGGAGGAGCATCTCATTTAAATGTGGCAGGTCGCTGAAGCTGGAACAGCAATTCAAGGAAATGAGGTCAGCATGTTTGGCTTTGAAACAATTCAAGCACCAGCTGAACCCCACTAAGTCTTCCACCATGTATCTTGCCATGAAGCTGCTTAGATTAAGCACAGGCTGAATCAGCAGAAGGCCTACCTGCTGGGGAATATTGCCAAAGAAGCCTAGAACTGCCAAACTGGATTAAGTCTTAGTTGGCTTGCCTAGACTTCTGCTTCCAGAAGAGGACATTAAATCCCAAACAGCAATGTAGACTAGTCTGATGCTGTGTCTCCTAGCACCATGAAAGAGACTGTTTATTGTCATAGTCATAACTGTGCTTGTGAGCACACTGACTTGGCAAGTTAATTGGCCCAGGGTACAATGGCCTCTAAAGCCTGCAGGACATTCTTTCCCACGGGAAATGAAAATTGGACAGGGCTGTGCTCATATCACAGCTTTGCTGTTTTGCTCTTTTATCAGGTATAGATGATAAAAGCATTCAATCAAAACTAGTTTTCTTTTAATTAGTTTTCCTTTGGGTCAAACTTTCCCAAATATTTTGGCATTTTATTAAATTATATACACCCAAAGCACCCTATGACAAATTGCTACAAACTCTGCCCACTCTGGGTGAATATCCATAACCCCTAGCAAAAACCCTGGGACTCTATGTGTTCTATTCTCAGGTGGCAAATCTCCAAGCCAGAGGGCCCTGGACAGCACTGAGGGCAGATTCATGACAAGTAAGATATAGTCCTTACATCTTTAGTGTGAGCACTAATGTAGTTGGCCGTTTCAGAGTCATCTGCACACTTCGTGAGCCATTTCCGGATTGTGGCGCAGTCTGTGGGGGCATGATACATCTGACGACACTTGAAACTTAAAATTAGAAAAGAAAAACATTCAAAAATTCATTAAGTCAGGGTCCAACATTTTATATTTTCCTTTTGTTCAAGCCAGTAGAACTTGAATTAAAGATTTTCAGAGACAAAGTCACCTTTCAAAGCCTTTGGAACCTTTACTTAACCAGGATTATACAAATAAAATGTTTCTGTTTAAACAAGTTGTGTGGTGTCAACTCTTTCTGAAAGGATGTCAAAACAGAGAACCCAGCTTCTTAATATGTGTGTGTGTGTGTGTGTGTGTGTGTTGTTGGGGACAAAAGCAGGGCTAGACAAGTTCTCTACCCCTGAGCTACAGTCCCATCCCTGACCTCAGCTTCTTTTCCCCCCACCTGCAGTGGTAGGGATTGAACTTAAGACTCTTGCACATGCTAGGCAAGTGAGGTACCACTGACCTACATGCCCACCTGAGTCCAGCTTCTTGAAGGGTATGGTGAGGTGCTCTAAGAAGGACCCCTTGATTCAGACCCAAAAGACTAACTTCACCTCCTAGCCACATGTTACATGAGGATGCACAAATTCCAGAACTTACAAAATCTGCAGGGTCAAAATGTATCTGATAATACTTAAGACTTAAAATCTGAAAAGAAAAAGACTCTGATACCCATTGGTCTAGGCTCTCATGTTTTCAACTTCCTCTTTGACCAAGCCATCAGTACTCTGTGCAAAAGCCCTTTGGTGGTAAGCCAAACAAATGCCTTAGAAAAATGAAGTTCATAATGTGGGACAAAGGATAAAGAACAACTATTTAGTTATTCTTAACTTTTGGTTCGACATACAGTCCCTTGATGATGTCTTAAAAGACAGAAGACATGTACACACACATCACATTTTCCATGTACTTCCTCTAAAGCCCCATCATGAATATTCCAGGAAGTTGCCAAGTAGGACAGATCTGAACTTAAATTATGACTCTACCATTTACTATCACCCCAATTTAGCCTGTATCCCAACTGCCTTACCTATTACATACAGCCAATCATACAGTTGTGATAATGCAGGAAAAGTAATCAGGACAGTACCTGTCATCAGGTAAGCCATTAGTTAGATATTACACTATCTGCTGTATAAAGTAAACCCAAATATACATTCAAATGTAGATGTAGAATACATTTATGAATTCACATTTTACAAAAATTAGCCAAGAAAGATCATGACTGGGAAAAAAAATTTAAAACACTGTCGGGACTGGAGCTATGGCTCGAGGGTAGAACACTTGCTGGCATGTGTGAGGCCCTGGGTTTGATCCTTAGCACCACATATAAATAAATAAAATAAAAGCTCTATTGGCAACTAAAAAAAAAATCTTAAAAAACAAACACTGAGTGTTGTACCTTTCAAACACATATCAATGTCAATCATTTGTGCAGGTAGATCCACACAAACACAATCTCTAGGCTATGATTATAGCATAAACCATTACACATTTTCTTTTAAGAAACTATGCTATTCCTTGTCTCCAGACTGAGCATTAATGGAACATGAGGTGCTGGGCACAAACCTGCCTACTGAGAACAGAGTTGCTTTTCTGGTTCAGAGACCCTGTTTCTCTCAGCCCCACCTTCACACAGAGCAACAACAGTGATGCTACAGAGAAGGATGAAGCACAAGCCCAGGGCTGCTTAGCCACACACTCAATCTTACCAGAAGACCTCATTGCACCGATTGCACTGCACTCGACGAGCTCTAGGCTCCTGTACCCGAATAACCATGGGGCAGTCTGCACCAGGGCACAGCTGGAGCTGGTAATGACTCTGTGAACACAGCAAAGGGAAACAATGAGAATATTACCAATGTGCTGCCTCCAAAACAGACCTGTGTTGAGTGCTAAAATGCTTTCTTTCTGTTCTTCCACTTGTTGACAAAGATTAAGAGGCTATATACAAATTCAGAACAGATGCTGTACAGATCAGACATTGGCCAGATAGTGAAGAAGAACTATAAAAGTTTAACTTAAACCTGGTAACAACTCACTAGAATGACCTAAGGTTATATTACAAAATCGAATATCGAAATGTATCTGTGGGCCAGGTGCAGTGGAAGGTGCTTGTAGTTTTAGCTACTCAGGAGGCTGAAGCAGGAGGATTACTTGAGCCCAGCAATTTGAGGCTAGCCTGGGTAACATGAGAAATCATCTCAAAGGGGGCAGGGAACTATCACTGAGATGAAAGTACATATGGACTTGGGCTGGAAAGGAACACATTCCACTCAGCTGTGAATATGATAGCTCTGAGGGCTCAATGATCCTCAGGAATTTACTAAAGGCAGCAAATATCACAAAGAAGAAGGCCTTCTGCTTAACCTGTACCATGTGCATGAGATCATAAATCAATCCAATAAGTTTAGACATAAAAGACAAAGATGAAAATTGTGCTGCATGGAATTATCATCACCAGACAAGAGCTCAAGAGAGAAAAAAATTTCAAAACTGATAATGATGGAATTCTGGATGAGGTTTCAAAATGCTAAAAAAGAAATATCCTACTAGGCACAGTGGAGCACGCCTGTAATCCCAGCTGCTGGGGAGGCTGAGGCAGGAGGATCGTGAGTTCAAAGCCAGCCTCAGCAATTTAGGAAGACTCTGTCTCAAAATAAAAAATAAAAAGAGCTTGGGGATGTGGCTCAGGTTAAGCGCCCCTGGGTTCAATTCCCAATATTAACCACCCCCCCCCAAACAAAAGAAAAAAGAACTATCCCTTCTCTATGCAGAATCACAGTGAACTGAATGGAATCCTGAGGTTCACCTGACTTGTGTTCATTCCAATATACAATAGCTTGTTTAAGCAACTATGTATAAAGTAGAGATTTCTGTCCAGTCTATGGAACAGGAAACCAAGACTCAAGAGAGGCAAACGAATTAGTCAAAGATCACAAACAAGGAAGCAATATATCTGGGATTTGCACAGTGGTCTACCTGACTACCGGGCCTATGTTCTTCACTACCACTCTAGTGGTTTTTGAACTTTTTTAAAGCCATGGAACTATCTCTCCAAACAACAATACCTAAAGAAGCCTCACCTATAAAATAACTATGGTAACCATCAAATACAGATAAGCCCAATAAAAGAGAGGGCAGAAAAACAGGGGTCAGTCATACCTCCACGTAATCCCTGAAGAGGTAGCGCCTATATTTATCTTTCAATTCTTCATTGGGAAGCAATGGAAACACAAAGTCTTCTGGTGTACGGAGTGGACAGTCCTGAGCCATACAAGAGACTCCTGTTGAACAAAGACAACCTGATGGACAACCATATTGTAGGAGACATAATACTTGCCCACTGGGTTCAAACAACAAATTCAGATTCCATAAGAAATGCTTGGGGACTGGGGTTGTAGCTCAGTGGTAAATCACTTGCTTTGCATGCGTGAGGCCCTGGGCTCAAATCTTAGCACCACATAAAAATAAATAAATAAAGATATTGTGTCCATCTACAACTAAAAAAAAATTTTTTAAAAAGAAAAGAAGGGGCTGGGATTGTGGCTCAGCGGTAGAGTGCTTGCCTAGCACCGGCGGGACCCGGGTTCAATCCTCAGCACCACATAAAAATAAAGGCATTGTGTTGAGTCCATCTACACCTAAGAAATAAATATTAAAAAAAAAAAAGAAAGAAAAAAAAAAAGAAATGCTTGAAGCAACAGAATTTATTCTAAGAGGAGAACCTACACATTTCCATAGCAATGCAACAAAAATACTGATCCAGATACATATATATCAATAACACCACAAAATAACAATTTCTATGGATCCTTTTTTATAGATTTCTTGACTAATGAGATAGTTCTCTATGATAGTTCTGATATTTAATATTATGTGCTTATGCTTATTATTAATACAATGAGATTTTATAGATACCATTTAATGTGATAATTAGTATCAATGTCATCAAGTCATAGTAAAACAAATACTCCTGAAGCTAATCACTAAATTTGATTTACGCTATGTTGTCTAAATAGCAGCAAACTCTCATAGGTGTTTCTGAGTTATGGCTGCCACCAAGATAAGGGTAAGCAGCTTACAGGGCTGTTCACCTAAAAGGTGAGAGATACCTTGTGCATACACACTAGTATTTACAATAGCTTTAATTTCCTTGTTTTGCTGAGGATTGGGGCAACCTCTGCCACTATGTGAGCTGATGTGTTTAAAAATCACTAGTTCTGATGATTAAAAAGCTCAGTCTTAGAAGAAAATAGTCAAGTTAAATAGAGTATGGAGTATGAAAAGGCAGATTTCAAGATAAGTACTTCATATACCAGCCTTTTACAAGTTCCATGACAGACTCACCCACACCCACGCCATCCTTGACTAGAACCGAGCAGTGCTGCTCCCAGCAGCTGCGGCAAAACTGGTGCTGGCAGGCCAGAGACAGTAGGTTTTCCTTCCGCACAAATTGCATACACACTGCACAGTGATGAGGGGGATGGGTGGTAGGGACCTGGAGAGAAGTAAATCCATGTGAGCAAAAGAAGCCTTCAGGTCTAGGAAGGCCACAGGACAGCCTCAAGTAGCTGGGTACATGGAAGGTGATCCTGACTTTGTAATAAGTGTCAAAGCCCAACTGAAATGTGTGGACTCGAGTCCCAAAGGGGTTAAGTAGCAAATGGACTAAGTAGCAAATGGGATAAAATATACCAGAAGGGCTTTCTGAAGGAAACAGTACCTGAGCTGAGCTTGCAAAATCACTAGGAGTCAGAGGAAGAGAGAATGAAATTAAAATTTACAGTTATTTATAATGTAAACCAGGTTCAGTGAATTAAATTGGATTATATAGGATTGTCAGACATGGTAGTGCATACCTATAATCCCAGCAAACTGGGAGGTTGAGGCAGGGGGATCTACTCCCATTCAGCACAGCACAGTACAGAGTTGGTCCTCAATAAGTACAAACCCAGTCATAAGGGTTCTTAGAAGCTGAGTCTGTGAAGCGTCTCACAGCATATACTGCAGTATTACATGTCAAGGACAATGGTTTTTCCATATCAATATGCTCAAATCACTGGGTGCATACCCATAATCCCACCAATTTGGGAGCTGAAGCAGGAGGATTGCAAGTTGAAGGCCAGTCTCAGCAACTTAATGAGGCTCTAAACCTCTATAAACAACTTAAGCAAGAGACCCTGCCTCAAAAAAAAAAAAAAAAAGCGGAGCAGGGATGGGGGGGTGGTTTGCAATGTAGACCAGTGGTCAAGTGCCCTTTGGTTCAATCCCCAATTCAAAAACAAAACAAAACATTGACCAAACCACAAAATATTATACATTTTACCAAGTTACAACTCATCCTTAATATATCAAAAAGATGTCACAGATAATTAACTTGGAGGGATAAAGAAGGAACTATTCTAGAATGTGGTAAATGACCACAGAGCTTTAAGTCACTTTAACACTATGATACATAAATCGGCAAAGACAATTTGGATACCCTGGCTAAAATTACAAGCCAATGGAAAATTCCACTTACAAGTTTCATTAGATTCTTTTTGGTTCATTAGGAAAACAAGAAGTTGAGGAAAAGGCCTATATTCTGTATGTCCAGTATGCTTCTAGAAACCTTTCTCCTAAGAGGGTGCAGAAACTATTTGGGGATCTATGCTCCAATTCTTTTTCCTTGGAGCTCTTTTAATACAGCCCTCACTTAAAAATTATTGGACAAATGTTTGCTAAATATACCCAGGATTTTGCTATTCATTGTTAAGACAGTTCCTATGGTAGGGAGGTAAGATATGAATTAATCACTACATCACACAATGTATATATATAATCAGACAAGTTTGGAGGGAAATGATCTCAGGGAAAAGGCTTTGTGAAATGGTGACTTGGATTTGAAATCTTTTTTTTTTAGTTCCAGGCATTGAATCCAGAGATGTTCAACCACTGAGCCAGCCCTTTTACTTTTTCTTTTGAGATAGGATGTTACTAAATTACTTAGAGCCTTGCTAAGTTGCTGAGTTTAGCTTTGAACTTTGATTCTCCTGCCTCAGCCTCCTGAACTGCTGGTATTACAGGCCAATGACACCATGCCTGGCTAGGTTTGAATCTTTTTTTTTCTGTGTGTGTGTGTGTGAGTGTTTGTGTGTGTTGCTGGGGATTAAACCCAGGGCTTTATTCATGCAAGGCAAGGTACTCTACCAACTGAGCTATATCCCCAGCCCCTGGATTTGAAGGTAAATTTACCCCTTTATCTTTAAAGGTAAATTTCAGTCACGTGTGGTGGCAAATGCCTATAATCCTAGGTACTTAGAGGCTGAGGCAGGAGAATTGCAAGTTTGAGGCCAGCCTTGCCAACTTAGTGAGATCATGTCTCAAAAAAAGAGATAAGGTGACAGAGGACCAATATTGAGGGGAAAAGAAGGCAAATTTCATTCCTACAAGTCAATATGGGGACAGAGTCCAAACATTCTGGGTCAGAAAAGGTATAAACAGAATCAAAGAGGTATGCAGTGATCTTGACAACACCAAAGCACCTAGAAGGAAGGGAGTACAAGCTATGTGTAAGTGCAGACAGAAAGGAAGGTAAGGCAAGGCTGGAAAGAACCCAGGGACAGGCAATGAGTTACTCTCTATAAAGGAAACATTTTTTGGCTGGTGGTACTAAAGATAGTAACCAGGGCTTCACATCTACTATACAAATGTCCCACTCTGGAACTACATCTCTGGCCCGAAACTATAAAGATATAAAAGATTTAGGTCTGGCATGCTCACTGGTTGGACATGCTTGCTACAAACAAAGCGAAAATGTTTCTCCGTGATACTAAGCCTTAGCAAGAACAATGTGAATCCAGAGAAGCCTCACTCAAATCGAAGATACTTACATGTTTTGATGGATTGGGCTGAACTCGTGCCTCAACAAGCAGTTGAGAAGAATTGGACTTGTATCTACAAAACAGAAAGCAGAAATAAAGGAAATCAGAAGCTAAAGACATTTTTACTAGTAACAATGAAGAGAAAAGACCACCATATGTTGTGGTTACATTACCTTTTCACAGAACTAAACTTCATTTTTATCTGAGTAGAAAGATTTTGTTCTCTTTCAACATTTCAGCTCTCTATCAGTATAAGGAAAAATAACTGCTTCAAACTTAATGAACTACAAAAATATTTATGATAGACCAGATCTGTTTTAGATCTAGTTATGGAAATATAGGCAAATATCTCAAATACCGTCTTGATAGAAGAATTCCTTAAGACTCAAAAGGCAAAATATAAGAGTCTAACAAATTATGCTGCATTTAAGTTTATCAAAAGATACCATATAGTGAAAACCTGCCATATATTGGAAGATAATCATTGTGTGTATCTCTTATCTATAAACTGGCAAAGAATTAGTATCAGAAGAAATTAAAACTAAAAGTCCATTTCAAAAGACAAAATAACAAAACAAACAAACAAAAAACCACAAGAAAAAGAACAGGCATTTCACACAGGGGACAGAAAAAAAAAATTAAATTAAAAACAAAAGCCAGGGATGGTGGCACAGGTCTATAATCCCAGCTATCCAAAAGCTGAGGCATGAGAATTCCAAGTTCAGGGCCAGTCTCTGAAGCTTAGTAAAACCCTGATCCAAAAGAAAAAACTAAAAGTAAAAGGGTTGGGCTCAGTAGTAAAGTGTGCCCCTAGGTTCAATCCCAAGTACCAAAATTATCCAAACATCAAACAAACCAACAACAACAACAGCAAAAAAAAAAGAGAAACATTGAAATATCATTTATTACAAAATTAAGTAAGACAGTATCAGGATCATTCAAATACCACTGATGGAAACAAAGTTGAATAAACACTTTGGAGAGCAATTTGGGCCAGGTATGGGGATGCATGCCTATAATTCCAGCCACTTTGGTGGTTAAGGCAGGAGGATGGCAAGTTAAAAGTCAGTATATCAGTATGGACAATTTAGCAAGACCTTGTCGCAAAATAAAATAAGAAGAGCTGATAGCCGGGTGTGGTGGCACATTCCTATAATCCTAGAGGCTCAGGAGGCTGAGACAGAAGGATAGCAAGTTCCAAGTCAGCCTCAGAACTCAGTGAGGCCCTAAGCAAATTAGTGAGAGCCTGTCTCAAAATAAAAAAATAAAAAGGGCTGATGGAGCTAGGATTGTAGCTCAGTGGAGAGCACTTGCCTGGCATGTGTGAGGTACTGAGTTCAATACTCAGCACCACATACATAAATACATAAATACATACATAAATAAATACACAAATAAATAAATAAAATAAAGTTGTGAGGGGGAAAATTTTTTAAATAAATAAATAGGGCTAAGGATGTGGCTCAGTGGTTAAGTATCCCTAGGTTCAAACCAGTACTTTTAAAAAGGGGGACAGCCTGGGAATGCAAATCAGTGATCCAATCCTCAGTACTGCCCCCAAAAAAACAAGGTAAGTTAATTGCATCAGGCAAGGACCGTATCTCCTTTATGTGATTGCCTTTCCCTATCTAGTCAGAATGCTTCCTTCAGCTACCTTTGTTAAAAGATCTGTTTTATACCTGGTTCTCAAACTAGTGTTCTAAACACTTTTAGCTATTCAAATATATACTCTCAAGTTATGCTGGAGAGTTTGGACAGTTGAGAGAAACCCCATTACCAGAACCCATGTCCAATAATAGTAATAAAAGTTCATCTGCAATTGTATCCAAACATACTGAGCTCTGAAGTACAGAGCATGCCAAAGTTAGGGAATCAGAAATCATTTGACTTTTCCTGATTGTGCTGAGCTGCTCCAGTTGATATGGCTACCCCAGCCATACATAGCTTGAAGAATGGAAGGCATAATCTTCTTTCATGGATCAATGGAAACACACTACAGGGAGAAAGGAAGACTTGCTGCACTGCAAGTGGGTGGAGATAGTAATTCTGCTTCTCACCTAGGGAAATTTTGTTCTCCAGGGATTATTTGACACATTTTTACTGTCAAAGACTTAGGGATGACTTTCCTTACCTGACTTCGAGTAGGCCAAATCCAGAGGCACTATCAATCATTCTATAACCCAGAGAGCAGTGCCCCACAAAACAAAGAACTATCCACTTGGATGCAGTGGCACATATTTGTAATCCCAGCTACCAGTGGGGCTGAGGCAGGAGGATTGCAAGTTCAAAGCCGGCCTAGGGAATTTAGTTGAGACATAAAAAAATATCCAAACATGAAAAACTTAAAAGGGCTAGGGATATTGTCTGGTGGAAAAGTGCTTGCCTAGCATTGGCAAGGCCTAGGGCTCAAACCCCAGTACTGTTTTTTTGTTTTTAGGAGGAGGAAGAGGAGAAGGAGGAGAAGGCGAATGAAGGATCTAAAGAAAGAAGGAACGAGCTAGCAATTCTACTTTTGCAAATTCCTTCTTAGGGGAAGGAGAAGCAGGTGGGGGAGATGAGGAAGAGGGGGGAGAGGGGAAGGAAGGGAGAGAGGGAGGGAGGGATGATATAGCCCAAAATGTGCTAAGGATGAGAAACACTGAGCTAGACAGAGGCATATGCCTCTGAAGGTAGGACACAAGAGATCTATCCAGAGAACATAAGAGGAAGAAGACACCTTTTCATGACAACATCTAAAATATCTCTAAGGTCTGAGGTTCAAGAACTCCGGTTCTGGAGGAGGTGAGAAGGAACACTCAAATATCCTAAGGCAGAGGTATATGGTAAAGTGGCCACTTTTTCTTTTTCAAATTTTTTTTAGTTGTTGATAGACCTTTATGGATAGACCCCCATATAAATAGAGGTGCTGAGAACCGAATCCAGTGACTCACACATGCCAGGCAAGTGCGCTACCCCTGAGCCCCAGCCCCAGCTCCTTTTTTCTTTTTTTAGTATTAGGAATTAAATCCAGGAGTGCTTGACTGCTGAGCCATATCCCCAACCCTTTTTATTTCTTATTTTGAGACAGTGTCTCACTAAGTTGCTTAGGGCCTTGCTAAATTGCTGAGGTGGCTTTGAACTAATCCTCCTGCTTCAGTCTCCCAAGCCACTGGGATTACAGGTGTGTACCACCATAGCTGGCTTTTTGTTTTGTTAACAGTACTAGGGATTGAACCTAAGGCTTCAAACATGTCAGGAACATGCTCTACCACTGGACTACATCTCTAGCATTTTTTATTTTGAGACAGTGTATCGCTAAATTGATGAGGGTGACCTTGAACCTGTCAACCTTTCCTGGCTCAGCTTCTTTTTTTTTTTTTTCAGAGAGAGAAGTTTTTAATATTTATTTTTTAGTTTTCGGTGGACACAACATCTTTGTTTGTATGTGGTGCTGAGGATCGAACCCGGGCCGCACGCAGGCCAGGCGAGCGTGCTACCGCTTGAGCCACATCCCTAGCCCCTGCATGGGCTTTTTTCTTCTTCTTATTTTTTGGTATTGGGACTGGAATCCAAGGACACTTTACTACTGAGCTACATTCCCAGTTATTTTTTTTTTAACCTTTATTTTATTTATTTATTTTTATGTGATGCTGAGGATCGAACCCAGGGCCTCACACATGCTAGGCAAGCACGTCTATTGCTAAGCCACAACCCCAGCCCAATTATTTTTTTTTATTTTAAAGATTTTACTAAGTTCCTTTAGGGCCTTGCTAAGGTGCTGAGCCTGGTCTCAAACTTGTAATCCTCTGCCTCAGCCTCACCAGTAGCTGGGATCACCGGCATGTGTCTCCGATTTTTTCTAAAGGCAATATGCCATGTTTGAAGCCTCAGGTTCAATCCCTAGTACTGTTAACATCCTTACTTGATATATCCAAAAGAAGTAGCTGGAGATGTTGGCAATGTTATCTAGAAGGAAACTGATTAAAATCAACAATAGCACAGAATATTTCAACTAACTTCACTAACAATAGAAATTTAGATAAAGTATGGAACGCCTATAATGAAATACTGTGCTAGCATTAAAACTGAGGTAGAATATGCTGTAGACATGGGAAAATGCTCATAATACACTGAAAGAAAGGGATGTACGATATGATCCAGTGTTTTAAAAATTTAATATGCACATTAGAAGAATATACTCCAAAATAAAAACAATAATCACTAGTGGGTAAGGAGGCAGAGCAGGGAGCTATGGACAATGTCATCTCCTCTCCCCTAAAGACCTTACCTGTCCAATATTTCTGAGACTTGCCAGTGGAAATTAACTAATATGAGTTTGGCAACTGAATGAGATACCTGAAAAGAAGAAAGAAAAATCAAATTAACTGAAGTTGCTTTTAGAGTGCTATATACTTTGAGAAATGCATATATTCACATCTATCCGAGGCTCAGGCTTGAATTCCATTTTTTTTCCTGATACTGTTTTTCTCTTTTAAGTTCAGATTCATAAAATCCTAATGATTTTATGAATCTCCTGATTTTCAATCTTTGTTTTGGTGAATGACCCTTCTAAAAAAATTGCAAACTCTAATTTGAAACTTAACAAAACCACTTATAACAACTTAGCATCTAATATGAATGAAAGAGCTATGGGTTCTCTAATGTAATGTATATTCCTGCAGGGTGTCATAGGAGGCCATACACCTCTATTTAGGCCTTATATTGCAGAAAATCTCCCAGCCTCATCCTTGCATGAATTCCACAAAGAAAATAACCAAACTCCTGCCTAGAATCCCTGGATTCCTAGCATCTGATGAGCACTAACTGCAAAGACTTTTTAAACGTTTGTGGGCAGTCTTTCTGGCCCAGACATTCTATTAGGGAACATTTAAAGCATATGGTTCTAGCTATTAAAGAGCCTCAGAAGGTATTTTAAACTAGCAATTCCTTTTGCAAATTCCTTCTTAGAAAGGACAGTGGATAAGTGAGCCACTGGGTTATTTACAATAGTAGAAAGTTAGAATAACTTAAATTGTCCAACAAAAAACGAGCTAGGTAAATAATATAATGACAGATTCATGCAATAGGCTACTATGTAGTTTTTGAAAAGAACGTTGTAGATGTTTATTGAGAGAAAGAATTTCACATTTCCATATTAGGTTAAAAAACCAAGTAGTGAGATAGCATATTATAGTCATAATATCAGCCATAATATCTTGGTAATTGTCAAGTAAAAGCTAACAATTCACCTTAAGTGTCAAAACTAGGGTGTGTCCACAAAAGATTGGGATGTGGTTGGAGGCCTAGATCAAACTTTCCAGATAGCACTGTAACAGAATATGAGGGTACCACTAAATCAAGAAATAAGGAACAAACTTCAGGCTGGAAAAATATGTAAAATATACTCTGCTCACTGGACTGAGTCCTTACATGCATCCACTAATGACTTGTAAGATAAGGCCTGCCTGGTCCACAAAAAAGAACTTCTGGAGGAAGACAAAGTAACCAATATGTGATCCACATCCCTGGAGCTCAAGTCACCCTTGAAAGGAGACTAAACTTAACATTTTTAAAAGGGCACACTCATTGTCAAAGGCTAAATAATCAATGAATGTCTTCCTTTCCTACAGTCTGTCTATTTAGAGGACTCAAAGACAGTTTACTTCAAATGGAGCAGGGGTCCCCACTTGCCTTCCACAAATTGTAAGAAGCATCTGGAGCCACGCATGTTGCCCAAATATTCTCTTACTGAGGCCCATGGAAGGCCTGTTTCCTCACTTAGAGCTGATGTTTTCTAATTGTGGCCCTAACAAAACTATTCATTACAACAGACCACTATCATGAAATGAAAATAGAAATCAGACATTTGGTTTAAACTTTAACAACTGAATGTAGCTTTTGTTTAAAAATACTTTTTTAAAAACTTGAGTTATGGGCATGGTGGCACACACCTGTCATCTCAGTGGCTTGGGAGGCTGAGGCAGAAGGATCAAGTTCAAAGCCAGCCTCAGCAATTTAGTGAGGCCCTAAGCAACTCATCGAGACCCTGTTTCTAAATAAAATATAAAAAAGGGTCTGGGGATGTGGTTCAATGGTAAAGCACCCCTGGGTTCAATCCCCAGTAACAAAAACATAAACAAAACTATGACAGTTATACTACTACTATATTGTTTTGGATAAACTCGTTCTTTTACCTAGTGAGGCTTAATCAGCATCACACCCACTGCTTCCTATATGTCTCACTATGCTCCTCTCAGATCCACTGAGCACAGAACTAGACTGGATACAGAATGGCCACTCAGTTATTCTGATTATTAAATGATAACATGCATTTAAAAATAAATTCTGCTATTTCTTCAGGAAAGTCAAGAAAGTTTAACACTGAAATAAATCTGACACCTTTATCTCAACAGCACTAATAGCAACAACAAAGCTTCAGAATAAAACATGAGGTAGAGTCCACCTACAGATAACAGCCCTGTTAAAGAAGAGCCAGGGCAGGGAGACACTAGCCCTTTATAAAAGTGGAGTGACATGAGTATTTTTTAAAAACAGCCAGGAATACATCAATATACACAAGATAGCAGACACACTCAAATGTCAGCCACACAAATCTCCTACCAGCCTCCATAGGAGGAACTATTTTGATAACCAAGTCACAGCAGTGACAGACTGCCCATATAGTGTCCATAGATCCACTAGAGGACTGGATAAGGTGGCACACACCTGTAACTCAGCTACTCAGGAGGCTGACGTAGCAGGATCATAGGTCCATGGCCAGCCTCCACAGCTTAGGGAGACAATGTCTCAAAATTAAAAGGGTGTGACAGCCAGGTAGGGTGGCGCATACCTGTAATCTAAGCAGCTCAGGATAGAGTTCAAGAGTTGATAGAGGATCAAGAGTTCAAAGCCAGCCTCAGCAACAGCAAGGCGCTAAGCAACTCAGTGAGACCCTGTCTCTAAATAAAATACAAAATAAGGCTGGGGATGTGGCTCAGTGGTTAAGTGCCCCTGAGTTCAATCCCCGGTACCAAAAATAAAAGTGTGACTACACCTCAGTAATGGACACCAGGTTCCAAAAAGCCCTGTAAGTAAAAGTAGCACAGGGATGGAAGAAGACAAAGAGAAAATGGTACTCTAGAAGAATTTATTCTGAAATATTGTCTCAGAAGGGAAGCTATCTCCTTTTCCTGATTTAGGTCACAATGAAGAACTGGCTGTACCAACTTACCTAGCCCAGTAGTTTTCCCAAGGAAGAAGTGGCTTCCTGGCAGAAGAGATAGGACAAGACTTTTGGGGTGATATTAAGCCAGATTAAAGGTGAAAAACTCAGTCTCTGTGCAAATAGCCGATTTTTCTCAGAACTAGTATTCAAATCATGCTACTTAATATTCCAAGAGCTCAGCAATCTGCTGGGCTCAGTGGTACATGTCTAGAATCCCAGGTATTAAGGAGGCTGAGGTAGGAGGATCAAAAGTTGGAGGCCAAAATGAGAAACTTAGTGAGACCCTGTTTAACAATATAAGAAAAAAATTAGTTGTAGATTAATAGAATGCCTTTATTTTATTTATTTATTTTTATGTGGTATGAGGATCGAACCCAGTACCTCACACATGCTAGGCAAGTGCTCTGCCACATTCCACTGTGGCTCTGCTGAGCCACAACCAAGCCCCTATATTAAAGCCANGTGGGTGGGATATAGCTCAGTTGTAGAATGTTTGCTGAGCATGTGCAAGATCCTGTTTTCAGTTCCTAGTACCCGCCCCCCAAAACACACACACACACGGGGGGAGTGAGCTCAGCAATCTACTCAGAACTTATTAACAGCCAACACTTCTAGTTATAGAAAGGTCCTCCACCCATTCTGCCCATTCAGTATATGTTCTATGGAGAGAAATCTTCCAACAGATTAGGAGGAACTCTTGCTGTGCTATTGGGCTAACAATCTATTTGCAGTAAGGATTAAGTATTATGAAGATGACTTATAAGGAAAAGGACAAACCTTCAGCAAAAGGAAAATGGGTCCAGGGTAGTAATATATCATTACATGCTCCAAAACTTATTACTTAAGAAGGTATATATATAATCAATATTCTGTTAGATCAATGTAAAAAAGGCTTATAAGTCACATTGACTTATGAATATTTTTTCTACTTTAGAAATATTAACCGAGGAAAACATTATAAATGAAAAACTAGGGGGTGGGAATGTGAGTCAGCGGTAGAGTGCTCGCCTAGCACCAGAGGGACTCGGGTTTGATTCTCAGTACATTTTTAAAAAATAAAAATAAAGGCATTGTGTTGTATCCATTTACACCTAAAAATTAATAAATAAATATTTTAAAAATAAATAAATAAATGAAGAACTAGAAAGTACGTTGTCCAAAAATTCACATTCCCAAGATAATTACTTGCAGAGTAATCTGCATCTGTAATCACAGAGATAGAACCTACGTTTATTGATCTCTTCATCTCAGGGGCCAAAGAGTCCCTCTCAATGGGAATGGGTCGCTATTTCTATTAAATCCTTATTCCACTATTCCCCAGGAGAAAACTATCTCTGATAGTTACTTGGGACACTTACAAGATCATGAGTCAAGAAATGTGTGTTGGGGTTGTGAGTGCTGGGGATCAAACCTAGGGCCTTGTGCATGGTAGACAAATACTCTAAGCTATATCCCCAGCCCAATTACAATAAATTTAAACAAACTCTCAACAGCAGAGAGATGTTTCCCCCATCCCAAATGTTAAACTACATATTAAAGCCATTAAAAAAAAAAGAAAAAAATTAGTTGTAGATTAATAGAATGCCTTTATTTTATTTATTTATTTTTATGTGGTATGAGGATCGAACCCAGTACCTCACACATGCTAGGCAAGTGCTCTGCCACATTCCACTGTGGCTCTGCTGAGCCACAACCAAGCCCCTATATTAAAGCCATTTTTTAAGAATTCATAATTTGGGCTGGGGATGTGGCTCAAGCGGTAGCGTGCTCGCCTGGCATGCGTGCTGCCCGGGTTCGATCCTCAGCACCACATACAACTAAGATGTTCTGTCTGCAGAAAACTAAAATAAATAAATATATATATACACACACACACACACATACATATATATATTTAAAAAATTCTAAAAAAAAAGAATTCATAATTTATATATAATAGTTCAGAAAGTTTAGTGGCTTTGATTACTAAATTCAGTTTAAAAAATCCTCTTGGATTATTTCTGATTTTAATTCCATGTTTCATAACGTGACGATTTTTTATTTCAACCACTAAATTTCAATCTATTTAGAATTGCCAACAGTAGTTATTCTAAGATATTCATTATACATATACACTAGACAATAAATACAAACTCCCTTGTTGCCAAATTCAACAAACATCTCTTATGTTTCTTAAAATTATTTATTGTATCTATTTAATTTTTAGTTGTCAATGGACCTTCACTTTATTTATTTATATGCAATTCTGAGAATCAAACCCAGTGCCTCACACATGCTAAGCAAGCGCTCTTCCACTGCACTACAATTCCAGCCCTCATGTTTTTATTTTTTAATTTTTTGCAGTACTGGTGAGAAGGGTGGGGGAGGATTTGGTTGTGTGGGGGGTGCAGTGCATACCATATTCCCATACCTTTCAAAGTAGGCTTACTTTTGACTCCACATCTCACTCTTCCTTACCACTTCACCATCTTCATTCCACTTCCCAATCTCTAGTACTCCATCTCCTCAGCACTCCCATCAAGAAAGTCTCACTACTATCCAGAAAGTCTCACTACTACCCAATTAGGAAGAAAAGTGAACTGCCTAAATCCAACATAGGGCTTCTATGAAAAACATCATTCAATGATGAAATAGTCAATGTTCATGCATATGCCTATCAACTGTCCCGACCCCTCTACTTCATTATCCTCCAGATAGGCTTCCCGACATGCTATGTAACAGTAAGTATCAGATAATTCTTAGAGTCATTATATATTGCCAATTCTTACTTGTTTAAAACACACTACTGCTCTCCAGTACTAAAGACAAACTTTATGCCTTGTAAGAGTCAACAGGACCTACCACTGAAACACCACCCTCTTTGGAGTATAGCAACAAACCAAATTATTCCAGCATTCCCATGTATTTCTCTAACTGTTCTCTGCCAAAAATGACCATCTTTGTAGCAAGCAAGTACAATTACTTCTACAGAACACATGTGACAAAGCAGAAATCACTAGTAAAAAATCTTTTAAAATAAATAATAATGAAAAAGCCACATAACAAAATATGGGGGGTGGGGTTTGCAGCTAACATAGAGCCTACAGGGAAGTTTACAACTGTAAGTAAATGTTTATATTAGGAAAGTCCCCAAATCAAAGACATAAGGGTTTACCTTAAGAAGCTAGAAAAATATGTCTAAACTCAAACTAAGTGGAAAGAAAATAAAACAAGATCAATAAAAAACAAAACAAGTAACAGCAAAGTCCATTTAAAGCCATTAAAAACAAAAAAAGTCCAGTCGGGTACAGTGGCACATGCCTATAATTTCAGCAACTCAGGAGACTGAGGTAAAAATATAGAAAGTTGGAGGCCAGCCTCAGCAATTCAGCAAAAAGACCCTGTCTCAAAATAAAACATATAAAGGGTTCCATACCCAGTAGCCCCCACCCCCCAAAAAAACTGATTAAAAAAATTTTTTTTATTTTAGTTGTAGATGAACAGAATATTTTATTTTATTTTTATGTGGTGCAGGGAATTGAACCCAGTGCCTCACACGTGCTAAGCAAGCACTCTACCACTGAGCTACAACCAGAGTGACCAAAAGTTGATTATTAAACAGTTCTGGTGGTTCACACCTGTAATCCCAGCAACTTGGGAAGCTGAGGCAGGAGGATCAAAACCAGCCTCAGCAAAAGTGAGGTGCTAAGCAACACAGTGAGATCCCATCTCTAAATAAAATACAAAATAGCGCTGGGGATGTGGCTCAGTGGTCAAGTGCCCCCAAGTTCAATCCCTGGTACCCCCACCACACCCAAAAAAGGGGGATAACAAAGTTGATAAAACCTTATGCAATATGGAAGGAAAGAGAGAGAATACAAGACACCAAAGCAAAAAAAAAGAGGGATTATCCGTACAATTTTTTTTTCTTCAGTGCTTGGGATAGAACCCAGAGCCTCGAGCATGATAGGCAATTGTACTACCAAAGGGTTATATCCCAAACCCCCTACAAAAATCTGAAATATTAACAGGAAAATAAGAAAACACTATGAACAATTTGCTTATTTTTTCAGGAAAAAAAAAGAGACTTTGGATAAAATTTAAGTTCCTTGAAAAATACAAAAACTGACATGAAGCAGAGAGCCCCAGATTTGATCCCCGCCACACACACACACAAACACAAACAGCAAACTGACACAAAATGAAAAACAAAATATCTCTTTATTAAAGATATTGAATTCATTATCAAAAACTTTCCCACAAAATTCTAGACCTAGGAGTTGTACTGGTGAATTCTACCAACACTAATCTTTACACAAACACTTCCAGAAACTTGAGAAGAAACATTTCTTCCAAATTCATTTCATGAGCACAAAACTCTGACAAAAGCATAACCAAAAAAAATTTAAACAGACCAATGTTCTTTATAGACATGTAAATCTTTAATTCAAAAAAATCCAGAAAATTAAATCTAGGAATTCAGAAAAGGATAATATATTATAATCAAGTGTAGTTTAGCACCGGAATACAAGGCTGGTTTAATTTTGGATTCTCCTGAATATAATCCACTGAATTAACTATATAATGGGGAAAACAACCCAAATCATCATTTCAATAGATGCAGAAAAACATCTGAAAAAATTCAATACTGATTCAAGACAAAAATTCTCAGCAAATTAGGAAGAAAAGTGAATTGCCTAAATCCAACATAGGGCTTCTATGAAAAACATCATACTCAATGATGAAATAGTTAATGTTAATATCAGGAAAATGGCAAAAAATACTCATACCATTTAATATTATACTGAAGGCTCTAGCTAATGCAAAGAAAAAAAAAGACATGATATTGGAAAAGAAGAAACAAATATAGAAAAAATGATTGTTTATGTAGAAAAGATATTCCTTGACAAAATGACTGTCTATGCAAAAAATCCTAAAGTTATCTACAAAATTAGTACTAGAAATAAAAAATGAATTTAGTAAGTTAACAAAGTACAAGATCAATATATCAAAATCAAAATTTTAAATAACTACAAACAAATGGCAAAGAGAAATTTAAACAACTCAAATTTATTTTAATATTTTAACCCAATATACCAAACTACTACTTCAACATGTAATGCACAAAAAATATTTTCATGCCTTTTTTTCATTCTGATTCCAAGGTATATTTTATATTTTAGCACAGCTCAATTCAAACTGACTATATTTCAAATGCTCAGTGACCACATAGGACTATAGCTATTATACCAGGTTATACAACTATAGATTTAACACAATATTAAAGCCAAAATCAAAATCACAGTGGGCTATTTTGTACAAATCATTAACTGATCCTAAAATTTGTGCAAATATAAAGGAGCTAGAATATCCAAAGCAATCTTGAAAGAGAAGATCAAAGTTGGAAGACACAATATCTGACTTCAAGACTTACTGTAGTAATCAGGACAGTGAGAATACAGGTTTAGGACAGACACAAATCAACAAAACAAAGTCCGTAAGTAAACTCTTATGTGTATGGTCAATATTCAACAAAGGTGCCAATTTAATTTCATAGTGGAAAGGAAAATCTTTTCAACAAATGGTTCTGGAATCAATGAGTAATTATGTATACAAAAACATACAAAATGCAGAAAGACTTAAATGTAACACCAAAAAATAAAAAACTCTGGGAAGAAAACAAAATAGAAAAGCTTTGCAATCCTGATTTAGGCAAAGATTTATTAGATATAACACTGAAAGTACAATCCTAAAAAAGGAGTGGGGGAAGGGAGGGGAGGGGAAAGGAGGAGAGGAGAGAGGGAATAAATTAGATCCCATCAAAATTAAACTTATTCTTTGAAAGACATTATTAAAAAATGAAAGAAGCCACAGATTAGGAGAAAATATTGGCAAATCTTACATCTGATAAAGAACTTAATTCAGAATATATAAAGAACTCGTACAATTCAAGAATAGAACACAATCCTCAATTTTTAAACTTTTTCCCCCCTTCAATGCTAGGGATTGAACCCAGGGCCTTGCACATGCTAGGGAAACACTCTACCACTGAGCTATACCCCCTACCCCACAATCCAATTATTAAAAATGGGCAAAAAAACAGGGCACAGTACCACACACCATACTTCCAGCTACTAAGAAGGCTGAGGCAGGAGGATTGCAAATTTGAGGCCAGCCACAGCAACTTGGCAAATCCTGTTTCAAAATTAAAACTAAAAGCACGGGGATGTAGCTCAGTGGTAGAGCTCCCTGGGTTCAATCTCTGGTACCCAAAAAAAAAAAAAAAGGCAAAAGATTTGAACAGACATTTCACCATTTCACCACCAGAAAAAAGGAAAAAAAAAAAAACAAGGAATGAATAGCAAATAAGCACAAGGAAAAATCATTAATTACATTAATTACCATGACATCATTAGTCATTAGGAAAATGCAAATTAAAAGCAAAAGATAACACTTCACAGTCACTAGGATGATGATGATGATAATAATAATAATAATAATAAAAAAAGACTGACCATCCCAAGGTTAGCAAGAAGGTAGAAAAACTGGCGTCTTTACATAATGCTGATGGAAAGATAAAACAATTGAGCTGCCTTGGAAAACAGTTTGGCAATTTCTTTAAGATGTTAAACATACACTTACCATGTGACCCAGCAATCCCATTCCTAGATATCTATACAAGAGAAATGAAAACACACATCTACATTAAGCCCTGGACATGAATGGTCACAGCAGCATATTTTATAATAGCCCCAAATTGGAAACAACCCAAATATTCATCAACTCATGAATGGATGCATGAACGTGTTATATCCATACAATGGAAAATCATTATTTAGCAATAAAAAGGAGCATGCAACTGACATGTGATACAATATGAATGAATCTCAGAAACATTATGTTAAAAGACAGGGGAAAGTTGGGTGCAGTTGTACACGCCTGTAATATCAGTAACTCATAAGGCTGATGGAGAAAGATCACAAGTTTGAGTCCAGTCTCAGCAATTTAGCAAGGCCCCAAACAACTTTTTGAGACCCAGTCCCCAAATAAGAAATGAAAAGGGCTGGGGATGTGGCTCAGTGGTTATGCGCCCCGGGTTTAATCCCTGGTACCAAAAATATAAACAAACAAACAAACAAAGCAACAAAAATCTACAAATTATAATTTCATTCATATAAAATTTCTAGAAAAGACAAAGCTTTAGAGACAGAAGATTAGCAGTTGCTTGGGGCTAAAAGTGGCTATTAATTGCAAATAGAGGGAACTTTTTGGGTGATGGAAATGTTCTAAAACTGGGAATGTGGTATGGCTGCACAGATATATAAATTTATTAAAACATAATGGTACACAAGGATGAATGAAATCAATAGTAATGCTTCAATAAAGCTGTTTAAAAAAGAAAGCTGATTGATGAAGCAAATGTAGTAAAAGATCGGCAATTAAAAACCTGGATGGCAGATATATGGATATCCACTGTACAACCTTTTCGAATTTTTAGATATTTATAAGTTTTCATATTAAAAGAGGGGGAAAGTTTGTCAAACTTAATTCAATAGCAATTGCATGCATTAACAAATATCACAATATACTAATGGCTGACCTTTATACTACTGTATCAAATAACTTGGACTATTTCTTCAAAAATAAAAATTCCCCTTTAGAGTTTTAACATACTTTTAATTAAAGGTTGATTATACATTATGAATTCTAGTATAAAGCTATATAATTTCCACACAGGTTTACAATGTTAATAACTTCAACACTTTGGCCTTTCTCAATCTCCCTGACCAAACTTTCTTAGTTTCCCACTGGATGTTCTACTTAATCTGCCAGCTCCATAAATATCATTGTTCCTCAAGATATGGCTCTCACTCTTGTCACTCTCTGTCCTATCTTTGAGCAATCAAATTTGTGCCTGAACCTTAACTGGTGTGAACATAAGCACAAAAGTAAAGAATTCTTCTTTCATTTGCTGACAACTGAGAAAGGTAGTTTAACTGCACAAGATAGGGAAGGAGAGGCAAACAAACAATGGTACAAAGTTCATTAAAGAGTGAAGATGCCCACAAGTTTCTGGGAGGCCTAAAGAAAGAAGGCTTTTACACTAAAATGCAGAGATGAAGAAAAGGAGTGAACTGTGGGTCAAAATGGGGTCAGAGCAGAGGCCTAATATATCCCATATTCCCCCCTCTTCTCCCTCTGCCCTCAAAACCCATACCACAATGAATCTGACAGTGATGGGGAGCTTCCTTTCCAGCTCAAAGGACTGTGGGTTCATGTTTGTTATCGTTTACTCTAGAAACTGCTCCGCATTACCCACAGGCCTCAAACCAATAGAGCTTTGTTTTGCTATTGCACTGAAACCTCAACTACCTGGTGGTTTCCAGATCTTTATTTCACAAAGCATTTAGCTATATGCATGTCAAAAAGAACTTTGCTTCTGATCATCAGTACTTTCCGAAGGTCACGAGCCTGTGTTTATGACAGAAACTTGAAAGGTATGTATCACTGACACAGGGCCTGAAACACATTTAGTAGTAGCCACTTGGTTACACTATGCACAGATACATAAACAAGTCAGCTGCTACAAAGTCAAATTTTTCTTTCTGCTTTTTAATAAAGAACTAGTAAATCTATGATCCCAGTTCTTGGGAGACTGAAACATGAGGATTCCTAGTTCAAGCCCAGCCTGGGCAACTTAGTGAGACCATGTCTCAAAAGAAAAAACAAAAAGGGGTGGAGATTTATTTCAGTGGTAGAGCACTTGTCTAGCATATGTGAAGGCCCTGGGTTCAATTCCCAGTACTGCAAAAAACGTAAAACTAATTAATGCACCATATAATTCTATCCCTGCTCCGCAAGCTGAGCTGAACAGCTGAGAGCAGAGACCACGGGGAAATCCAGGATACGGGTTAATTTTTCTAAGATTTTTCTCACAGACATACAATGAAGTATATATGAACGCTTTAGCTGCTGTTACCAGCAAGCAGTTACTGACATGATCAATAGCACGGCACACAAAACCAAAACTTCAGCATTTTATAAGATGTTCTGGAGGCATTTTCTTCCACAGTCTCAAAAGGTTTTAGGGATCAGAGAAATGAACTCCAACTATCAGTTTAGAATGGAAACTATCCTGGTAAATAAAACTTCTGAATCTCTATGGTCTTTGACAGACTCACTACAAAGAGACAGTTGCAGGGATTCAAGGTCTTAAAGGAAACAATGTCAACAGGAATTTTGTTGTGGGCATACACTTTACAATTTTGTGACTTGCTGTTCCACTTTATTTTTCAACTTTAATCAGTATTTACTTTCTCCACTAGGTCTCTAAACAGAAAGCAGACTGTGGTGAAATCATTTTTCAAATTGTAAGTCCCAAGCCAACATCTTTCTTTCAGATAAAAGTTTTAAAGAGTTTCAGGAAATTTAACTTTAAGTCTACATGAAGTGTGTTAGTAAGTGACAGTCACATTTTTCTGGTTTCCACCAAGCCTCTCCAAACTAAAAACTTTAGGAGAGAGTCTATCAAAATTTCAAATTAATCACTGGAACAAACATTTGGGTCCCCTAACCACAAAAAAAAATAAGATATATCCTGCTACTGAAGGAAATTCCAAGCACATTTGATATTTAAGACCTTTTCTACAAGCCAACACTTTTCTTTCAGACAAACGTTTTAAAGAGTTTCAGGAAATTTAACTATTATTTGACATCCCAGAGAGAGCACTTGGAGAGTATGTTTATATTTAAAACAATACACACAACATACTAATTTTATATAAAGATCATGGCACATACTGAATTGCTTTTGTTCCTGACAATTCCCCCAAGGAAATCCATGAACATGATCAGTTGCTTCATCTTTTTAGCTTTCTCTAGCTGGTTCAAGCTGTCTAGCCCAAAAGGACAAGTTAACACAGCTTGCAAGTTACTTCCCCAGAAAAAAGAAATCCAGCAGCCCACCAAAACTGTCAACAGCCCTTCCCAAACTTACCAGTGCCATAGGGAGGATGCAGCTGATGGCAGTGAGCATCAACGGCCTGAAAAAATACAGGTGGTAGTTTCAATTTTTATTTAAAATTCTTACTTGCCAACTGCCTGAAATCTTTTAAGGCTACATGAATGAGTCTTCATGCCTCAGCCTCTGTTAAGCCACTCCGTGGTCCAATCACATTTTTTTTAACAAACACTAGTGGTCATTCACTAAAATGTAGAGATGAAGAAAAAAAGTGAATTGTGGGTCAGCTTCTGATCTTGGGGTAGAAGGGGATATGATACAGGAAATCTAGCCTAAAGAGGTCAAGATGGATGGATTCAGGTCTTAGGAGGTCAAAGAGGGGAAGGACATAAGAAGGTAATAAAGGGGTAAGAGGGAGAAACAAGGTTAAGGCACAGAGACAAAGGAATAGGTGAACACCAGTATAGGATGGGGAAAAATGAGCGTGGGTGGTGGTGGTATAGAGGATGTCCCAGAGAGCTTCTGAGTTAATAGACAAGGCTTATCCCAAAGTCTAATTTAAGTGGTGGAACTTCACTTTTCCCATACTTCACACCTACATATTCTCAGTCTCTATAAAGGTTAAATCTCAGGCACCTGATCATAACTTTACCCCCTTTCACTTTATAGGCTCACTAGAAGGATGACTGACTTAACTGAGGCACCTACATTATACTTGCTTCAAATCCGATTAATAAAAACAAATTTGAAAATTTCTCACTAGTCTCACTACTATGGTTGCCGATCATTGAAAAACTCAATAAGAGTTTATTTATGCAAAATATAGTAATGAAAACAAAGTCATTCTTTGACCGTAAGGGTACTTTTTTATTATTATGAAAAATCTCAAAACATCTACAAAAGTAAAGAAAATAATAAAAACCATGTATCTATCACCTAGCTCTAACATGAACTTGTGGCCAGGCCCACTGTGTCTGCATTCCCACCCTCCAGATTACTGAGAAGCGAATCTTAGCTAGCATATCTTTTTAGGGTGCATTTAATTGAAAACCCTCTGGGAAGTACTTAGTACAAAATGCTAGTTTCAGTCCCTTCTAGAATTTCCAGGGATGCATCACATACAGTAACTTCATTTTAGCAGATGAAGGTCAATTCTAGCAAATACAATCAAAAGAAATGTAGATGGGAGCCAGTAGCAAATGAACCACACACAATAAGTTGAATCTCTATTCCTACAACCACAATCCCATCTTTTCAAATGTTATTTCAAACAATATTTTGTCTCTTCCCACCAGGCAAAAGAAAAGGAATACTAAATACCAGCTAGGCAGTATAATCTGTGTCTCTCCTCTTCTCCAAAGGGAGGACACCTAAGAGGCCAGCACATCTTAATGACGAAGCCACAGATTTCAACAGCAAGTATCAAAGACAGTTTCTACCTGTGGACTGCTAACCTAAGCTATCCACTCTGCTTTGCTCAAAACACATAATCCAAGGCTGGGGACGTACCTCAGCAATAGAGTATGCACTTAAAATGCATAAGGCCCTGGTTCAATTCCCAGCACCACCACCACAACAACAACAAAAAAGCATAATCCAGTTTTTATAACTTTTATGAAAAACCTCATAAACAACAAGGAATCGAATGCAAGCTCCTGGACGACGGAGTTTTTGTTTGTCTGTTTTGCTTTATTTCCTTTTCTAACATATTCAAGCATCCGGGACAATGTCTGTACCATCTGTTAAGACCACCCTCTGCTTGTCTCCTAGTAGTCCAGCCTCCAGTCATCACATACCCACAGCCTTCTAAGTGCTGGCAGACCACAAGACCATCCAAGCCTTCAGCAATGCTCAATCTAGTGATACACCCAGATAAAGTTCCTCTGTAGAAGGTAAAAAAAGATGGGGCACTAAGGTGTCCTGAGGTTAGCAGGAAAAGCAGAGATGCTGATAGAAAGTTTGAGGAGGCAAAATTCAAGTATATGGGTTAGGGAGAAGAGCAATATAAGTTCTTAAGGTGAGTTTGAAGAAATCACTGTTTTTCAATAGAACAAGATAATCAAAGATATCTGCAGTGGCTCTATCAGAAAAATCTTAAGTGGAAGTAGAAAAGGTTATATTATTTATAAATATTTCTCTCATCATCCTAAAAAGTGAAAGGACCAAAATTAAAGGTAAAGAAACCTTTAAGTTCTTTTAAGAAAGCACTCAGTAAATTTACTGAGAAACAATTTTTAACCTATCCCAATTACCAATGAACAAAGAAAATCCAATCGTTCATAAAAATCACTCTGATGAGTAACGTGATATACACAGGTAATCCCAGTGGGCTTGAGGCAGAGCCAGGAGGACTGCAAGTTCAAAGCCAGCCTCAGCAATTTAGCAAAGCCCTAAGCAACTTAGTGAGACCCTGTCTCAATAAAAAAGTAAAGGGTTAGGGATGTGACTTAGTGGTTAAGTGCCCCTAGGTTCAATCCCTGATACCAAAAGGAAAAAAAAAAAAAAAAAACATTGATAAAAAGGAATGATACTGCTATCACATTCCTCCCCACCTATCCAGGAGAAATGTGTTCCAGTCATTTGTCTAGATTCTTCTAGTGATTACTAACTCCATTCTTTCTATTTTCTTCTTTTTGCTGTTTTTTAATTTTTATCTTCAAGTAACTAATTCAAAAAACGAATTTCTACCATGCAGCACTCTTTCCATGGTAGAAAGCTACAAGGCTCTCGGTTCAATTCCCAGTACCAATGTCGCCCCCCCAACACACAAACACAAAAGGGAAATAAATTTGGGGAATCCTAACATGCCTGAAAACAAGTTTACTTGCAATGAAGATTCTAAGTTTTAAATCTCCCCCCCCACCCCACAGGGCTAGGCACAGTGGCACTCGCCTGTCAATCCCAGCAGCTTGAGAGGCTGAGGCAAGAGGATTTTGAGATCAAAGGAAACCTCAGCAAAAGTAAGGTGCTATGTAACTCAGCGAGACCTTATCTCTAAATAAAATACAAAATAAGACTTGGCTCAGTGGTTGAGTTCCCTGGAGTTCAATCCCTAGTACCAAATAAATACATAAATAAATAATCCCCCCCACACAAAAAAACCCACCTTTCCCCCCGAAGACTTTGAAGAGCTGGGCATGGTGGCACTCATGCCTGTTAATCCCAGCAACTGGGGAGGCTGAGGCAGGAGGATTGAAAGTTAGAGGCCCACCTCAGCAATTACCGAGACTCTAAGCAACTTAGCAAGACCCTGTCTCAAAAAATAAAAAGGGCTGTCGTGTGGCTCAGTGGTTCAGCGCCCCTGGGTTCATTCAATCCCCTGTACTGGAAAAAAAAAAAAAAAAGATTTTGAAGATTGTTATTCTACTGACTTCTGTTTGTCACTCCTCCTGATGAGATGTATGATTTCCATTTCTTATGGAAGATTTGGTATATTGTTATTGGGTCTTTATTTAGCCTTCTGAACAATGGAAAGACCCTTTCAATATGAAAACCATAGGCTGCGCCTCTTTTTAGATCCAAAAAACTTTCTTTTTATTTTATTGCCAACATTTTCTTCTCTTTAATAATTTTTTGTTTTTATGTTCCAAAAATTCTGATAGATGCTGTATTTCCTGCATTGATATCTCCTTTTTCCTACATATATTTTTGCCTGTACTTTGAAAATGATGTTTCTTTTCTCTTCCAGTACTGGACACTGAACCAGATGCCCTTTATCACTGAGCTACATCCACAGCCCTTTGATATTTTGAGATAGGGTCTCAATAAGTCACCAAGACTGGCCTTGAAACTTATGATTCTCCTGCAGAAGCTTCCTGTAATATCTGGGACTACACATGTGTGCCACATGCCTGGCAAGAAAAATCTTCTTGGACTGGCTGGGGTTATGGCTCAGCAGTAGAGTGCTTCCCTAGTGCATGTGAGGTACTAGGTTCAATCCCCATCACTATATAAAAATAAAATAAAGGTTATTGTGTCCATCTACAACTAAAAAACAAATATTAAAAAAAGAGAAAGATCTTCTTCTGATCTATCTATGTAATATTTTTTTAATTTGGCAAACTTATTAACTTGTCCCATGAGCTCTTTTTCTTTTCTTCCTGATGGAATCTGATAGCTTTATGGATGTCACATCTTGAATATCCTAGAGAATATTAAATAGTCCACTATTAAAGATAAGCAAAATTGCCAGGTGTGGCGGCGCACACCTGTAATCCTACTGGCATGGGAGGCCAAGAGAGAAGAATCCCAAGTTCAAAGCCAGCCTCAGCAACTTAGTGAGGCACTAAGCAACTCAATGAGACCCTGTCTCTAAATAAAATATTAAAAAGGGCTTGGGATGTGGCTCAGTAGTTAAGTACCTCTGGGTTCAATCTGTAATACAAAAAAAAAAAAAAGATAAGCAAAATTATCTACTGTCTGTTTTGGCTAAAGTTAATTTTTCTATGTCTCTTTCATTTTGCATGTTTTCCTCAATATCTCACGATTCCTTTTTTTTTTTTTTTGAATTTTTTTAATATTTATTTTTCAGTTTTCGGCGGACACAACATCTTTGTTTGTATGTGGTGCTGAGGATCGAACCCGGGCCGCACGCATGCCAGGCGAGCGCGCTACCGCTTGAGCCACATCCCCAGCCCAATCTCACGATTCTTGGTTAGCCCTTCATATTGAGAAACAAAGGGTCACTATTTAAAAAAAAAAAAGTACTGATGTGTGCTACAACTGAATGAATCTCAAAAGTATTATGTTGAGTAAAAGCAGACAAACACAAAAGGTCATGTAATGCATAATTCCATTTATGTGACATATGTAGAATAGGTAAATTGACAAAGAGAAAATATTACTGGCAGCAGGGAGTGGGAATAATGCTTAATAAGGACTGGGTTTCATTTAGGGATAATGAAAATATTTTTGAACTAGATGGAAATGACAGCTGTACAACACTGTGAAGGTACTAAATAAAACTAAATTTTACACATTATTTATTTTTGGTACTGGGGAATGAACCTAGGTTTTGTGCATGCCGAGCATATGCTCTTGATTTTGGGGGGGCAGTGCTGGGAATCAAACCTAGGGCTTTGCACAAGCCGGCAAGTGTTCTACCAGTAAGCCACATCCCCAGCTCAGAATTGCATACTTTAAATGGTTAATTTAATGTTTTATGATATTACCTTTATTTTCTTAAAAGTAGACAAGGGCCAGGAAAATGAACCCTAAGACCTGTGTATATGGATAGAACTTGTCAACTGACAAGTTTTCCTTTAGGGTGAAGGATTAGAAGTAGTTGTTATTCAAAACTCAAGGGAGGGGGTGGGGTTGTTAGCTCAGAAGTGGAGCACAGGCACTGGGTTCCAACTTTAACACCACATACAAATAAATGAATAAAACAAAAGTATCCACCTACAACTAAAAATATAATAATAAAAACAAACAAACAAAAAAAAAACTCAAGGGATAAATTAAATCGGCCAAATCTTATATTTCTAAGGGCCCTATTTCTCCTCAATTTATTCTATTTCTTAAAAATAAGCAGATTTTTTCCCTCCTGCAAATGGGGGCAGGGTTGATTGTTCTATAAATAGACCTTTAATTAATCCCCATATTTGCAGCACACTTATCTTTTCCAGCTTTTATCTGTCAAATCTGATCTGCTGAACAAACTGGCTTCCAAGTTTAATTATGTCCCACATGATACCTTCAGTCCGTTCTTTTTGTTAATATGAACTTATAACATGTATGTGCCTCTATTTTCATTTTCATGGTAATTAAAAATGGAGAGGCACTCATATTTACCTTATTCCCTTTAATAATTCTCTGTACTCTCCAGTCCTCCAGACCACCACTGATTTATTTTACTTTGCAATAGATTAATTTGCATTTCTACAACTTTACACAATTGACATGATAACCTATCAATCCTTTTTCCCTCTGGTTTCCTTCATGTGGCATACTTAGTTTGAGGTTTAATCAATGCTGCTTATATGAGTAGTTAATTCTCTTTATATTACCGAGAAGTATGCTGTTCTAAGAGTGTCCCACTACAGGTTGAATATCCCTTATGCAAAATACTCAGGGCCAAAAGCCTTTCGGATTTCAGTGTTTTGGAACATTTGCATTCATTCTACCAGTCAAGGGGCTGGGGAAGTAGTGGTAGAAGCACTTGCGTATCATGTGTAAGGCCTGGGTTTAGACACACACACACACACACACACACACACACACACACACGACTTTACCAGTGAGCATCAACAGTATTAAAAAAGGTTCAGATTTCAGATTAGGGATACTAGATCTGTATTTGTGTGTTCATTCTTCTGTTTATGGATATGTAGGTTGTTTCCAGTTTTTGGCTATTGCAAATAAAACTGTTACAAACATCTGATATCCAAACAAACAAAAACAAATAGAGGGAACATAAAAGAATGTGAGTGCAGCAAATCATTTTGAGGCAGAGTCTGCTGTTAGTAAGTTTGAAAGGAAAGATTTGGCATGTTCTACTACAGTAAAATAAAATTCAAAATTTTTAAAACTCATTATAGTTATGATTATAGATAGTGTCTTTACAGCTACTCATTATTCAAAAACATAAAAACTTACCTTTTATCTTGATAATCAATAAAATATGAGTTACATTTAGACATCAAAAATATTAAAGAAAGCCTATCCGCCTTGTGAGAATAGAATAACTGGGCAGTTTATGGCCTAGTCCCACTATGGTTATGAAACCAGTACATTCCAAATACCGGACACATAACTTTTCAGCAGTCAAAGAAAGCAAACACTCGTCTTTCATTTCAGTAACCCGAATCATTTAACTATTTTTTAAATACATTTACAATACAAAAAATATAAAAGGCTTTAAACCTCACTCCTGAAGACTGTTTCATTACAACTGTATAAAGTTCAGGTTTCTGTTGAGAATTGCCTAAATTAACCTAGATATGTGTCACAAGCCAGGAATCCTATATTCAGATTTAAACCCCCTCATGAAGCCAGCTGGCTTCATGAAAAAGGTCCTTTGACAAGTATGTCTTTTGTTTACAAGTGGGAGCATACAGTAGAATTTGGGGGTTAAATTATCAAGAGTTTTTGTGATATGTATACATAATGGAATGTTACTCAGCATTTAAAAAGAATAAAAGTAAGGCATTTGCAGGTAAATGGATGGAGCTGGAGAATGTCATGCTAAGTGAAGTAAGCCAACCCAAAAAACTAAAGGCCAAATATTAATATCTGATTAACGGATGCTAATCCATGATGGAAAGGGGAGGATGGGAAGAATGGAGGTACTTTGGATTGTGTAAAGGGGAGAGTGGGGAGGAGTCATGGGGATAGGAAAGATGGTGGAATGAGATGGACATCATTACCCTATATACATGTATGACTGCACAATTGGTGCGTCTCTACATTGTATACAACCAGAGAATTGAAATGTTGCGCTCCATTTGTGTACGATGAATTGAAATGCATTCTGCTGTCATGAACAACTAAGTAGAACAAATTAAAAACAAATTCTTAAGTTTTGAATTTATTGACATGGGCTTAGCCAGTTAACAAGGACAACTTACTAAGAACACAAGATAACTGGGCATTTTTGGTAGGTGCTAATATGCAAAATAAATAAATAAATAAGTGGAACTCCATCTCAAAAGAATTCACACCCTGGTTTACAAACTGTTAATCTGTAATCCTAGAAAAGCACACCAAGAAATAAGCATAAAATGGTACAGAGGCAAGAACTGACAGACTCAGGAGATAAGGAAAGGCTGCCTGGGAAAAGTAAATCAAGAGTAAATCTTGTTTACAGCTTGGTGAATGGTGGTACCAATAATTAAGAGAAAAACTAGACAAGGCTATCTATAGACTGGGAAGTGATGGTGAGACTGATAAGGGCCTAAATTAAGGGATAAAAGAAATAAGAGCTGACCATGAAAAAAAAACTGCTAGTCACAGAGATCATCCTTATCAGATAGAGAGAACATTTTGTTCACAAATATAAGAACAGCTCTGTTTTCCTATTAAAAGTCTTCAAACAAACACTGCACTTATCCTGTTTGTACAACTTGTGGTTATCACTGAGAAACCATTTCTGATTATAAAGATTTGTGACTATCAAAGAAAAGAAACAACTGGGGGCAAGGGTTGTGGCTCAGAGGTAGAGTGCTCACCTAGCATGCGTGAGGTTCTGGATTCAATCCGCAGCACTGCATAAAGTAAAGACATTGTGTATCCACCAATAACTTAAAAAAAAAGCAACAGCTGGGAGTGATAGTACATGCCTGCCATCCCAGCACCTTGGGAGGTTGAGGCAGAAGATTCCAAGTTCTAGGTCAACTTAGTGATACCTTGTCTCAAAATGAAAAATAAATAAGGGCTGGGATTTAGCTAAATGGTTAAGCACGCTTGAATTCAATCCTCAGTACCATAAAAAAAAAAAAAAAAAGGATTGCAATAAGTCCATGTTCTGACTGTTCATGCCAGTTTAAGCAATAAAGCCACAGGCAGACACATTTCATGAAAAGCAAGATAAGCTTTCTGCTTTCTCAATCTGCACCTTTCTCTAGTCTTTCCTCCCTCTTTGGGGCTGACATCTCTAATCCCTCAAATTATTCCTGGAATAACAGAGGCAAAGACAAAGCAAAAAAAGAGGATTAGACTGGGAATAGAACAAAAGTTACAGAAAATTAAGGGAATACCTCAATAACAGAGAACCCAAATCAACTAAGCACTTCTTTAAGCAGTGCTTGTCAACACCAAACACTGCAGTTGTTCCAAAATGAAGGAATAACAACCAGGATACATTTTCCTGTATCCTTTTCCTGGCCCTTATGTAAAATTCATTTTATGTTTTCACATTTCTTGTCAGTAGGCCCCAAGAGAAGAACACCAGAAATTCTATGCAAAAGTATCCAATTATGATCTAATATCATATGCACATTTAGCAACACCAGTCAGCAGTGTTGCCCAAAACCTTCCTTAATGTGACACTTCCATTACCACCCAAGAAGCAAAATTCTGAGAATGTGTCTTTAAGGAATCACATCAAACGTGAAAATGACATTTCCATTGCTCCATTCTTGCACTACCTCCACCATACAATGCAATGTTTGTTTCAATATTCATGTGTAAGTACTTCACACATATTATAATCACATTTAAATCTGTGAAGGAGGTAAATCATTATTTTATAGATCAGGACACTGAAGCTTAAGAGATTTTGAGGGACTTGCTTGGGTCACATTATATTAAATAGCTAAAAAAAAAAAAAGGACTGGAACCATATCATCTAACCATTACCCCAAGCTCTAGACAAAGCCCAACAGACACAAAGGCCATATCCATGTAGATGCTTGTGGCAATACAATCAGTCCCCAACAACTGTAACACAAAAGTACTCACCTAAATGCCCCAAAAGGAGAGGTGAAGAAAATTAAGATTCATCAACAAGATGGTGTGCTATAAGACCATTTTAAGTATTTATGGGGACTAAGTAAAAAACAAGAAAACATTGGACATACACACAAAAGCAAAACACATTAGGATGGCAGGCTTTCCTTCCTCCTCCCCTTTCATGGTGGCTGTGGGGGACTTTCCACCTGGCTGAGGAGACCTGAAATGGTCAATCAGAGACTGACATGGCAATGGACCCCAACCACCAAAGGTTCCCACCAGTGGAAGCAATCGCCCTATCAATTCAATCACTCCTGACCAACCGGCAACAAACACAATCCCCCTAAACTTGGCTCTGCCAACCTGCTATCAGTAGCTTCAATTTAGATGGTGTAGGCCCTTCGACCTCCAGTTTCTCTTATTAGCATTGTTCTTGCCTTCCCAGCCTGCGGCTTTCCTGGCCCTCACCCTTTCGAGGACCAGTGAACCTCTTCTGTGGGAGCGCCCTCCCCAATAAACCTTCTTTTGGTGCCTCATTCTTGTTCCATGGTTCCTGATCTTGTGCGCCCCTTTCTGCTTTGCATTTGGTGCCGAAACCCGGGAGGAGTTCAAAGCTTCCCCTTAGGAGTTGAGGCTGCCATTCTCCGCCACGGGAACTAACTGTGATCTTAAGACCACTCACCCTCATCGGATCCAGCAGAGGTAGACTAAGTCCCTTTCTCTTTGATCTTTGGACTCCATCCAGATTGCAGGGACTCTATCCGTAAATCACAGCTGCTTCAAAGACTCCCCTCCCCACACATCCAGCCCCCAGTGGCCTGAAGAGACATCTCAGTCCCTGGCTAGGCCACTCTGTTCTGTGAGCAGAGTAGGTAATTGGGACCCTTTTTTTCCTTCCTGCTGGGGGGAGGGTGTAGGTCGAAACATCAGAGTCCACTCTGGACCCCAAAACTCCCTTGGGGTGTTTATACATGAAATCTCCAAATTGAGATGGAAAAGTGGTTAGGGGTTCTTTATTTCAGGCCTTTTGGGGCATGCTCTCCCTCCCCGCTTTCTGCTCTATCTGCTCCACTTTCCAAGTCCTCCTCTCAAAATAAACTCCTCCTTCCAAGTCCCCCCTGCTCCTGACCCTGATCCCTCTCCACTTATTGCACCTCCAGAGACACTCACCAACCCCCAGACTCTTCTGTCCTCCTGACCTTCCTCCTTATCCAGAACCAGCTCCACCTGAATTAGATGACCCTCCTTCCCCTGTCTCTTCCCCAGTAAGGTCTTCCCCTATAGCAGGTCTCGACAAATGACCCAAGATCCTGAACTTCTCTGTCCTCTCCTCGAGGTGGTAGGATCTGAAGGCACTGTCTGGATTCATGTCCCTTTTTCTTTTCTTTTTTTTTTAAGAAAAAAGAAAGAGAGGAGAGAGAGAGAGAGAAAGAGAGAATTTTTTAATATTTATTTTTTAGTTTTTTTTTTCGGCGGACACAACATCTTTGTTTGTATGTGGTGCTGAGGATGAAACCCGGGCCGCACACATGCCAGGCGAGCGCACTACCGATTGAGCCACATCCCCAGCCCTCATGTCCCTTTTTCTTTACAAGACCTCTCCCAAATTGAAAAAGGCTCCTTTTCTGCTGACCCCACTACCTATATCAAAGAATTTAAATACCTTTCCCAATCCTATAACCTTACTTGACATGATATTCATGTCATCCTCACCTCCACCCTTACCCCAGATGAAAGTCCGGGTAGCTGCCCGGGACCATGCAGACCAGATTCATTTTATTGATAACACCATGCCTACAGGCACGGCAGCAGTCCCCAACACCAACCTGACTGGGACTATCAAAATGGAAAAAATGCTGCTGTGCCCAGATGATACAATGTGTCTGCTGGCAGGCAGGCAGGCAGTTTCTAATAAGGTTGTTAATTTTAGTAAACTAACAGAAGTCACTCAGGGACTTTCAATGTTCCTTAACCGCTTAATAGAGGTCCTCGCTCTCTATATTAGATTAGACCCTGAATCTCCCTCTGGGGTGACCATTCTGGCCACTTAAAATCACCCAGTCAGCCCCCTATATTAGAAAAAAGCTAAAGCGGGCTGAGGATGATCCCCAAGCCCCCATCCCAGACCTAGTGAAAATGGCCTTTAAATAAATTCTATAATGCCTGTGAGGAAACAGCTAAACTTAGCCTTCAGGCACCCTTCCAGAAAAAGGTGGCACTCCAGACACAAGCCCTGGTCCCGCTCTGCGGCCCACTTCTGGCCCCCACCAGGGCTCCCAGGGATCTTCAGAAATCTGCCCCACCCAGGGCCTGCTTCAAATGCAGACAAGGGGCCAAACCCATGGCCTCCCTTTCGGCCCCCCAGCTGCAAGCAGCTGGACATTGGAAAGTGACTGTTCCCTGGCTGGTCCCCCACTGGCGCCTCAACATGGGGGTATGGCCGGACAGGCCATCCTTTCTCTTGAGCTTCTGGGACTGGCTGACGACTAAAGAAGCTTAAACTCAAGGGCCCCCATAACCCTCGCTGAGCCCAGGGTAAGGCTTCAGGAGGCAGATAAGTCCATTATCTTCCTTGCGGACATGGGGTCTACCTATTCTGTCTTGCCTGCCCACTCCAGGCCTTTATATTCCCTCCCAGATCTCAGTCATAGGAGACGGAACACCCTCCTTCCCAAAGAGAATGGCCAGTCTGACTTGCTCCCTAGAGGGACATCCTTTTACTCACTCCTTTTTAGTTATCCCTTCCTGTCCGGTTCCCCTTCTAGGATGAGACGTTTTCCAGCTCTTGGGGGCTACCCTCCAGCTCTCACCCCATGCCCCTACTCCCAACTCCTCCTCCCCTTGCTTCAATTCACTATGGACACATCCTCCCCCACCATCACTCATTCCCTCCCATCAGACCTCACAGACCCAAGTCTGGGACACTTTCAAACCAGTAATAGCAACACACCATCAAAAAGTACAGATTCAGCTAAAGCCCGCCTCTAAGTTCCCTTCTATCCTCAATTTTCCATTTCTTTCCCTCACTGCAAGGGACTCAAGCCCATCATTGAGGGACTACTAGATCAAGGCCTCCTTATTCCCATTGACTCTCCCTGCAACACTCTTATCCTACCTGTCCGCAAACCGTTAGGAGCATACCACTTAGCACAAGATCTCCAATTATTCAATAAAGCAATTATTCCCTTTCATACAGTGGTCCCTAACCCTTATACCCTCCTCTCTCACATACCATCCTCAACCTCTCATTCACAGTTCTAGATCTCAAAGACGCCCTCTTAACAGTCCCGCTTCATCCAGATTCTTACTTCCTGTTAGCTTTCACCTGGGAGGACCCTGACACCCTCACCTCTCGTCAACTAACCTAGACTGTCCTCCCTCAAGGCTTCCAGAATAGTCCCCACCTGTCTGTACAGGTACTGGCCCAGGATTTAGCTATCTGTGATCTCAGAGTCAGTACCCTCCTACAATATGTAAATGACTCTTATGCAGCCCATCTTTAGAAACTTCCCAGGAACACACTGCCCACCTACTCAACTTTTTAGGTTCCTGAGGATACCATGTTTCCCCAACCAAAGTTCAACTCTCGGTCCCCTCAGTTACCTACCTGGGTATTCTTCTAAACCCTAACTCCAGGGGCTAGGGATGTGGCTCAAGCGGTAGCTCGCTCTCTCTTTAAAAAAAAAACAACTATTGACTGTAGACTTAAATAAATAAATAAACGAACCCTACCTCCAAAAGCCTCACTATACACAAATTCCAAGCTCGTAGGAACTTGCTGCCTCCCGAGTCAGCAGACCAGATCCTCTCGTTTTGGGAGCTCACTGGATTTTTCTGACACTGGGTTCCCAATTTTGCTCTTCTTGCCAAGCCCCTTTACCAGGCAGCTAGAGACATTCCCATTGGACCGTTGACATCACCAGCACAGGTCTCTAGTTCTTTCCTCAAACTCAGAGATGCTTTGATCTCCTCACTTCCACTCTCCCTACGCAACCCCAACCCCGTCCCTTCACCTCTTTACAGATGAAAAACAAGGGATTGCCACTGGTCTTCTGGCCCCGCCCATTGGACCCTCTTACTGTCATGTAGCATAACTCTCTATTACAGTACAGGGATGGCTGCCCTGACTCTGGGCTCTCGCGGCAGCAGCCGAACTTACCAAAGAATCTCTTAAAGTTGACCCTCCTTCTTGTCCACCCATAGACTCCAGCACCTCCTCAGACATAAATCTCTTTTTCCTGGGCCCCTCTCGAATTCAGGAGTTTCATTTACTTTTCATCGAAAATCCCATCATTTTTCTCTATGTCTCTCCACCTCTTAACCCGGCTTCTCTTCTCACAACATCCAGCTCTACCTCTCCAACTACCCACTCTCGTCCTCAAGTACTTGAGGCCTTACGTACATCTCGGGAATGCCTCTTTGACTACCTCTTGCCATCACCAGACCTGACAATTTTTGTAGATGGAAGCTTAACTGTTGGGCCGGACAATTGCCGCAGAGCAGCCTGTGCTGTCCTTACTGGTTTGTCAGTCCTGGAGGCCAGCTGCCTCCCTATAACCTCTCAAAAGGCAGAGCTCTTTGCCCTCATCCAAACTCTCTACCTTTCAAATGGCAAGTCAGTTAACATCTATACTGATTCCAAATATGCCTTTCTTATTGCACATTCTCACTCAGCCATCTGGAAGGAAAGAGGATTCCTAACTACTAAGGGCTCCCCTATAGTTAATGCCTCTCTCATCTCTAAACTCCTTGAGGCACTCCACCTCCCTTCCCAAGTTGCTATCACACACTGCCGGGGTCATCAAGCCACTTCCGACCCCATAACCTTGGAAAACAACAAGGCGGATGCGGTGGCTAAAAGCTTAACCAGCAAGCTGCCCATGGCTCCCATTCTCTTTCTCACTATGCTCACCAACCTGGCCTAAGGAACAGACTGATCTCCTGGCACGAGGAGGCCAGATCAGAGACAAGGGATGGATTTTCCTGGGAGACAAGATTGCCCTTCCTCAACTCCAAGCTGGAGATCTCTTCTCTGACTTCCAAAATTCACTTCATATTGGTCCCCGACCTCTCTTTCAATTCCTCCAACCTCTTTTACTTACCCGGCATGTGTCACTTCGTTACATAGGTGCACTCAACATGCTCAATATGTTCCGTTGTTACACCTCAAGAGGGCCTACAGTCCCCACTCATCAGACACCAACCAGGCGGAGATTGGCAGGAAGATTATACTCACATGCCCAGACGCAAAAAGTTCCAATACCTACTCACCCTGGTTGATACCTTTTCAGGATGGATTGAGGCTTTCCTGACCTCTCGAGAGATGGCGGACACTGTAGCCTCAGTCCTCACTGAGCAGATCATCCCCAGGTTCAGCCTTCCAACATCCATCCAGTCAGACAATGGCCCTGCCTTCACTTCTCAAATAATCCAACAGGTCTCAGAAAGATCTCCGAGAAACTTCATATTCCTTTTGGCTGCAGTCCTCAGATAAGGTTGAGTGGGCCCACTGGATCCTCAAGGACCACCTTACAAAATTCTCAACCGAGCTTCGAATCTCCTGGCCCAATCTACTTCCCCTTGCTCTTAACCAAATCCAAGCTGCTCCTAGCGCTCCCGCAGGTCTTAGCCCCTTCAAACTGCTATATGGCCACCTCTCCCTGATTAATCACAACCTTCCCATTCAATCCCCACTTCTGGCCTCATATCTACCTTATCTTACCTTGGTCTGCAACCTCCTCTGAGAACACGAAGACCACCATGTTCCTGCCCCCAACAAAACTAGCACCTTCTGAGGGTCCACTCCAACCAGGAGACTCTGTCCTCTTAAAGGAACTCCAACGGTCACTCCAACCACACTGGACAGGACCTCATACGGTGATTCTCACCACTCCTACACCAGCCAAACTACTAGGCCACTCCTCTTGGTATCATGTTTCTCGCCTGAAGCTTGCCCCAGGCCCTAAGTCCTGATCATCCCAATTGGTGGGACCCACTAAATTCAAGATCACCTGTGGGCCTCCTGCTTCTTCTCTTCAGTTTGTCCCTACAGGTGCTCCCCAACACCACCACTGGCGTTTCCAGGGAAGAATGTTATTAATACATCAACGAGACCGGCCTAGTAGAAGAAAACATCGATGTGCTACATTGGCTGAATGAAGAACTGAAACAAAGGCAGCAGCAATCCACCTTACTCCTTCCGGGATAGTGAAACTTGGTTCTCACTACTTGGTTAGGTCTGGTTGTTGGCCCCATCCTCATGATCTGTGTCTTGCTGATGATTGCTCCTTGTCTCCTCAGATTTATCCAAAACCACATGTGCAAAATCTCACAGGTGGCAGTAAATCAGATGCTCCTCCACCCTTACAACCTCCTTCCCAATGAGCCCCCAACACTCAACCTTCCCTAAACAATGCCCCCTACCAGCAGGAAGTAGCCAGATGAGAACAGAGCCCTATAACATCAAAAAGGTCGGGATGTTAGGACAGCAGGCTTTCCTTCCTCCTCCCCTTTCATGGTGGCTATGGGCAGGGACTTTCCACCTGGCTGAGGAGACCTGAAAGTCAATCAGAGGCTGACATGACAATGGACCCCAAACACCAAGGGTTCCCACGGGTGGAAGCAATCGCTCAATCAATTCAATCAACCCTGACCAACCCACAACAGACACAATCCCCCTAAACTTGGCTCTGCCAACCTGCTATCAGTAGCTGCAATTTAGACGCATAGGCCCTCCTACCTGCAGTTTCACTTATTAGCATTGTTCTTGCCTTTCCAGCCTGCGGCTTTCCTGGCCCTTGCCCTTTCGAGGACCAGTGAACCTCTTCTGTGGGAGCGCCCTCCCCAATAAACCTTCTTTTGGTGCCTCATTCTTGTTCCATGGTTCCTTTCTGCTTGACAATAAGTATGTGAGTAAAGTGATTTCTACAATACCAAGCAGGGCAGGGATTTTTGTCTGTTTTGTTCACAGTATTTTTCCAGTGCCTGGCACATAATAGGTACTTAGTAAATATTGGTTGAAGGAGTGAATCGAAGCACAGTAATATGTATGAATATGGATAAGAACTAAAGGATAATGAACAGGAAATAAAACTTATTTTAGGTTAATGGAATCATGAATGATATACTTCAATCCTGTAGTAACATCTTAATAAAAACTTGAACATAAATAACTTCAAGATTAGGACACAAGCAGTGGCACACACCTGTAATACCAGTGACTTGGGAGGCTGAGGAAGGAAAATCACAAGTTCAAAGCCAGCCTCAGCATCTTAGCGAGGCCCTCAGCAACTTAGTGAGGCCCTGACTCAACACATAAAATAAAAAGGTTGGTGATATGACTCAGTGGTTAAACACCCCTGGGCTCAATCCTTGGCACAAAAAGAAAAAAAAAAATAGGACACAAATGTGAAATCACCCCTTGACTGCACACAGTTTTTGCATGGTTCTTTAGGCAGTGTAAACACATGACAAGAAGACTAGAATGAAACCTGGCCTGGATCTGATGTAGAGCCCTTATGGAAGGTGGTGAGCATGTTGTGAGGGACTCCAGGCACAAAGTAATGACAATAACCTTTTTAAGTGTGCCAGATACATACAACTTTGCACCAGTTGTACTCAGGCAATTTTCAATGTCACTCTAGACATTTCTCATTTCCTTTTTAAAAATAAATTTACGTACCAGTAAAAAATTACATCAGACTTACAGCTTAATGCATCATGAAATATGTTAACACACTAATCTACGGCCAACTACTTGAAAAACAGGAATTTAATATACATTCTACTTAGATACAGGCATGGAAAAAAATCTGATATCAGGACACAAAAATAGAAACAGAGAGCAGCTCAGTTCAGAAACACTATCACTAGGCTCAGCTTGAAAATACTTTCCCATGAGTATTAACAACGAAAAAAAAAATACTTGGTTAATTAACGACTCTGTAAATAGTAAAAGTCTTAAAATTCAGCTGTACCAGGATAAAAGAAAGTTGATTTAATAATTAACATGAAAATCTTCACTGATATATACATTTGATGCTCTTTAAGAAAAAGGCTAAATAAACATAAGTATTTTGAGTTAAGAACATTAACTGATCATGTGACAAAGGCATAGAAATCAGGTTTATTTGAACAGAAGACTATAAACACTTCCACACTTAAAAGTGAGAAGTTCAGGGGCTAGGGTTGTGACTCGGCAAAAGAACGGTCGCCTAGCATGTGTGAGGCCCTGGATTTGATCCTCAGTACCACATAAAAATAAATAAATAAAGTAAATGTATTGTGTTCAACTATAACTAAAAAATATATATTAGAAAAAAAAGTGAAAAGTTCTGAAAAGTCATTATGATTCACCAAAGGGGAAAAAATGAGCCAATAAAGAAGAATCTTAAAGAGTTTTTTATCCACATTTTGTTGGAACAAATACTAATTTGTAAAACAAATTCAAGCAGAGGGTGGCAGAATGAAATATTCTACTGTAGTTAATACAGCAATTCACAAAACAAGAACTACAATAAGAACGGTCATAATACTGGTTTATTTCTCCAATCCTATATGGGGAACATAAGACCTGAGAAATGAACAGTGTAGTTCACTATGCCACTTAAGTGTTATGGAAGTTTTTTTAAAAAACATTCCTTTCCTCTAATAGTAAAGACACTTCAGACTACATGCATGATTCTGAATTTTAATTCTAAATTTTAATCTCATTTACCTATACATCTTAAGTCTCTTCCTCTAACCCTGAAGGTAACTTTTTTACCTCCACTGCTCACTGTCTTATGGAGTATGGACTTCTGCAGGTCACCATCGAAGTCCTCCTGCCTCAACCAAAAGCTCAGATAGCTTACTATAGTTCCTAAACTAAATTTGGTCCAAAGTGTCTTATTTCTTTTCCCTCATAAAGCAACTGAGTGGGCCCTTGAACAACATTTGCTTCCCCCTGGACACAACCCTGAGAAAAGCAGCATACATGGACAGAGACTTCTGGTCTATCACCAACAAAAGCCAGGGTTGTGACTGCCTGGGCTCCCTCTGGAGCACTACCAAGGTTGAACCACTTTCTGAGCAGTCAGTAAACATCTCAAAAGTTTCATGGAATGTTATTAACAAAATTTACTAAATAAGTGACAAAATTCTTCTTAGCTAACTACTACACATTTTGTAATAAAATGCCTATTAATATGTAAAAGGACTTCTTTCATCTATGACAAATAAATCTTTGTACAAAATTCACATAAAAATGTAGGAAGTAATGAAGGTTAACTCCCTCTTTAAAGATTTATATATGATTGTTAAAAATACTTGTTTGTCAGAGATTTTCTTCCTACTCCTACGACATAACATCTCACTTGGCAGTAACCTCATCTCTCATGACTATTTTATTCGTGTAGTATGAGAGCTATTTTGCCACTATTTGAACATCTGTAGTTTTCCTCCAATAATAAGCCTTTTCTCTGTTCTCTAGCCTCAGCTCTTCGTCTGATTTTCTAGGCTTCTTCCTTCCTTCGTCTTGTTTATATGTATACTAGGGACTGAACCCATGGTTATTGTTCTACTAAAATGCATCCCAGCTACCAGCTCCCCCTTTTTCATCCCAGTTCCATTTATTTTTAATCAGAGTTTTGCTAAGTTGCAGAGGTTAGCCTTGATCTTGAGATCCTCTTGCCTTAGCCTTCCCACTGGCTGAAATTACAGGTGTATGACACCACACCCAGTACCTTTCTCAATTAATAATCTTACTCAGAGACCAGTCCCAGTAATCCTGGTTATTGTCTAATACCAGGGTTCTCTTTAAACTAAAAACCCAGTATCCCAGAAAATTAGAATTCACAAATTAAAAGACTTCAAATCCTAAAAGGCTTATTTAACTTTAAACTGTAATATGCTCATCTACAGGCAACTTCCAGGACACAACAAACAAGTAACAGTGAAAAATTTAAGCCACTCCTTAAACATACAGATTTTATTCATAGATAGCTGTTCACAGGCTATAATTTTAAGTTACATATACACCTAACAATTTCTATGAACCAAACAGTTTTGGTAAAACTATACAAAACAATTAAATATCTCAATGTCACAGAATTGTACAAATAGCACAACTGATGGGCACACTAGGGGTAATCTGGTTGACTGTCGCTATTGGTCTCTTTTTCAGGAAGACACGTGCAACAGGGGAACTAAATACATAAATGATTTGTTTTTTTGGTACTAGGGATTGAACTCAGGGGCACTTGACCACTGAGCCACATCCCCAGCCCTATTTTGTACTCTGTTTAGAGACACTGAGGCTGGCTTTAAACTTGCTATCTTCCTGTCTCAGCCTACTGAGCCACTGGGATTACAGGCATGCACCACTGCACCCAGCAGGGAACTAGATTATAAACACCACTGGGTAAATTCAGCTCTAAACCATTCCCTCCCTTCCTCAAAAAATATTACAGAAATAAAAGCAATGCCAGTTTTTTAATTTCTAATTCCATAATTAATACAGAAAAATTGTGTGAGATTGCTTTTCCTTTACTGTTTACCCCCTTCCAGACAGGATCTTGCTATGTTGCTCAGAACAGTCCTAACTGTTCAAGTGATTCCCCTGCTTCAGTTTCCCAAGGGGCTAGGACAACAGAGACCACATCCCTACCCCTTCTTTATTTTATTTTTTGTTGAGGGGGGGAGGTACTGGAAATTGAACTCAGGGACACTCAACCACTGAGCCACATCCCTAGCTCTATTTTGTATTTTATTTAGAGACAGGGTCTCACTGAGTTGCTTAGCATCTTGCTGTTGCTAAGACTGGCTTTGAGCCCACAATCCTCCTATCTCAGCCTTCCTAGCTGCTGGGATTACAGGTGTGTGCCACCACACCCAGGCCCCTTCCTTATTCTTAATCAACTTCTTCAGTTCAGTCTCTTCAGCAAAGTTTCTTAGCCACTTGAAACACCACTGAGTGCCTTTTAGGTATAGCTAACCTATGACTCTTGATGCCCAGTCCCTGAAAAACAAAAAACATTCCTTCCTTACAGAGGACAAGGAAGAGAAATAAACAAAATCTTTATTCTACTACCAAAGAAACTTTTCCACTTTTTTGCCCCATTTCCTTTTTATCCTTTTCTTCTGTTTCAACTCCCTTTCATCTCTTTTTATTCCCTCATTTCTGTTTTTTGCTTCTCTTTTTGATCTTAAAGTCCAGAATAATGCCCTTTCATGACAATAGAAAAGGATGTACAGCAAGGATTAGGAATCTAGTTAATACCAACAACAGTAGCTACTGTCAACATCAATAACAAAATCCACAAGGACTGCCAGGCATGTTGACTGGCACATTCCTGTTAATTTCAGAGAATCAAGAGGCTGAGGCAGAAAGACTGCAAATTCAAGTACCACAGCAATGTTGCAAAATCTCTGGCAAGACCCTGTCTCAAAATTTAAATAAATAAATAAAAATAAAAGGGGCTAGGGTGTAGCTCAGTAGTAATGCATCTATGGATTCAATCCCATGTACAAAATTAAAAAAAAAAATCCTTGGGCTGGGGATGTGGCTCAAGAGGTAGCACGATCGCCTGGCATGCGTGCAGCCCAGGTTCGATCCTCAGCACCACATACAAACAAAGATGTTGTGTCTGCCAAAAACTAAAAAATGAATATTAAAATATTCTCTCTCTCTCTCTCTCTCTCTCTCTCTCTCAAAAAAAAAAAAAAATCCAAAAGTATCCAAGAAATTATCCAATATCTACTGTGGATGAAATGCTGCGACAGGGCTAGGGATATAGCTCAGTGATGGAGTGTTTGATTAGCATGGTGTGCATACAAATCTAAGAAATACCGTAGCAGAAATAGTAAATAGTGGCCAGACCTAAAAATCTAGTTGAATGATCATGAAAAATGTGTGAAAGGAAAAACAAAATAAAGCAATTGGAAGACTAAAAATATAGACATACCTATACTGTTTAAGTACAGACCAAAGGAGGGCCCTGACCACTGTGACCTCGAGCTCTCAAGTAGCCTGACTCAGGGAAAAGTAGAAGCTAGACTCTGAAGAAGTCCTAAGGGCATGAAAAGGTGAGGAGGTGAAGGGAAGGCTTTGGAGGGGCCTGACCATATCACAAGAAAGAGGAACATAAAATAGTAAATTTTATGTTATGTTTATTTTACCACAAGAGAAGAAAGAAGAGGAAGGAGGAGGAGGAAAGACAGGTGTTTGAGGCCCCTCATGTTTCAAGTAGGCCAGAAAAGTTGGCACACAGATTTTTGGAGAGGGGGAAGGGGCAGTACTGGGGATTGAACCCAGAGGCACTCTACCACTATGCCACGTACTCAGCCCTTTTTATTTTTTATTCTGAGACAGAGTCTTCCTAAATTGCTGAGGCTAGAACTTATGATCCTGTTACCTAGCCTCCTGACTTGCTGGGATTACAAGAGTGCACCACTGTGTCCAGTGCAGAGATCTTGACAAACAATAACTGTGCATAAAATGGGAGACTCCTATTGACCTTGGTCAAATGACTCTATCCAATGTACATCCACAAACTCTCCAATTCCTTTTCCAATTTTAAATACCAATATTGTGTATAATCTCACAGTATGTTTAAAGCAAAGAAACTACTTGAACAAAAAGAAGAGGTGTACATGGTGAGAAAAGAAGAAACCTAATGCCTTTCTCTACTAGGGAAATGCCCTCCAAAAGTGGAACCCAGCATCTTTGCTATAATCATGGGACAAAAACTCCAGACCCAGAGTATCTCCAAGGGCTCTATTCATCAGTTTTCTGCTAAGCATAAGAGAGGACATCTTGCAATCGTTTCTAGAAATGAATCACACATTTTTAAAAAAAGCTGTTTTCAGCTCCCAGTCAGTTGCTAACAATGCCTTAATTAACTAAATCCAAGGTATTTACCTTTGCTGATTATCTGAGGAAAAAATTTCTTAAACTAGAAAATAAAACAACTTTTTGCACAAATCATACACAGCACATATAGATATTTCCACTTAAACACAACGAAGAAAATTTATTTGATTGAAAGCATGCCACTGTGCCCTTCTAAGCTTCAAATTTGATCAGACAACAAAATCCACATAATAGTTGCTGAAGGAAGATCAGTGAAAACAATGAAGTAAGAGAAATGTTCCACCATTCACATGATGGCCAATGTTGGAAAAGGAAACAACCTGGCAAACTCTAAACTATAAAAAACACTGGCAACAATAACTGGCCTGAGGTGCAAGAGATCCAAATGTATGCTATGTTAAGTGCCAAGAAAATATAATCCTCGCTGGAATAACCAACTTTGTTCATTCTTCAAAATGTCAATATTAATACCCCTCCAAATCAATTTAAATACAAACCTACTTTATTCTTACAGTTGTTGCTTAAATCCCTTTCAATATCAGATAGTAGTCATCAGTATACAAAACCAGTGAGTTCATTAACCCAAAGGCACTGATTATTTAGAGCAAACCCAAAGGTTGTCAATATTCTCAAGACACTATCAAACAGCGTTAATCAGAGGATGGTAGCTGGGTACAAATGGTGTACATCTGTAATCCCAGCAACTCAGGAGTCTAAGGCAGAAAGATTGCAAATTTGAGGCCAGGTTAAGCCATTTAGTGAACCCTGTCTCAAGGGAGAGAAAGAGAAAGAAAAAAAAAAAAGCTAGGAATATAATTCAAGTAGTGGAGCATTCCTGGTTTCAATCCCCTGTACCACAAAAAATTAATAAAAAAAAAAGACGGTAATTCTGATGCTTATGTACTGCATAAGAATCACATTCTGAAACACCCAGTTGTACAATTTTGCTACCACCATAGTTCTGATCTTTTTAAAACCTTTCTACCCCTCCTTTCTAATTCTTAATAATCTGGGAATCTCAGGACATGCACATATCAGAAAACAAGTAAATGTAACAAAATAACCAGAAGATGCAACATATACTTAAATTTAGTTTCAAGCTACAAGGTCATTCAATCAGTCTAAAAGAGACATTAGTTAACAACAGCTCATCTTAGATTTAACAGGAGAGAGTATACTTGGAATTGACACTACTCACCTTTAGGACAGAAGCTAAGCTGGTCATGTGCTCGTTGAGGGCACCCTCAGACTCCTTATATGTCAAGCAAGTAAACTGGTACTCCTCAGGATCAAAGGCATCAGCGCCTTGCTGTTCCACGTCGCTGGCTACTCCCACATAATAATCCTCTATGTCCCCAGGGTCCTCTTCCTCTTCCTCCTCCTCCTCCTCACAATTTGGGTCATAGTCCTCTTCATTGCTGTCAGACCCCTGGCTATTCATGTCCACAGACATCTTAGCATCCAGTCAAGTTGCAGATCAGGAAAGGAGTTGCTTTCTCTCCCTCCCCCCAAACTTTACCGCTTTCTCAAATGCATTAGTGTTTTTGTCTTCTAAAAAAGGAAAAAAAGAAATATTACTTTCCCCATGAGAAATTATAACAAAAACCATTAAAAAATCAAAATGCCATAGCTTTGGCCCTATGCCCAATATGGCATATTCTAACTTAAGTTTCACATGAGAACTCTTTACCATCATCTCCCTGACTCAAACTTATCAAAGGGAAACCCTCCCTCTAGAAGCAAAAGAAGCTGTTAATGAAACCACAAGGAGGGCCTGGCACAAAAGGGCAGGGCTTTCTATCCCATATCAGGAAGTCAAATTCTAATGGAATTGCCCTTCTTGCCAAAGACCTTAAAGAAGCAGCATATTCTTTCAGCTGATTGCATAAAGAGATAATCTAAAGGTTTAGCTATCAAAGTTTAAAATTTTGCTAAGCATGTCCCAGTGAATGGTGGCACAGACAGTATGTAATTAGGGAGACAGTTCCTTCCTGGTATAATATAAGGGAAAGAAAATATTTTTTCACAGACATCCATCTCAGATGACTGGAAAATAGGTGCACAGTTAGAAAAGAAAAATAAACAGGACATAGTGGCACACACCTGCAAACCCAGGGACGGAGGAAGCTGAGGCATAAGAATATCAAGTTCAAAGACAGCCTCAGCAACTTCCCAAGGCCCTGTCTCAAAATAAAAAAAAAAGGGTTGGGGATGTGACTCAATGGTTAACCACCCCTGGGTTCAATCCCTGGTTAAAAAAAAAGAAAAAGAAAAAGAAAAAAGAAAGAAAAAATAAAAAGAAAAATAAAAACCACATAGCTCTTCAGCTCTGCTGAGTGACTGGGACTGTGGCTCAGTGACAGAGCGCTTGCCTTGCATATGAGGCACTGGGTTCGATCCTTAGAATCATATAAAAATAAATAAAGTAAAGATACTGTGTCCATCTACAACTAAAAAATTATTAAAAAAAAAAAAAAAAAAGAGGGCTGGGGATGTGGCTCAAGCGGTAGCGCATGCGTGCGGCCCAGGTTCGATCCTCAGCACCACATACAAACAAAGATGTTGTGTCCGCCAAAAACTAAAAAAAAATAAAATAAAATATTAAAAATTAAAAAAAAAAAGAGTTCTGTGAGTAGCCAGATGTGGTCACACACACCTATAACCTAAGCTACTCCAGAGGATGAAGCAGGAGGATCATAAGTTTGAGGCCAGCCTCAGCAATTTAAAGAGGCCCTCAGCAACTTTCCAAGACCTTCTCAAACAAAACAAGAGTCTGCTGAAGGGCTGGGGATGTAGCTCAAGCAGTAGCGCACTCGCCTGGCATGCGTGCGACCTGGGTTCGATCCTCAGCACCACATACAAACAAAGATGTTGTGTCTGCTGAAAACTAAAAAAAATAAATAAATATTAAAAAGTTCTCTCTCAAAAAAAAAAAAAGCAGTGTGGAAAAAAAAAGAGTCTGCTGAAGCTTTAAAGAGGTACTGAAAAAGAAAAGTAAGTGATTCAATAGTGAAGAAAAAACTGCACATATTCTGCCTAGCAGGATCAAGGTTAGGAAAAATCATAATCTATATTGGATGAAGAAATAAGAGTTTAAATCCAACCAGCCATTGAAAAATCTTCACAGATCAAAATGTTACTCAGTTATATGTAAATGAAAAAAGAACACTAGTTGAGAAAGCAAATCAGTCACAAATGTTAACTTCTACTCAAGGAAATACAAACTTCTCTCCATAAATATTTTTCTTTTTTTTAAATACCTATTTTTTTTTAGTTGTCAATAAGCCCTTATTTTAATTATTTATATGCAGTGCTGATAATCGAACCCAGCCCAACAAATACTATTTCAAGTGATGACTTTCAACAAAAAAAAAAAATCAACTAGTGTTTAGATTTAAAAATGGAGAGAGGGGGCTGGGGATATGGCTCAAGCGGTAGCACGCTCGCCTGGCATGCGTGCAGCCCGGGTTCGATCCTCAGCACCACATACAAAGATGTTGTGTCTGCCGAAAACTAAAAAATAAATATTAAAAAAATTCTCTCTCTCTCTCTCTCTCACTCTTTCTAAAANACGACTGGGAAAAGCTGGAAATGAAGCTCAGTGGTAGAGCATCTGCCTAGCACACATGAGGTAGTACGTTTAAATCCTAACATACACCACCAAAACAAGCAAACAAATAAATAAATAGGCTCATGGTGGGGCCCCAAGCACTGAAATGGAGCAAATAAAATTCCATGCATGGGGCTGGGGATATAGTTCAGTTAGTACAGTGCTTATTTCACATGCACAAAGTCCTGAATCAATCCCCAGTACCACAAAAAAAAAAAAAAAATCCATGCAAGAATGTTTTTTTTCAAAATGAACCTTGCAATTATGAATAATTATAATACACTAATAAAAGTACCACTTTAAAAAAAATAAAAGAAAAAATACACACAGGGCAGCAAAATGATGTTTGCAGTTCAGCTTTTAACAAATTTTGTAGAATCTCCTAATTACAACTGAGCTTATAAATGGTATTTTTTTTCCTCTGTAATAATGTTAATCTTTAATCTAAAAATACCTGTAATTTCTGAAGACCCTTCAGGCAGCTGTCACCCAAATATTTTGTCATATGATTTCCATCTAAAATGAAAACACAGAATATTTATATTTTTAAAACTAGTACCTGCTTTTACAAATTTATTTTTTCAAAAGCAAAGATTTAAAAAGACAAGTATAGGCTGGGGATATAGCTCAGTGGTAGAGCATTTACTATCAAGTATGAGGCCCTGAGTTCAATCCCCAGCACCATAAAATAAATGAACAGAAAAAAACAAGGGACCAGAGAAACTACTATCTTCTTTTAGGTTCCCCCCAAAAAACTCATATATCAAACTTGCAAGAATTACATTATCTTCTAAAAACAGAAAGCATTCAAAGCTAACAGTGTTATAATTTAACTTGGGGTACTAGTGATAGAAATGCTTCCCAATTCCCCTCCCCCAGTTTGAAACCCTACTTCCTTATTTCTGTACTCCAATCTTCACAGTCCCTATCTTTTTTTTTTTTTTAGTATTTGGCGGACACAAAATCTTTGTTTGTATGTGGTGCTGAGGATCGAACCCGGGCCGCACGCATGCGCTACCGCTTGAGCCACATCCCCAGCCCTTAAATATCACTATTTCAATTCCGAATGTTACACAGAGGTTGACAAAAAAATATGTAACTGACTTGGACTACTATAAAGTTACCATTGCTGTGCTAATTAACACAGAATACTGGTAATATTTCAGACCTCACTTTACTCATGAAAAAGTTAATACTCAAATAAAAATGTGCCCAATAGGACACCCAATAGGCAATATTAATATCCATCTCCCATTTCTCTTCTGACTTACTCCTCCTGGGACATCTGGCTTTCTTAAGAGACTAGTAAGTACTACCTGCTTATTCAATAAGAAATTTAATGTCAGTTGCTTTTATTCTTTAGATTTTCATGAAAAGGGGTTGGGATTGTGGCTCAGTGGGAGAGTGCTTGCCTAGCAAGTGTGAGGCACTGAGTTTGATTCTCAGTGAATAAAATAAAGGTCCATGAACATCTTAAAAAAAAGAAAGAAAAAAAATTCGTAAAAAAACAGGTTTATAACTTCCAGAGAAATACTTCAGATATAGAAAGTAAAATATAAGCTAAGTGAAAAATCTAAGTCTGAACAATAACTGTAGATTATTTTCAAAATAATGAAAACTGGGCATAGTGGATCACACATATAATCCCAGCAATTTAGGAGGTAGAAGCAGGATGGCCAAGTTCAAGGCCAACTTCAGCAGTACAGTGAGCAAGATCCTCTCTCAAAATAAAAACTGCTGGAGAAGTAGCTCAGTGGTAAAGTGCCCCTGGATTCAATACCCAGTATGGGGAGGGGGTGGGGAAGAATGGAGGAATTGATTTTTCAAAGCATCTTCATCTATATTTTTACATAAGATATTACTTATTGGGCAAGTTTAATGTGAATATTGCTACCATTTACAAGAAAAAAATCATTATTACCAATAGGTGATGGTGGCACATGTCTATCATCCCAGCAATTCAGGAGATGAGGCAGGAAATCACAAGTCTAAGACCAACCTCAGCAATTTAGCAAGGCCCTAAGCAACTTAGAGAGACCGTGTCTGAAAATAAAAAATAAAAAGGGCTGGGAATGTAGCTCAGTGGTTAAGCGTTCCTGGGTTAAATCCCCAATACTAAAAACAAAACAAACACACAAAAAAACCCAAAACAATAGGTCTCATTAGCTGGGCATGGTAGTGCATGCAGGTAATCCTAGTGAGGCTGAGTCAGGAGGTGTGAAAGTTCAAGCCAGCCTCAGCAATTTATGGAGACCCTCTCAAAAAATTATTGTAGCCAGGAGCAGTGGTACATGCCTGTACCCAACGGCTTGGGAGACTGAGGCAGGACTACAAACTCAAAGCCAGTCTCAGTAGTACATGCCTGTACCCAGAGGCTTGGAAAGCTGAGGCAGGAGGATTACAAATTCAAAGCCAGTCTCAGCAACTTAGTAAGGCCCTAAACAACTCAGTGAGACCCTGACTCTAAAATATTTTAAAAGGGCTGGGGATGTGGCTCAGTGGTTAAGTGGCCCTGGTTTCGATCTCCAGTACCAATCAATGTGTGTGTGTGTGTTGTGTTTATGTGTGTGAGTGTAAGGCTGGGGGTAGCTCAGTGGTAGAGCACCCCTGAGTTCAACCCTGTCAAAAATGATAACAGATCTCATTTAAGAACAGCCTTAATCTTCATAATCCTATAAAGTGGCTTTTTTTTTTTGGAACTGGGATTGACCCAGAGGTATTCAACCCCTGAGCCACATCTCAGCCCTTTTTATTTTGGGCCTCGCTTATTTGCTGAGGCTGGCCTTGACCTTGCAACCCTCCTGCCTCAGCCTACTGAGTTGCTGAGATTATAGGCATGTACCACCATTCCAGCCAAAATGATTATTTTCCCCTTCCTACCAATGAGTATGCTACAGTCTATAAAGGTTAAGTAATTTACTTGCCCAGGATCACACCACTGACAAAAAGCAGAACACAACATCAGTATACCATTAGACCCATGGTCTATGGGGATTCATAACTAGCTATCACCTTCCCACAGAGCCCGATAGAAAGCTACAGGAAGAGCCTCTGGGATAACACCAACAAAAGAATGTGCTTTCAAATTTTTTTTATTTATCCTCAAGATCTGTGCTTAAGAGGTTGACCAGAGGCTTCTTATCAACCAAATATTCAAGAATTGTGGGGAAAAAAGAACTCTAATTCTACTTTGTGGGTATTCTAGGTCCAGATTTAAATTAAAAGTTGGCCAATTGGAGTGGCACATGCCTGTGATCCCAGCGTCTTGGGTGGCTGAGGCAGGAGAATTGCAAGTTCAAGGCCAATATGGGCAGCTTAGCAGATCCTATCCTAAAATAAAAAATAAAAAAGGTTGGGAAAATAACTTGGTAATAGAGAATCCCTGGATTCAATCTCCATACTGTCAAAAAAGTAAATAATAATTAATTTTTATTATTTTCATGCTGGGCACAGTGGCGCACACCTGAAATCCCAGGGGCTCAAGAGGCTGAGACAGGAGGATCAAAGCCAGCCTCAGCAACTTAGTGAGGCACTAAGCAACTCAGTGAGATCCTGTCTCTAAATAAAACACAAAAAATAGGGTTGGGGATGTAGCTCAGTGGTTGAGTGCCCTGAGTTAAATTCCCAGTGCCAAAAAACAAAAACAAATTTTATTTTTTTCAAAGTTCATTATCAGTGCTGACCCTGCTCAAAGAGGTCAGTATTCCACCCCCATACTGGGGATTGAACCCATGGTGGTCTACCACTGAGCTATATCTCCTGTCCTCTCCATTTTTCATTTTGAGATAGTGTTTCACTCAATTGCAGAGGCATATCTCCAACTTGTGTTCCTGCCTCAACCTCCCCAATAGCTGGGATAATAGGTGTACATCACTGTACCTGCCTTATTATTCCCTTTATAACAAAACTGATGGCAATGCTTCGATTTCATTTGGATGTTAAATATGGAGTAATTAAAACCATTTTCTCCCATCCAAAGTCATATTTTCATCCATCTGCCACCCACCCTAGGCTCACTCACCAGGCCTGGTCACACACGGAAAAGCGTCCAAACTGAAGATTTCTCAAAGTTCACAATAACACAAAAAGACGTTTGGCAAGCCTGACGGACGTTTACTTTAGAAATGATTATCTAGCACAAGTCATTACTAACAACATTTCCAAAGAAAACAGTTTTGGCACAAAAATATGAACAAGGAACTTAGTTTCAAAACTCTTCATTCCATCTGTCCTGTCTCATAAGGTAGTCCGGTTTTTCAAACTTAACTTAAAAGGTAAAATGTAAAGTTTAGTTTCCCAGTCTAACCGGCCACATACCAAACATTCAATGGCCACGTGTGACTAGTTGCTACCATACTGAACAGCAAATGTACAGAACATATCCATTGTGACAGAAAGTTCTATGGGACATAATAACAATCAATACTAAGGCGAAGTCATAAAACACGGTTCCCTCTCTCGAGGGTAACCCAGCAGCCTCAGGCAAGGTGGAGACGTAATTCCTAGTTGTATATTATTCCAGAGGTGCGGTCAACGCGACACCCGCGCGGACAACGAGTTCACGCGCTGGCGGGAGACCCTTCAGAGAACAGGCGTTAACAAACCGCGCGGACACCCCTACCAAAACTCCCAAAAATGACTCGAGTGGAGAGCCTCGGAGCGCCTGGCTGAGAGCGCCCAGACGTGCCAGCGCCTGCCGCTCAGAGGCGCTGGCCTCCGATCTCTCTGCGACTTGAAAAAGCTGCATGAGAAGGAAAGCCAGAGAAACTCTGGCTCACCGGCCCTTGCCGTCCCTCTCAGGCGGCAGAGACCCTGGAACCACGTACGGTAGGCTGTGGGCGCCGGGGGCCTCGAAGGCGGCGGTGAAGGCGGAGCCCTGCCCGGTCCTGGAGGCGCGCGAAACACTCCACCCCCCCCCACACACACACACCGGCTAGTCAGGGTAAACAAGGCCTCAACTCAAGTCGCGCACTTACCTGGAGCCGCGTGTTCGCGGATGCAGAGCACATGCGGGCCAGACCAGGTCAGGCGGACCACACGAACAGACTGAGGTGCAAGTAGCAGCGGAAGCTGCGGGCCGACGCCGGTCCGGCCCGCGCAGCTTCCTCTGGCGGAGTTCGTCCCCGCAGCTCCGGAAGTATTCAGCGCACTGGCGTCACTTCCGGTCGGGGTCGCCGCGCGGTCGCCCGGGTAGCTACGCCCGGCAGGCAAGGGTTCCCCCAGGGGCTGCTTTCTTGTAAACTTGCTTTTTACTGGAGTGGGGTCAAGATACCGCTACACTGCCCACTGCCCAGAAGTTCGAAAAGATGGTCGAGATATTTTTTAAATCATCGCTTTTTCTTTCTTAATTTTTTAATAGTTGTAGATAGATGGACATCATGCCTTTGTTTTTTTTTTTAATAACTTGTAGTTGAACGCAAACCTTTATTTTTCACTTATTTGTTTTTATGTGGTGCTGAGGATCGAACCCAGGGCCTTGCAAGTGCTAGCTACAACCCCATCCCTTATCCATCGTCCATCGGTTTTTTTGGTTTTTTTTTTTTTTTTTTGTTTGGACTACCTGCTGATTCCACTGTTTATTCTCACACTTTGGTATCCATAGCGTGGATAAAAGATCATTGGTTTCCCAGCAGCTCTCTGACCGGAGGGGAGCTGAACAGACAGGGGGAGCTGTCTTTTCTCCAAAGAAGTTTGCTAGGTGGCCTGCGAGCTGCAATGCAGCTGCAGGCTTCAGCTTTCCCGCCATGAATGGGTTATGCAGTTTTCCGGCTTCCACTCGCTGTATAAGATTGCAGTTTACCGGGTGCGCACGCCTGTAATCCCAGCGGCTAGGGAGGCTGAGTCAGAAGGATCAAGAGTTCAAAGCCAGCCTCAGCAAAGGCTGAGATGGTAAGCATCTCAGTGAGATCCTGTCTCGAAATAAAATACGAAATAGAGCTGGGGATGTGACTCAGTGGTCGAGTGCCCCCTGCGTTCAATCCCCGGTATCCAAAAATAAAATTAAATAAATGCATCTTAACTGCTTTGCTGCTCAATTTATTCTCACACTTCTTAATTGCCATTAGGACTTCCATTACCTTCTAGGACTGGATTGCAAATGTTGATAGGTAGGACCAAGTCTTCCTCAAGTTGCTGCTCCAGCACATTGGAAATGCCAGAGTAAAACCTATGATGTTAGCGTGCCTCCTGGCAGTACAGGTCCACAGATAACAACAAAAGCCTTTCTACCCATACTGAAGTCCCTTGTATACTAATAGTCAAGATACCTATGCCTAACAGGCTTTCTTAGGTAGTTCCTGTAAGAAACACATGATTTTCAGCTTCCAAATAATTCAAAGATCATGTACATAAATCAGGTATAATCAAGTATTAAAAAGACTCAAATTAATTAAAGTGAAAATTAATACTAATGAGTGATATGTTGTAAGATTATGAGTTTTGTATATTAGCAACACAAAGATCTACATACTATAATCCAGTGTACTTGTTTCATTTTGTTGTGACAAAACATATCCATGTAAATTATTATGGTACTAGCAAAAGACCCAAAATACATTTTCTGCAAATGAAATTTCAAATATCATTTTGTGTTACTAGTATTAAGTTTACTCCATTGAGTAGAAGAGGACATTAAGTCTTTTTGATCTAATCCAGGGATTTGCAAATGCTAGCCAGCGTTTTGCTGAACTACATCCCAGCCCACATTCAGTCTTTTTCTAAAGAATTCCTGAACAGGGCTGGGGCTGTTGCTCAGTGGTTGAGCAGTTGCCTAGCACATATGAGGCACTGGGTTCAATCCTCAGCACCACATAAAAATAAATAAAAGCCAGGCACAGTGATGAACACTGGATTACTCCCAGCAGCTCTAGAGGCTGAAGCAGGAGGATGGCGAGAGTTCAAAACTAGCCTCAGCAAAAGCAAGGCACTAAGCAACTCAGTAAGACTCTTTCTCTAATAAAATACAAAATAGGACTGGGGATGTGGCTCAGTGGTCGACTACTCCTGAATTCAATCCCCAGTACCCAAATAAATAAATAAAGTGTCCATCTACAACTAAAAAAAAAAAAAAAAGAATTCCTGAACTTCCAGGTATGGTGGCACCTGTGATCCCAGCTACTGGGGAAGTTGAGGCAGGAAGATCTCAAGTTCAAGGCCAGCCTCAGCAATTTAGCAAGACTCTGTCTCAAAACAAAATAAAATGAGATATAAAGGGTTGGGGATTGCTGTGGTTTGGATGTGAGGTGTCCCCAAAAAATTCATGTGTGAGATAATGCAAGAAGGTTTAGAGGAGATATGAATTAATCACCTGATGGGATTAACTGAATGGCAATTGAAGGCAGGGGGCTGTGACTGGGGCATTGGGGTCAAAGTTTTGGGGTATATATTTGTATTTGGAAAATGGAAATACCTCTCTCTCTCTCTCTCTCTCCTTCTGCTTACTTATCATGATGTGAGCCACTCTTCTCTACCATACTCTTCTGCCATGATGCTCTGCCTCACCTCGAGCACTGAGGAATGGAGTCAGCTGTCTATGGACTGAGAACTCTGAAACAATCAGCCCTCAAATAAACTTTTTCTCCTCTACAATTGTTCTGGTCAGGGTCTTTTAGTTACAACCGTGAAAAAGTTGACTAAAACAGAATATAGCTCAGTGGTAAGGTACCCTTGGAACCTTAGCAATTCCCAGCACCAAAAAGAAAAAAAAAAAATTCCGCATTTGCAAAATACAGAATGAAGATGCTAAGTATCAAGTGCATACATATACAGAATATTGGAATCCTATGTACAGTCTTTCCACAGTACTTGCAGGAGTGGAGGGTTGAAATTGCATCTAGGACATGGTACCAAAATCTAAGGATGCTTGAGTCTATTATATAAAATGGCACAGTATTTATATATGCACATATACATTTATTCACATTCTCCCATATACTTTGGATTGCTTAGAATACCTAATTCAATTAAAATGATATATAAACAGTTTTTATACCCTTGCTTAGGAAAAAAGTTTGTATAGACATAATGGGGGGGGGGTTGATATTTTGGGTCTGCAGTTGAATCAGATGTGGATAAGGTACAGAACACCAAGGGGTGGGGATATAGCTCAATAGTAAAGTACTCCTGGGTTCACTCCCCAGTGCCACACAAAGAAAATACAGTGAAGAAAGCTGTTAAAAATTATGTTGTTCTGCAGGGTGTGGTGCATACACCTGTAACCCCAGTGACTCAGGAGGCTGAGACAAGAGAATTACAGTTCAAAGCCAGCTTCAGCAATAGCGAGGCACTAAGAAATTCAGTAAGACCCTATCTCTAATAAAAATACAAAGTAGGGGTGGGATGTGGCTCAGTGGTCGAATGTCCCTGAGTTCAATCCCGGTGCCAAAAAAAAAAAAATATATATATATATTGTTCTGGCCTGAGGGTATAACTCAATGGTATAGAGTGTGTGCTTAGCACTTGTGAGGCTCTGGATTTAATCATCAGCATCACCAAACAAAAAGCTGTTCTGAGGCAATTTATTGGCATGGAAAGATGTTTGCAAAATACTCTTTAAGTGATAAGAATAGGATACAAAGCCATTTGTAAGAAACTCCATTTTCAAAATACAAATGCATATAAAATGAATAAATATAAGCAGACATTGTGGCATACACCTGTAATCCCAGTGACTCAGAAGCCTGAGGCAGGAGGATTGCAAGTTCAAAGACAGCCACAGCAATTTAGTGAGGCCCTAAGCAACCAAAGTGAGAACCTGTCTCAAAATTTAAAAAAGGGCTGGGATGTAGCTCCATGATAAAGTGTCCCTGGATTCAATCCCAGGTACCAGAAAGGAAGAAAGAAGAAGAAAAGAAAGTCTCTCGTGGTTTCTTCTTTTTTAAATTTTTTTTTTTTAGTTGTAGATGGACAAAATATCTTTATTTATTTGTATGCCGTGCTGAGGATTGAACCCAGTGCCTCACACGTGCTAGGCAAGTGCTCTACCACTGAGCTACAACCCCAGCCCTCTCATCGTTTCTTTTGAACAATAATCCAGACAGGCCACAATGGAGATGGTTTATCTCAGCTATACCAAGTCTGGATCCTCATCAAGAATACTCTGGGGGGAGGGGGGATAGTAGAGCATAGGAAAGGTAGCAGAATACAACAGTTACTAATATGGCATTATGTAAAAATGTGGATGTGTAATTGATGTGATTCTGCAATCTGTATTTGGGGTAAAAATGGGAGTTCATAACCCACTTGAATCGAATGTTTGAAAAATTATATGTCAAGAGTTTTGTAATGTTTTGAATAACCAATAAAAAAACTGTGAAAATAATAAAAACCTGAAATTTTACATTAAAAATAATCCAAACCATAAAATAAAAAAAAGAATACTCTGGGTGTGGACTGGAGTCATAGGGAGGGTTGTTTATTCATCTATCGGTGGTCTATGGTGACTGTCATCTAGGGTTCTCACTGGAATTGTCAGGCAGAATATATATGCATATAATCTCTCTATGTGGCCTTTGCTTCCTGATAACAGTAATGACATCCAAGGACAATTGTCTTGAGAAAGCCAAGCCCAGGTATGGTGATGTGTGTCTGTAAATCCCCGTGGTTTGGGAGGCTGAGAAGGGAGGATTGCAAGTTCAAGGGAGGATTGCAAGTTCAAGGCCAACCTCCTAAGGGAGGCCCTGAGCAATATAGCAAGACCCTGTCTCAAAAATATAAAAAGAGCTGAGGATGTGGCTCAGTAGCTAAGTGCCCTGGGTTCAATTGCTGGTACCCCCCCCCAAAAAAAAAAGGGTTGCTGATGTATCTCAGCAGTAAATTGCCCTTAGATTAAATTTCCAGTACTCCCCCCCAAGAAAACTGAAAGCCAGGTAGGAGCTATTTTGACTTTTTGACTTAGCCTTCAAAATCACAAAGCATTATTTCTGTCATATACCAATGATAGAGTTTACAAGAGTCCCTTTGGTTCATGGAATAAATGTAGCCCAACCTTCACTGGAGTAACACCATCACTGTGTAAGAAAAGCATGTAAATGTCTTATGGTGATGCTCAATTGTAATCCTAGCTACTTGTGAGAATGAGCAGGACAATCACAAGTTTGAGGTCCTCCTGAGCAATCCAGAGAGACCCTGTCTCAGGAAAAAAAAAAAAAAGAAAAAGAAAAAGAAAGAAAGAAAAGAAAAAGAAAAAGACTGGATGTCGAGAGCAACAAATGAATTATGGTCCTTGTGTAAGGGTAAAAGAAATTGAAGTTAAAGCATAAAAGTTAAAGGGTAAAAGACCGGGTGTTGTAAAGTTTCTAAGCTGCAAGGTCTGAGTTAAAATGTAAAGGATTAGGTATTGTTAGGTTTCTATGTTACCTGCAAAACCTGAAATTTCGGTAGCTGTTAAGACAATGCTTAGAACCGCCCAGTAAACATTTCCCCTGATTGTCTGGTTGTTTAATAACTGAAGGGGTCTGTGTGGTTGCACGCAGGCCTTGCAGGGCCTGAACCAATCAGTTTGAATGTGTACTCTCCTTAGGAATGACCTATCACTCCAGCCTGACCTGTTCCCGCCAATGAATGAACTAATCAGGTTTAGGAGTTGTTGTTCAATTTTCCCGCGCCTAATGATGATTTGTTCTGATGTATACAAAGCCCTCCGCCCTCCCCAAAAAGTGTACTTAAGCAGTGCTCGGCCCCTGCTCGGGGCTCTGGGCTGCTTTCCCTTCTTGAGTGGGCAGGAGCCCCAGCATGCTGGTTCAATAAATCCCCTTCTGCCAATTGCATGAGTGGTCACTTGGTGGTCTCTTTCTCCGACGTTTTGCGGGACCCTTACACTTGAACTGTCCAGAGACAGAGACTATACTTCCCTTGGGAATTTCTCAAGAGTAAAGGCCCTAATTGAAGATTGCCCATTTGTTATGGTGACACCCTGTTCAAAGGGAGATTTTGTGCCAGCCACAGAATTTTATTAGTTCATAATCTTGGGTTCAAACATTAGCTGCCCAGGGCGTAGAGAGTTATGGGTGCAAGCTGATAATTATAACTAGGATGCACAGAAGTTTGTCCTTCATTTTGAGTGCTTTGAAGAAACTTGTTCACAATAAATCCTTTTTTTTTTTAAAGAGAGAGAGAGAGAGAATTTTTTTTAATATTTATTTTTTAGTTATCAGTGGACACAACATCTTTGTTTGTAATGGTGCTGAAGATCGAACCCCAGCCACACACATGCCAGGCGAGCGAGCCACCGCCCGAGCCACATCCCCAGCCACAATAAATCCTTTTTAATGATATAATCTATATAATAAATGTGCTGAGATGATTCTGTGTCATTGTACTCCATTAGAGTGTAGTACCCACTTGGTCTCAGCTTTTTCTATTTGTGTGTGTCTGTTTTTTTCCTAATCCCCATCACCCCTTGTCCAGTTTCCTGAATTAACTGTTGTGCAGTTTGTGACAACTGGGGATGTAGCTCAGTGGTAGACCACTTGCCCACACAGCAATAAATAAATAAATAATAAAACAAAAAAGTGCTAGAGAAGTAGCTCAGCAGTACAGTAACCCTGGGTTCAATCACCAGTCCTCTCACCCTGCCAAAAGAAAAAAAGAAGAGAGAGAGAAAGTGGTCAAGCTAAGATTTCTTTTCTTTTTTTTTTTTTAATATTTTATTTACATTTTAGTTTTCGGCGGACACAACATCTTTGTTTGTATGTGGTGCTGAGGATCAAACCTGGGCTGCACCCATGCCAGGGGAGCGTGCTACCGCTTGAGCCACATGCCCAGCCCCAAGCTAAGATTTCTAACACTGGCCATCTGACTCTTTCCTAAGGTATTGTATCCTTTTTCTGCATTTCATTTTATGGATATATTATCTATTTGAAGCAGGGTGTGATGACATACACTTGTAATCCCAACTACTCAGGAGGCTAAGGCAGGAGGAGCAAAAATTTGAGGCCAGCCTTAGAAATTTAGTGAGACCCTATCTCAAGATACAAAATGAAAGGGGCTGGGGATGTAGCTCGGTTGTGAAGCATCCCTGGTTTTTATCCTCAGTACCAGAAAAAAAAAAAAAAAATGAGTTCATCTATTTGAGCACACTTCTGTTGCAGATATTCTCATTCCAATTTTTCACATTTATAGTGTTTCAGTGAATATTTTTATATGTACATATATTTGCATAATTGTGAAAATCCGGGGCTTTTATCCTAGAAATGGATTTGGTGAGCCAACTGATATGCTCATTTTACATTGTAATGGATAGTATCAGATCACATTTTTATTTATTTATTTATTATTTTTTTTTTTAAGAGAGAGAATTTCAATATTTATTTTTTACTTCTTGGTGGACACAACATCTTTGTTTGTATGTGGTGCTGAGGATCGAACCCGGGCCGCACGCATACCAGGCGAGCGCGCTACCGCTTGAGCCATATCCCCGGCCCCAGATCACATTTTTAAAAATGCCTCTTTTTTTTTTTTTTCCACTTGGCTAAAGGCCAGGTATTATGTCATTAAACATAATGGTGAGGAAAGGCAACCATAGTACTATTAGTCAGGGAGCTTTGGTCTAGCAGGAGATGCAGAAATTAGTTGAATAATTCAAGTAAGGATGAAATTACCTCTGTGGCCAGTACTGCATATGACAGTAGGTGGGCTCCATCCTCTAAACCCTCTATTGATCTCATACAATTTCTTTGCCTTAGTTCTTCCCATACACTATTGACTTCCAAATATTCATTTCTAGTCCTAATTAATTCCCTGAATGTCACACTCAATATATTCAATTGTCCACTCAATACCCTCATTTGGAGATCATATTGACACTCAAATTTAACTTGTTCCAAATAAATTTCTCAAACTTATTCCTAAATTTGTCACTCTCACAGTATTTCCTGGCTCGTTACTGCTGTCTCTCTTGTTTACTTAGGCCAAAAGTTCATGAAACATCCATGAATCTTTCTTTCCCTTATCAAATTTCACATTCAGGCCTGGGGTTGTAGCTCAGTGGTAGAGCACTTGCCTAGCATGTGTGAGGCCCTGGGTTCAATCCTCAGCACCACATATAAATAAACAAAATAAAGGTATTGTGTCCAACTACAACTAAAAAAAAATTCACATTCAATCTAAAATCAATTCCAACATAAGTCCTGACTTTTGTACTTAATTTGTATCTGCTGTTCTAGCCCAAACCACTCCATATACCCCTGGATGTGAGCAATAGTCCCTTAACTAGTCTCCCTGCTTCTACTCTTATTCTACTGTATTTACTTTTTACACTGTTTAGAAATATATTTTTAAAGCATGAAACATGTTATTTCCCTGTTCATAACACTCTAACTTCCTCCCACAGGCTTGGCCATATAGGTCTATAGAAGGCAGTACCTAGAGCTAGCTAGGCAATGGTTAGAAACCCATTGGAAGCTTCCTAGCTGTGTGACCTTGGGCAAGGAATCTCACCCATGTCTGTGATTTAGTTTGCTCATTTGTTAAACAGGAATAATAACAGCATCTTATACTGAGTGAAAAGAGCAAAAGAATATTTATAATAGTATTTTTTTAATTTAAAAAAGGTGCTAGGCAAGGTGGCACATGCCTGTAATCCCAGTGGTTTGGGAGGCTGAGGCAGGAGGATTGTGAGTTCAAAACCAGCCTCAGCATTTTAGTGAGGCACTAAGCAACTAAGCAAGACGCTGTTTCTAAATAAAATATTAAAAAGGGCTGGAGATGTAGCTCAGTGGATAAGTACCCCTGGATTCAATTCCCAACACCCCTCAAAAAAAAAGTTTGCATAAGTTTGTGTATGTTAAGCTGTAGTTAAACATATATATGTAAACACACTGTAAGGATCCTGAAAGGACACCAACAAAATGCTAATATTTTATATTCTTGTTTTTAGGGTTAGGCTTTTTTTTTTTTTTTTTCTGATACTGGGGATTGAATCCAGGGGCACTTTACCATTGAGCTATATCACTAGCTCTTATTTTTTATTCTGATACAGGATGTCACTGAGTTGTCCAAACTAGCCTTGAACTTGACAATCCTCCTGCCTCAGTCTCCTGCACAGGCATGTGCCACCACTACAGGACCCAACGTTTATTTTTATCTATCTATCTATCTATCATCTATCTATTTATTTATTTATTTTGGTACTGGGGATTGAACACAGGGGCACTGGACCACTGAGCCACATCCCATATTTTGTACTTTATTTAGAGACAGGATCTCACTGAGTTGCTTAGCACCTCACTTTTGCTGAGGCTGTCTTCGAACTCATGATCTTCCTGCCTCAATCTCCCCAGCTGTTGGGATTACAGGTATGTGCCACTGCACCTGGCCCAACATTTATCTTTATTCTTATTTATTTATTTTGGTACTGAGGATTGAACCCAGGAGTGCTTTGCCACTAAGCTACAATCCAAAAGCCTTTTATTTTTTGAGGCAGGGTCTTGTAAAATTGCTTAGACTGTCCTCAAACTTGAAATCCTCCCTCCTCAGCAACCTAAATTGTTGGGTTTACAGGTATCTGCCACATTGCCTACTTGTTTTGTTTGTTTCTGCTGTGCTGTGGATTGAACCCAGGGCCTGTATGTGCTAGGCAAGAGTTCTACCACTGAGCCATATCCGGGACCACAATGCTTTAACATGGATTGTTTTCATTATATGGTAGAACAAGATGCCCTTACATATCTTTTTCAAAAAATTCTTAAGTAATCTAATAAAATTTTTCATTTGCATAATTCAGGGTGACAGGTTTTATTTTAAAAATCCCACTGGAGGGCTGGAGCTGTGGCTCAGCAGTTGAGCATTTGCCTGGCATGTGTGAGGCACTGGGTTCGATTCACAGCACTGCATGTAAATAAATAAAAGTCTACCAACAACTAAAAAAATATATTAAAAGAAAAATCCCACTGGAGCCAGGCACAATGGCACATGCCTATAATTCCAGCGGTTTGAGAAGCTGAGGCAGGAGGATCATGAGTTCAAAACCAGGCTCAGCAAAGGCAAGACACTAAGAAACTCAGTGAGACCCTGTCTCTAAAAAAAAAAAAAAAAATAGGGCTGGCGATTTGGTTCAGTGGTTGAGTGCCCCTGAGTTCAATCCCTAGTGCTCCCCCCAAAAAAAAATCCTGTTGGAGCCTGGTGTAGTGACATGTCTGTAATCTCAGTGATTTGGGAGGCTGAGGCAGGATTTTGCAAGTTTGAGGCCAGCTGCAGCAATTTAGAAAGGCCCTCAACAATTTTGGCAAGTGTTCTACCACTGAGTTACACCCCCAGCCTAAGACACTCAACAATTGAGAAAGACCCTGTCTCAAAAAACTTAAAAAGGGGCCACACGGGGTGGCACATGCTGGTAATCTCAGCAGCTCTGGAGGCTGAGGCAGGAGGATTACGAGTTCAAAGCCAGCCTCAGCAACTTAGTGAGGCCCTAAGCAACTCAGTGAGACCTTCTCTCTAAATAAAATGCAAAAAAGAACTGTGGCTCAGTGGTTAAGTGCCCCTGTGTTCAATCCTCAGTACCAAAATAAAAAACAAAACACAAAAACCTTAAAAGGGCTTTGAAAGGACACTTGCAGAGTCCACACAAAGTCCAAAGGCCATGCATGCCACACACCGTAATCTCATGCAAGAGATTTATTGTCAGTAACACAAGGCAAACTGAGAAGGCAGTCCTTCCAAGGAGAGCAGCAGCTTGTTGGCACTCACAGAGCAGCTTTATAACCCGCAAGAGGATTCTCTTTTTATAAGTATTTTTTTTAAATTTTTATTTGTTTTAATTAGTTACACATGACAGTACAATGATCTTGACATATCATACATTTGAATCAGACAGGATATAATATCTCATTTTTCTGAGTATACAGGTTGCAGAATCACATTGGTCATGCAGTCACATATATACACACAGTAATAGTA
>NW_026000240.1:35930963-35933261 GCF_001458135.2 Marmota marmota marmota
GACAGCCCCTCTCCTCCCCTCCCATCACTTCTCTCTACCTAATCTAATCTACCTAATCTATTCTTTTTTTTCCTCACATCTTCACATATAAGTATTTTTTAGTTGTAGTTGACACAATACCTTTATTTTATTTATTTCTTTATATGTGGTGCTGAGGATTGAACCCAGGGCCTCACAAGAGCTAGACGAGCTCTCTACCACTGAGCCACAACCCCAGCTCCCCCCAATCCCCAAAGGGAATTTCATAAGCTTCTTAGGAATTGCACTATAAGCTGGGGTGGGGTTGATCTATTTAGTAGGCACATGTTCTTCCAGGAAGTTAAGCAGCATTGCCTCAGAATCTAAACTTTGGAGCCTCTAGATAAAATGGTTTCCGACCTAAAATGGCGAATCTGATGCCAATATTGATCTGATGCCAATAGTGTCCATCTACAGTTAAAAATAATAAAATAAATAAATGAAATAAATTGTGGTGGCAGAGCAGCAAGGGCTATATTCAAAGCATAAACTGGACCACTGTTACAAGCTGGGGAAAGCCCAAAGGTAAAGCACTCCTGGATTTAATCCCCTTCTACCTCAAATAAAAATATGTAAAAATTTAAAAACCCACTCAATCTGGGTTTGATGGTGCAGGCCTCTAATCCCAACTATTTGGGAGGTTGAATTAGGAAGATTGCAATTTCGAGGCCAACCTGGGCAACTAAGGGAGACCTGTTTCAAAGTTAAAATGTTGTAGGGACAAATGAGGCAAGGCACCAAAAATAGCAGGAAACAGTTTTATTTGGCTGCAGCCAGGTTCAGAGGGCACAGCTGTACCCCGAGTTCAGGCAGTTTCAGAGTTTTATACCCAGCATGTAAGGGGAGGGGCTCAAAAGTTCACAGTCTACAAAAGTTCACATAAAAGCAGATTTTTCTTTCACTGTTTTGGGCAAGTACAACCTGAGAAGGGAGAGCTTCTTTTCCCCTTTCTTTCCTACTCCTGCCAGCTGTTACCCTAGGTAAATCGGGTCTAATATCGAGAATGAAGGCTATATTGAGAATGGAATCCAGGAAAAGGGGAATTGAAAATGTCCCCAAGGCCCAGAGCCCATCCCAAGGTAATGTTAATGAAGCAGCTGTCCCTGCCCAGATTACTCCTTGGGCCCACCTGTCCCCCACCCTTTGGGCCTTCCCACCTACATTCCATCACTGCAAGATAACAGAACCAAGGACAGGAATGCAGGAAAGCTGAAAGAAGATTTTAGCTATAAAAGAGGGAAGATCTTTCTCTTCCACGGATTCCACCTCTTGGGTCCCCTTCTTCCTCTGGGGAGAAGTCTTTTCTGCTGTCCTTTATAAAGCTTCTACTCTAAACTTGCCTCGGCATGCTTCTCTGGTGTTATACTTCAGCATTGGGGAAGCAAGGACTTATCACCAGTAAACAGTAGTAACAGCCCGATTGGTAACTTATCTTAAAAATGTAGACATCTCTGTGAAGCCCAGCTCAAGGCCAGAGGCCTTATTTGCATATTTCTACAAACTACTTTACTAGATACATGTTTATGAGAAACTAGTAAGGGGGTGTCCAGCACTTGGAGTGCTGGTATCTTCCCAGCCAGTGGCAAGTAAAACAGGACGACACGAAAATAGGAAGTTTATCTACATTGAACTCTTTTGCAAGGACTCTTTTGTTGACAGACCTAAAATCAGCTATGGTGAAGATTTTTGGAGAAGTTCAGTTAAGACTTTTCTGCAGAGAAAGGGGGTGCCACTTCATAATAAGGCTGGGCACAGTGGCTTGGGAGGCCAAGAGTGGAGGCTCCAGAGTTCAAAGCCAGTCTCAGCAAAAAGCGAGGCACTAAGCAACTCAGTGAAACCTTGTCTCTAAATAAAACACAAAAAGGGGTGGGAATGTGGCTCAATGGTAAAGCACTCCTGGGTTCAATTTCCAGTACCACCTGTTGGTAAAGATGGCATCTGGAGTGCTTCTCTTCTGGGAGCTCAGGAAAGATGGCACCCAGAGCACTTCTCTTCCGGGAGCTCAGGTCCATGACACACTGAATGGCGCACAAACCGTCACCTCCAATCCCTGTGAATGGCGCGAACTTTGAATGGCGCACCTCCAATCCCTGAAGTGGTGTGAACTCTCAGCCAATGAAGAAGTAATAGCCCACTCGCCTTGTTCCTCCTCATCCTGTGTTAAGCCCATAAATATCAATACCCTGGTCGTGTTCGTTCTCTTACTCTTACTTTTGCTCTCTTACTCTCCTCTCTCTCCCCTCCTCTCTCTCCCCCCCTCTCCCCCTCTCTACCCCCTCT
>NW_026000240.1:35933286-35965543 GCF_001458135.2 Marmota marmota marmota
TGTATAAGAGACAGCTCTACCCCCTCTCCCCCTCTCTACCCCCCTCTCTCTCTCTCTCTTTCTCTCTTTCTCTCTCTCTCTCCTCCCTTCTCCTCTGTGACTGGCCGTTAAGGTCCTGCTAATAAAAGGATTAATTCTCCATTTCTAACTCCTCCATCTCTCTTCACTCTTATCTCCCATGGACGGGCTAGCATAATTGCTACAGCCTGTCTCACCTGAGTCCGGAACTCCTTTCCTCCCAGAACTCTGTTCGTTCCTCCCGGAACTCCATTCTTTACTCTCTCGTTCCAGTCAAAAAACTTTCCTGACGTCAGGTTGCCCGCGGCCCTGTCCCTATTTGTGTCTCACAGATTGCACTTCACTGGTGACGACCCGGTAGTGCCCTCTGTATTTCCTCGCAGCCGTCGGTCATTTTGGGGACACCTACTTGATCCTCCGTTTGCCCCGAGCTTTCTTGAAGCTTTTTCTGGCCCGGGTTTTCTCCTGTCCCTCTCTCTTACTCTTTCTCTGACTCCCATCTTGCCCTTCCAGCATGGGAACTTCCTTGTCCCTCCCGGCCGATTCTCCCTTGCAGTGCCTCTTAGATAATTTGAAAACCCTGAGCCTGGCCCCTGATGGTTTATTAAACCGAAAAGGCTCATAAAATTCTGTACTCAGGACTGACTTATATACCTCTTAGACAACCAAAACGTTTGGCCCACGTGTGGGTCTCTGGATCCCAATTTACTCAGGGATCTTTTTAATTACTGTGAGCGATCAAAGAAGTGGAACGGGATTCCTTATGTGGAGGCTTTTTCCTTGCTTCGATCTCATCCAAATCTCTGCACCCCATGCAAGCCTCAACAGCTACTCCTTGCTCTCAAACCTCCTTCCTCTTCTCCACTCTCTGCCTCCACACCTTCTCCTTCCTCTTCTCTGCCCTCTGCCTCCACTTTTGATCCAGCTGATGAACCGCCTCCATACCACTCTCCCCCGCCCTCAGCCCTGCTTTCCCCACTTTCACCTCCTCCCTCTTCCCTGTCTTCTACATCTGTGGCTTCTTCTTTGGACACTTCTCCTCTTCCTGATACTTCCACACAAACTCCTCCCACGTCTATTCCTTCCGTCCCAGTCCCTCCACCTCAGTTTAGTCCACCCACCACCCGTTCACGCACTAATACAGCACCAAACCCACAAGTCACCACATCTCATCACCTGACTCAAACTTCACATGTTCGGGAGGTCGCCAGGCTGGATGGGATTTTAAGGGTTTATGTTCCTTTTTCTATGCTTGACCTTTCTCAAGTAGAGAAAAAATTGGGATCTTACACTGCAAACTCTGTCTCTTATATATTAAAGGGTTTCAATACTTAACTAAAGCCTATAGTCTCACCTCTCATGATCTCTATACTATTCTGTCCAATTCTCTCCTCCCTGAAGAAAGGAGAAGGGTCGGGGACCAGGCTAGGGCCTATGCAGACCAGGTTCATCAGACTAATGCCCACCATCCCTTAGAGGCCCAGGCGGTTCCAGACTAAGACCCCCATTGGGATTATAATGACCCCCAAGACCTGGGACATAGAGACCACCTTATTACCTGTCTGATAGCTGGCCTAAAGGCGGCAGCACAAAAGGCTGTTAACTTTGATAAACTCCAGGAAGTCGTCCAGGAGAAAATTGAAAACCCCTCAGTCTTCCTAGACTGACTAACAAAGGCTCTCCTTCAGTACACTAATTTGGAACCTGAATCCCCAGATGGGAGGCAACTTCTTATGACCTATTTTTTCTCACAAAGCTACTCCAACATCCGGGCAAAGCTAAAAAAATTAGAGAGGGGACCCTTGACTCCTCAGACCGAGGTGTTGGCCATGGCCTTCAAGGTCTACCACAACAGAGATGAAAGCAAAACGCCAAAAATGACAGATGTTGGCCAAGGTGTTACAGGGCTCCTTCCAACCTATGGAAAGGGGGAGACAACAACCCCACAACGAGGACCCTCTGGGCCCTGCTTCCAACCTATAGAAAGGGGGAGACAACAACCCCCCCAATGAGAATCCCCTGGGCCCTGCTTTAAGTGTGGTGATGAAGGACATTGGGCTAGAGCTTGCCCTAACCCCAGGACACCACCCAGACCGTGCCCCAGATGCAGACATCCTGGCCACTGGGGATCAGACTGCCCCAATTCCCGGAGGGGAGCTGAGGTCAGTCACCCCGCCAGTGACTTGCTGGGCTTAGCAGCTGAGAATTGATGGGGCCCTGGGTTCTTCTGTCCCAACCTATTCAATCACCAAGCAAGAACCCAGGGTGGTTATCCGAGTGGATGGGCGTACCATAAACTTTTTGGTAGACCCTGGGGCCACATTCTCGGTTCTGAGTGAGTTTTGGGGAACTACCTATCCCTCTGAAACTCCTATTGTCTGGGTAGGAGGTCAAACCATCATCCCGTGCAGAACTCCTCCCCTCACTTGCTCCTTATCTGAGTTCTCCTTTTCACACCATTTTTTGATTATGCCTCAGTGTCCAGTGCCCTTGTTGGGAAGGGATATATTATCCATCTTGAAGGCCCCCATAACCTCACCCTTATTGTCCTCCCCTGCTTATATATCTTCGTCATGGCTTTACTCCCTGACGAAGAAGAGACTTTACCCCCTTGTGTCTGGTGTGGAGACCCCAGAGACCACCAGAACACACATTTTCCCCTCCCCTGTAAAATGGTAGATCCAATTGTATGGGACACTGAAACCCCGATCTCTGCAAATTGCTCTCCCGTGGAAGTGCATCTTAAAGACCCTAACCATTTCTCAAACCAGGCTCAATACCCGCTGCCAACTGCCAGTCTTAAGGGCCTAAAGCCAATCATTCAGAGCTTACCAAGAAAGGGGTTCCTCCGTCCCACACACTCTCCATTCAATACCCCAATTTTAGCAGTAAAAAAGCCTAATGGAACATACCGTTTGGTGCATGATTTAAGGTTAATAAATAATTCAACCAGGCCCATATATCCCCTGGTTCCAAACCCTTATATTATCCTTTCCTCCATTCCTGCAAACTCCACCTGTTTTTCAGTTATTGATCTTAAAGATGCCTTCTTTTCGATTCCACTATCTGTCTCTTACCAAGACATATTTGCCTTCACCTGGACTGATCCAGAAACTAGACATTCCCGACAGTTAACCTGGACTGTCCTGCCCCAGGGGTTTTGAGACAGCCCACATATTTTTGGACAAGTCCTCGCTGAAGATCTTTTTTTTTTTTTTTTAAAGAAAGAGAGAGAGAGAGAGAGAATTTTAATGTTTATTTTTTAGTTTTCGGCGGACACAACATCTTTGTTTGTATGTGGTGCTGAGGATCGAACCCGGGCCGCACGCACGCCAGGCGAGCGCGCTACCGCTTGAGCCACATCCCCAGCCCTTGAGATGGAATTTAGAGAACAAGATATTTATTCTGAACTAATCTATGTAAAGGTTCTTCTTTCTACAGGAACAGAAAGAAGAATAGGGCATAATAAGAAATTACCCTGTGTTATAGGCCTCAATGAAACCTCCATCAATCCAACAGAGAACACAGAAGAGAATTATCTGTCAGAATAACCCCCACCAGACAAGACTGGGTATGCCCTTTTATCTCTTGCTCTGTCACCCGATGTAGGCTGTCTTGGAAAGGCTGTAGCCTCTGGGGAGTTAGCTCTCTGAAGCTGAGGCAGATCCTGAAGGACTGAGAGCCAAAGTCTGTCTGCTACTGCATTCCCCACAGCTGGACAGCAAGAACCACACTGAAGGAGATTCTGAGTGGCTCAACTCCATGTCTACCAGAAATATCAATGCTTTTGTCATATTTGTCAGAGGAAGAGAAGGGGAGAGTAAGAGAGGTAAAGAGAGAGAGGGAGAGTAAGAGAACAAGCACCAACAGGGTGTTGATATTTATGGGCTTAACACAGGATGAGGAGGAGCAAGGTGAGTGGGCTGCTACTTTTTCATTGGCTGACAGTTCGTGCCACTTCAGGGATTGGAGGTGTGCCATTCAAAGTTCGCACCATTCACAGGGATTGAAGGTGATGGTTCTCGCGCCATTCAGTACTTCATGGACCTGAGCTCCAGGAAGAGAAGCGCTCCGGGCACCATCTTTACCAACATTTACTATGATCATACTTACTACTTTTTGATTCTGTTTAGACTTTTCTTTAGTTCTACTCCTTTTCTGATCTTTTCCTTTAGAGTCAGGCTGCTTTTCTTTTTCTTTTTTAAATTTTTTAGTTATAGATGGATACAATATTTTTATTTTGTTTGTTTATTTTTACGTGGTACTGAGATTGAACCCAGAGCCTCACAAGTATAAGGCAAGCGCTTTGCCACTGAGCCAAAACCCCAGCCCCTGCTTTTCTTTTTCTTTAACATTTTTATGATCCCTTTTTTTACTCCTTGACCTCATCCTCTTTTCTTCATGTCTACTGTTTTGGATCTTTTTCATTACTCTTAAATTTTTCTTTGTTCTTATTCCTACTTTTAGATTTTCCCCTGAGCCCTGTTCCTTTCCTTCACTTTGCTTTTATTATTTTTATATCTTTATTTATTTTATTTATTTATTTTTTATGTTTTGCTGAGGATCTAACCCAGTACCTCACAAGTGTGAGGCAAGCACTCTACCACTGAGCTATAACCCAGCCCCTGTTTTTATTATATTTATCATCTTTTTCTGAATTTCTTCTGATGTCTCTCTTTGCTGTTGGATGTATGGTCTTTAACTTTCTTTTCCCTTTCATTTTTTCTGTTTGAAGTCTCAGACACATGCCTGCGATCAGCTATTTTTCTCTTTTACTCTAACCGGACTCCTTTGGTTTTATTTTACTTCATTTAACTCGCTCTTATCCCCTTTGATCCATCTTTCATCACTTCATAATGCTCATTCTTTGAGCTCTCAGCATCTCTTGCCTCCAATGTGGAGGAGTCTCACCATGTCTGAAACATCTGAAAAGATCCCTTGATCTGGATCTGGAAGTTGTTCGGTAACGCCTTGGTCCTCTTGCTTTAATTTTCCTGCCAGTAACTAAGAGATGTCTCTGGTATGAAGCAGGCTGGGAATTAGGTAGATTTCTCTCTCTCTCTCTCTCTCTCTCTCTCTCTCTCTGTCAGCTTTAGGAGGACTTTTTCTCATTAGGAATCTATTTTCTGGTGTATGAAGGATCTCTTCTGGATAGATAGTAGACTGGGGTTGTGCTTCAAGATTTTCTGCTTTACTTTCGCTAGATGGGCTTTTTTTTTTTTTCTTTCCCTTCTTTTTTTTCTTGTGTTTTTGGGAATTTTTCCTGTGTTTCTTTTTTCTTTTTTTTTTTTTTTTGACTTCTCTTCAGAAGCACTTTCAGAGTCAGAAGCATCAGCAGAGGACTGAGAATCTTTTGAGCTATCTGAATCACTGGTTGACAATGAGGAAGATGATGATGACTTATGCCTTTCTTTTCTTCTTTCTTAACTTTACATTTGGGAATTTGTTCTCCACAACTCAGCATCTGTACTTCAGCAAATAGTTTGCTAGCTGTCATCTGTTTTCTGGATTTCTCTCTCTCTTACAACTTTTTGGCCAGAGATCATTTGCCCAAAAACAACATGATGCCCGTGTAGATGAGGAATTGGTTTTGTTGTTATGAAGAATTGTGAACCATTTGTATCCTTCCCTCTGTTGGCCATTGACAAGAGAAATTCATTGTTGTGTTTAACAGCAAAACTTTCATCTTTAAAACATCCTCCATAAATAGATTCCCCCTTCCTCCATTTCCTTCACTGAAGTCACCACCCTCGAACCATAAAATCCTTGACATCTCTGTGGATGAGACAACTCTTATAATGCAATGGCTTCTGAGTTGATTTCCCTGTCCCCTTTCACCCACAAAGACAATGAAAGTCCTTGCTGTTTTGGGACACACATCAGAAAATAATTCAAAAACAACTCTTCCAGCAGGTTGATTATTCATGGTGATATAAAAAAAAAACACAAAAAAAAACTAGGAGACACTAAACCCATGGTTCCAATGTAGATTTTAAATTGAAAAAAGAACACCAAGGGCAATGGATTCAATCCTTTGCTCCTAAACCACTACAATTTCCTCTTCCCTGGGTCTGGTCCTTTAAAGCGCTTCAAGTCTACCACCATCAGAAAAGGCGCTTAAAGCCTACTAACTGCCTGTCTCCTTCCCCAGGAATTTTATTCTTTACCATGTTAGGACTGTGATTAAAAAATTATGGCACCCATAGGCTGGGCTTGTGTCTCAGTGGCAAAGCGCTTGCCTTGTACATTTGGGGCCCTGGGTCTGATCCTCAGCCCCACATAAAAGTAAATAAAAACAAAATAAAGACATTGTGTCCATCTATAACTAAAAAATTTTTTTTAAATTATGGCATCCACTGATTTTAAACCATGCTTGTCACAACACCTCATCCATTTGAAACTGATGAAATTGATTTGCTAATGTTTTACTTTTAATATTTTTGGATAGTAAGTGATATTAATTTTGATTTTTTTTTTTTTGTATTTTGGTATGAGGTTGTTCTAACTTTTAAAACTTAGGAATGAGGGGACTGGGAATATAGCTCAGGTTGTAGAGTGTTTGCCTTGCATGCTCAAGGTAGTGGGTTCAATCCCCAGCACCACAAAAATCAAAGCAAAACTCTGGGGATGTGGCTTGGTGGAAGAGTCCTTGCCTAGCATGTGTGAGGCACTGGGTTCAATTCTCAGCACCACATAAAAATGAATAAATAAAATGAAGGTATTGTATCCATCTACAACTAAAAAAACAAAACAAAAATCAACAACAAAAAAAACCTAGGAATGACTGATTGTAACCACATATAGTAAGAGTCCTATTGGTTATGGCCCAGATGCTACCTCTCATGTGACTCTTCTGGAATTTTTGTACCAAATTGTTATTTTTGTTTTATCAGCACTAATCATAAAAACATACAAATTTCCAAAGTTTCTGTGCTTACTGTTCTTTCTTGGATATATTTGACTAGAGCATATCTTTGAGTAATTATTTCAGAGAAGGAATTGGACAGCAAACTTTCTTTTTCTTTTGTTCCTTCCTCTCATTTGAATGTCAGTTTGGCTGGGTATAAGATTTTAGTTTCAAAAATTATTTTACCTTGGAAGTTGGAAATTATTTTCTTTTTCCTTCTTGCAATAAGCATAGCAAATGAGAAATCTGATGTGTTCTGATTCTTGTTCTTCAATTTTTTTTCCCTCTAAAAGCTTTCAATATTCTTTTATATTGTTACCTTTGGGATGTCCAGATGAAGTCCAGGTTTTTGGTGTACCCAAACAAAGAATTAAGCAAGACACACAGAAGTGACAGACAAAGTACAGATTTATGAAAAGTGAAGAGAGAATTCTGTCAGGTACTGTGGAGTGGGGAGGGAGAGAGAGAGAAGAAAGAAGGGAGAAAGGTGGGGTGAGGATTAAAGAGAGAGGAAAAAAGAAAGAACGGCTCAAGGCCTCAATGTCTGGAAATTAGGGTTTTATATTTTGAGCTGTGGGATGTTCTCTTCCTTATAGGAACCTGATTGGAGATCTTACCCCATTTGCTGTCATTGGTTAGTTTTGGGACACACATCAGAAAATAATTATGATACCTGATCAAAGTATATCACCCCCATTGGTTACTTTAGAAAATCAATTAGAATACTGGCCACTTTACCCCCCACCCCTTGATCATTTAATTAATTAATTAATTTATTTATTCATTCATTTATTTTTGTTTTGATTATTTACACATGACAGTACAATGATCTTGACATAGCATACATTTGAATCAGATGGGGGATAATTTCTCATTTTTCTGAGTGTACAGTTTGCAGAATCACATTGGTCATGTATTTATTTATTTTAAATATTTTTTAGTTGTAGATGGACGCAATACCTTTATTTGTTCATTCATTTTTTTATGTAATTCTGAGGATTGAACCCAGGGCCCCCACATGTGCTAGGCAAGTGCTCTTACCATTGAGCCACAACCCCAGCACCCCCCTTGGTCATTTTAAAATTTGAAACTGCGCTGGAGTTGTCATGGTGATAAGTCCTCCTTGGTGGGAGTTGTCATGGTAATGGGATTTATTGTAAACAAGGACCAGACTCCTCTCCTTGTCCTGTCCTCCAGCAGCTTATTTCTTATACTCTCTCTCTGCCATCTTGGTGCACCTGAACTCCAACCTAACATTATCTCTTTATCCTAAAAATTTGCCATAATGTTGCTACAATGCATGTAGACACTTTTTTTTAAAAAAAAATTTATCCTGCTTGATTGTGGTGCCTCAGAGAAGACTAGAGTCTCTTTCTCTCTCTCCCTCACCCCTTCTCTTTCTCTCTCTCTCTTTCTGGGGGTGGTAGGGATTGAACCTAGGTCCTTACACATGGTACACAATGCTCTACCACTGAGACACAACTGCAGTCTAGACTTGAGTCTGTCTCTCTCTCTCTCTCTCTCTCTCTCTCTCTTTAAATCTGTTTTTAGTTGTTGATAGACCTTTATTTTATTTATTTATATGCAGTGCTGAAAATCAAACCCATGCCTCACACATGCTAGGCAAGCACTCTACCACTGAGCTACAACTCTAGCCCTTGAATCTCTTACCTTAGACATATATATATATATATATATATATATATATATATATATTTAAGACCATGTCTTGCTTCTCTCTCTCTCTCTCTCTCTCTCTCCCTCCAGTGCCAGGGGATTGAACCCAGAGCCTCCTGCACACTAGGCAAATGGTCTAACATTGATCTACATCTGTGAGAAATTCACCTGTTCAAACACAAAGAAAATACTGAGACACAAGGTATACCAAAAAGCAAAGCTTTTGTTTGTTTGTTGTTCTTTTTAGATATATGTGAAGTAGAGTTATTTTGATATATTATACATGCATGGAGTATAATTTATAAAAATTTAAAAGGATCCTAGCTTGTGGTTGAACATGTATTCATTTATAAACATAGGAAAGTTATGTCTGATTCATTCTACTGTCGTTCCTATGCCCACCTACCTTCTCTTCATTCCCCTTTGTCTAATCTAATGAACTTTTATTCTTCCTTCTCCCCCTTATTGTGTTGTTAGCATCTGAATATCAGAGAGAACATTCAGCCTTTGTTTTTTGGGGGGATTGGTTTATTTCACTTTAGCAGGATAGACTCCAATTGTGTCCATTTACTGGAAAATGCCTAATTTCATTCTTCTTTATGGCTGAGTAATATTCCATTGTGCTTATATGTATCACATCTTTAAAGAAAATGTTTAATTAGTTGTAGATATTTATGTGGTACTGAGGATTGAACCCAGAACCTCACAAATATGAGGCAAGCACTTTACTACTGCGCTACAGCCTCAGCCCCTCACATTTTTAAAAAAATATTTATTTTTAGGTGTAGATAGGCACAACACAATGCCTTTATTTTTATGTGGTGCTGAGGATCGAACCCGGGTCCAGCTCGTGCTAGGTGAGCATTCTACAGCTGAGCCACAATCCCAGCCCCTCACATTTTATTTATCCATTCATCTCCTGAAAGGCATGTAAGTTGGTTCCATAGCTTAGCTATGGTGAATTGAACTGCTGTAAATATTAATGTGGCTGCGTCACTGTAGTATGATGATTTTAAGTCCTTTGGATATATACCAATGAGTGGGATAACTAGGCCAAACGGTGGTTCTATTACAAGTTTTCTGAGGAATCTCCATACTGAAAAAGCAAGACTTTAATGACAGTCTTGCAAGATTGGGTGTCTGGAATAGCAGGCACAACCCAGAGTGGTTACAATCAGCATTTTATCCCCCGCTAGAGCACAGGGTCCCTCTCCTGGTTCCTCATTGGCTGAGTACTATGGTGTGTACAATCTTTCCAACTGTCACTTATGTTTTACTCTCTCCTGTTGGGTTATTTAATGAAATATACCTTTAGTTGTTCCCACCTTCCTTTGTTCTCTTGTGGCTGGAAGGCCTTCCTGGATTGAGTGCATTTGGGCTCTATGAAGTTTATCAGGTTATGCTGGCCCTTTCTCCCTCCTCTCCTGTTTGTCAAGGTGTTTTGAATCTGTCACATTAGAGTTTTAACTGCTTGTAGTCATTTATTCTATTTCCTCTTTGGCTGATTCTACCAACTAATTTTACATTTAAAGCTACATATTGTATTCTGTAAATGGCTTGTTTCTCACACATCCGCCACACAAGACTGTGTCTGGGTTGCTCTGGATGGCCTCAAACTTCCAGGCTCAAGAGCTCCTCCTCCCTGACCCTCCTGAGTATATTGAACCTGGTTTAACTGGAAGAGCTATTCCTGTAAGTAAAGGGAGGGACTGAGGGACCATCCCAGCAGCTGCCAAAGCTCTTGTTGTTTCAGAGAACTCCTACCTTCTCTCCCTGAAGAGCAGATTGCTCCATCTTGGTTCACTTTGAGAAAAATGAAACTGAATGCAATAAAATCACAATAACCTTGGTCATCTGGTAAGTCCCCTAAAGTGCATGCCCAGACCCTTGATTCCACACATCTGCATCCTCTTTGTCAGGACATCTGTGGCACCATTGGTATAGGAGCCATGGTTGAACATGACTTAAGAACCTAGGGATTTTTACTCCTTTCTGATCTGTTTTAGGTTCTCATCTGTTTTTTGGCCTTGGTTTTGGGAATTCCCTCTGGTTGTCTTGTTTTTGTTTATATGTGTTACTACTGCCCCCATTTAAGACATGGGCAATACTGTGTTGATCCCATAGGTAGTCTGTGGGAAAGATCTTGGCTGAATGGGCCACCTACAGGTATAAGCTAAGAAAAAGATGATGTTTTACTATAATATGGCCCTTGAATGGCTTTCTGAATTATTATACAATCTTGCAATTGGAATTGGTCTCTCAGAGATAAAGTAAATATAAGAAATTCTGTATGTCCTGGTCTGTCTGTTTTAAAGATTCTCGTATGTCAGCCATGGTTTGGGGGATTCTTTATGGTTGGCTATCTCTGTATTTCTTTTCTTTCTTTCTTTCCTTTTCTTTTTAAATTTGTTACTGGCCCTTTAAGAAGTGATTTTTCTTTTTTTTAAAGCAGTGTTAGTGGGGCTGGGGTCGTGGCTCAGCAGTAGAGCGCTCACCTAGCACGTGCAAGGCCCTGGGTTCAATCCTCAGCACCACATAAAAATAAATAAAGGTGTTGTGTCCAACTACAATTAAAAAATAAATATTAAAAAAAGCAGTGTTAGTGGATTTTTTAAAAGCTGTCAGTGGGCCTCTATTTTATTAATTAACTAATTTATTTATATGCAGTGCTAAGAATCAAACCCCGTGCCTCACAAATGCTAGGGAAGCACTCTACAATTAAGCTACAACCCCAGCCTGCTATGTTGATCTTTTAGTTGTCTCTTGAGAAGAAAGATCTCAGCTGAATGGGCCATGGATAGGTATAAGCCTATCTAAGAGAAAAATGTTTTACTGTAACTCAATCTGGCCTTTGAATGGTTTTATTACACAATCTTGCACTTGGTGTTGGTCTGTCAGAAGTAAAATATGAGGAAGAAATTCTGTGTGTACAGGAATTTCTGTAGTTTCATGATAAGGAGTCTGAACAGTCAGAAACTAAGTTGAAGGGTGCAAAAAGGCACTGCCTCTGGGGTGCAAGGATAGCAGGACACCAGAAGAAAGGATTAAACAAAAGGTTTAAATCATTTCAACCCAGTGCTGACAGTCCCAGTACTGTTTCTCAGCCTGATCTTAGGTAGCCACAGATAATCCTGATGTGGGTAAAGAGCAGCCACAGATAATCTTGATGTGGGTCAAGAATACCAGCCCTCAGTTTAGTGGGGCCCTAAGCAATTTAGCAAGACCCAGTCTCTAAATAAAATTTTAAAAGGGCTGAGGATGTGGCTCAGTGGTGAAGCATACCTGGGTTCAATCCCTGGTATAAACAAAACAAAACAAAACAAAAAATATACCAGCCCTAGACTGGGGGGAAAAAAAATCCCAGGAAAACTGCCTGGAGTTAGAAAAATGGGCAAAGAGATTCTGGCCTCTGCCCTGGCTACAGAGGACATGGCAGTAGGTTCCAGTACTGTTAGTTTACAACCTGAGGACAAGAATGGACTCTCCTTTTAAAATCTGACAGGACACCCTATATGGCAAGGGGATATCCATCACTGGGGCAGAACAGTGTTTTTTTCGGGTACCAGGTATTGAACTCAGGGGCACTTGACCACTAAGCCACATTCCCATCCCTATTTTGTATTTCATTTAGAGACAGGGTCTCACTAATTTTCTTAGTGCTTTGTTTTTGCTGAGGATGGCTTTGAACTTGAGATTCTCCTGCCTCAGCCTACTGAGCCTATGGGATTACAGGCTTGTGTCATTCTTGTTTTAATAGTATCCCAAAAAACTAAGTGCATGGGGAGACTGGCAGGATAAACAATTGCATCCAGAAAAGAAAAAAGAAAAAAAAAACAAAACAGAAACTAAAGCTAACCTGTATTTTGTTGGCAGCCTCTGCAAAGGGATCTTCTAGGAAGCTGAAAGAGAAGGATGGAAAGGGCCTGCTCCATTGAATATCAATATGCCTAGTATAATAAAAAGGCCCAAAAGGAGACTCTAGATATAAATAGCAATGGGGATCTCACTTAAATTTGATGGCACTGTCATAATGATAAGAGATATACATCAGGTTAAAAAATATCCTGTGCTTCAACACCTAGAATGCAACCTGAGAGAAAAAAGATTAAGGTGCAATTTTGTATGTGCCAGATTTTCTGACCTTCTCATGGGATGAAATTTGTTATGTAAATTAAATGCACAGATAACATTCATAAGGATTGTTTTATTTTTTTATTTTTTTTTGAGAGAGAGAGTGAGAATTTTTTAATATTTATTTTTTAGTTTTTGGCGGACACAACATCTTTGTTTGTATGTGGTGCTGAGGATCGAACCTGGGCCGCATGCATGCCAGGCGAGCATGCTACCGCTTGAGCCACATCCCCAGCCCCATAAGGATTGTTTTAAAATATGAATTTAAGAAAGGGTCTGAAACTAGAAAAAAGATATAAGAAAGCTATAGGTATGGAAATATATTTTATTACAGAAAATTAGATGATAAAATAAATGTTACTGGATGGGAAAATATTCTTATGCTAAAGTCCAACATAAAAAAGAGGACAAAACTAAGGATGTAAACAAGTTGTAGAATGTCTAAGTTGCAGAAGGTTAGTGGAAGGTAAATCTCAAAAAGTTTATTTATTTGATTAAATTGACTATAATTGGCAAGGTTATTAGAATTTTAATGTACTGATATGAAGCAAAGTCTGAAACACCAATCTGCTTTTATCTATTAAGATAATTTTCTTGCCAAGTGTGGTGGTAAAAAAGGGCTGGGGATGTGGCTCAGTGGTTAAGCACCCCTGGGTTGAATTCCCAGTATCAAAAAATTTTTTTTGTGCGTGTGCCTGTTAGGTAATATTACTTAGGGAAACTAAGTCTTAAATGAATTAGGGTTTGTACCTGTTATAAAGTCTTTTAAATGATTACTTTGTAACTCGTTAAATAAACAACTGATATTTTAGGTTATTACAAAATAGTTCATAGCCTAAATATATGTGACTAGAGATATGTATACATTTGAGAAACATGTTTGTCTGAATTTTTTAAAGAGAGAGAGAGAGAATTTTTTAATATTTAGTTTTCGGTGGACACAACATCTTTATTTTATTTTTATATGGTGCTGAGCATCGAACCCAGCGCCCCGCACATGCCAGGCAAGCGTGCTATTGCTTGAGCCACATCCCCAGCCCCCATTTGTCTGAACTTTGTAAAATGAAAGTTTAGTTTACTAGCAAGGTAACCAATAAGTACTCTCTTTTATATACTGTATCTGACATAGAAGTGCCACACTGCCATTTGAAGACTTGGCTTATATCTGTTAGCTTTGACTAAGTCTATTCCTGATGATTAACACTGTTTTCTAAATGTTTAAATAGGAGATTTAAGATTATCCTTTAACTCTTGCTAGTACTTCTAAGCCATGCAAAACCTGTGATTATTGTTACTGTACACTATCGATAAACTTAGCTAATATAAGGCCATCTGTGTAATTGTGACACTAACCATTACTGGCTTATTTGTATTACTAGATATTGAGAGCCTTCCATGGACTGTATGTAGACTATATTGCACATTGCAGTCTAGTGAATAGGATAATCTGGTGTCTTGGAACTTCCAGTAGATATCTCCTCTGGTTGACTGCCCAGACACATTGAAGCCCTATTCTGCTCTGTCTGGTCCCACACAGCACCAGAGGTGGGGTGACCTGCTACAACCACCCAGCCAAATGGTCCCTCTGAGATGAGAGGGACCTGCCAGGATGCCCATCAACCTGCTGACTGCAAGATGTCATGAAGAAAAACTCTGTCCTTGAAATCTTACCCATGCCTTTGATGTACCCTCTTAAATAAACCACGGGAGCCATTTTCTAATTTCTAATTTCTAATCCAGCCCCTATGTGGACTGAACCTATCACATGCTCCAATCCTTTGAAATTAATTCTGACTTTGTCTTTTATCCTTTACTAATTATTCTAGATTTTAATTTATTAGGTGGCTTACGCCCTCTTTGGCAGGAAGAAGACCCCCCTAATGAGGTGCTGGACAACCTCCCCATAATCAGATGCATTCATGCTTTTCAAGTATATAAACCTTTTAAAATATAATGCTTGTAAGAGCACTTTGCCAAGGTGTTAGTCTTTAAACTAAAATTGTCTGTAGCAATCATCTCCTTCAGATTTATATAAAAATAACAAATTGTATTGGTATTTATGTAATTTAATGTTTTGTAATTGGATAAAGGTAACCTGTTGTCAATAAGTTATATATAAATTTTGTTACTCTTTACACTGGGATGGGAATTTAGATATATTTTTGGAAGTTAATAAGGGGGCCCTGATTTGTTCACAGTTTTAACTACGTGGAACATGAAAATATTCTGCCACCTTTTCCACAAAAGTAAGTTAAGAGCTCTCTTAGCTTTTCTGTTTGATAATGTTTCAATTGTAATGTTGTATTATGTTAACTGATATTCAGATAGTCTCAGGAAATAATATATGAGAACTTTGTAGAATGACATTTTTAAAAAGGGCAAAAATCAGAACCAGAAATAAGATTTTTTAAGAAATAAGACTTTTTTAGAAAGGCCAGCCTCACCCAATTTAAGCTCTTCCTCTTATCCTCCATGTTAGGATGGCTCCAAAGTAGGCTAGCATTAAATTTAATTAAAGTTGTGTTTAAAAGATATTTTTTGTTGTAAAGATTTCTGTGATCTCAAAGTAACAGGAGATATAATATAAAACTTTGTTTTGGGTACAGGTTCTCACTGAGTTGCTTAGCACCTCAATAAATTTCTGTGGCTACCTTTGAACTCGTGATCCTCCAGTCTCAGCCTCTTGAGAAGCTGGGATTACACACGTGCACCACCACACCTAGTGATATTTAAGTAAAGGTTTACATAGCCTGCACGGTGGCTATGTAATCCGAGAGGCTGAGACAGGAGGATTGAGAGTTCAAAGCCAGTCTCAGCAACAGTGACGCACTAAGGAACTCAGTAATATAAAATAGGGCTGGGATGTGGATAAGTAGTCAGAGTGCCCTGAGTTCAATTCCTGGAACACCCCACCAAAAAAAAAAAAAAAAAAGTTTAGGTAAATTGTAAAGGGTAGTTAGGTTGGTAAAAGTGTGTGTGTGTGTTTTAATTTAATATGTGTGTATGTGTGTGTGTGTGTGTGTGTGTTTTGTTTTAGTTACAGATGGACACAATATTTTTATTTTATTTATTTATTTTTATATGATGTTGAGGATCCAACCCAGTGCCTCACACTTGCTAGGCAAGTGCTCTACCACTGAGCCACAACACTAGCCCAGTAAAAGTCCAGTTGTAGCTCAGTGGTAAAGTGCTTGCCTAGCATGTGTGAGGCACTGGGTTTGATTCTCAGCACCAGATACAAATAAATAAAATAAAGGTCATTGGACAACTAAAAAAAAAGTAAACTTGTAGGGCTGGGGTACAGTGCTTACCATGTGTGAGCACTGGGTTTGATTCTCAGCTTTCCATACAAATAAATAAATAAAGATAAAGGTTCATCCACAACTAAGTATGTGTGTATATATATATATATATATATATATATATATGTGTGTGTGTGTGTGTGTGTGTGTGTGTGTGTGTGTTTAAAAAACAAAAATTGTATGTAAATAAGTTAATAAACACACAGATCTTGGGCTGGGGCTGTAGCTCAGCAGCAGAGCGCTTGCGTAGCATGAGTGAGGCACTGAGTTCTATCCTCAGCACCACATAAAAATAAACTAATAAAATAAATGCATTGTGTCCATCTACAACTACAAAAACAATTTTTAAAAATAGGCTAAATAGACACCAAAGATATATATTAGTGTTCATTTGTATTTTCCTTGTAAAATTTTATAACTGTTGCCTATAAGTGTTTTGCAGAAATATTACTTGTAATAGAACAACCTGAGCTAATTTAAGACAGTAAGCCATCACCTACAGGACAGATAGGATATAATGCTGGCTTCCAGTTCTAATACTGATCCCAATTAAATGAAAGAGACAACTGTAAAATTATAAATATTTAAATTATAACCTGTTATTCCCACTTTAGGACCTGTGAGCTGGGTGTGGTGGCACACTCCTGTAATCCAAGTGGCTTGGGAGACTGAGTTCAAAGCCAGCCTCAGCAACTTAGTGAGGCTCTAAGCAACTCAGAGAGACCCTGTCTCTAAGTAAAATATAAGAGCAGGGGTTATGGCTCAGTGGTAGAGTTCTTGTGTATGTATAAAATACACACACACACACACACACATGAATAAGGGGTGGTAGGAAAGAATGAAAGAATTTTGGATTGTGTAGAGGAGAGTGAGGGGAGGGGTGAGGCAGTGGGGATGGGAAGGAATGAGACATTATTACATTATATACATGTATGATTATCCTATTGGTATAACTCAGTACAATGTACAGCCAGAGGGATGAAAAGTAATGTTCCATTTGTATATAATTTGTCAAAATTCATTCTACTATCATATGTAACTAATTAGAATAAAAAATTTAAAAATGAATAAAATAAAGGTATTGTGTCCATCTACAACTACAAAATATTAAAACATAAAAATTGATGAAACATAAAAAAAGGGCTGGGGACGTGACTCAGTGGTTAAGCTCCTCTGGGTTCAATTCCTGGTACCCAAAACAAAACAAACAAACAACATGGTGAAACCCACTTACTGAATATTTACTTATTTATTTATAATTATTTTTTAGTTGAGATGGATACAATACCTTCATTTTATATTTTTGTGGTGCTGGGGATAGAACCTAGTGTCTCACACGTGTAAGACAAATGTTCTACCACTGAGCTACAACCCCAAGCCCATCTGCTGGATATTTAAAACCAAAAACTTGGAGACCAAAGTCAAGAAAGTAAAATGACCTAGGAAAAAGCAGCCAATATTTTGGCCCTTTTCCTCTAAGGTCAGCCAGGACCCAGAGAATGACAGGATGCCTCCAAGGGCTCTGTAACTCCAGTAAGTCTCCAGATCTCCCCTACAGAACAGGAAGCCAAGCAGTGCACATTCTGCAAAGAGGAGGTTCACTGGAAAGGGAAATGTCTGACGCTTCAAAAGTAAGCCACATGTGGTCAGCCAGTCTCTGACCCATCCTGGCAGATGGGAGAACAGGTAGAGGAAGGCTTAAGGAGCCAAGAGTCTTCTCCTATGTTCTTCAGAATGATCTCTGAGGATTTTTAGCTGACCCTAAGAGTAGATAAGAACAAGGTTAATTTTGACCAACTTGGTTTCTTAAACACCTGGCAGGAGAGTATGACCAAAGCACAGTCATACACAGACATTTAAAAGGAAAGACAATTTTTTAAAATGTTACTTAAGATCTACACTAGTGTCAGCCCTGAAAGAAAAGTGGCGCAGGACTAATCACACACACACCTGGGATAAGAGGCGGGTTTATTGTCAGGAGCCTGACAAGGCTGCTTGCAAAAAGAGAGGGACAGCAGCAGCAACTCCCCTTGAATGTTACCTTTTATAGGCTAGAATTATGGCGTGCTAGGGGTGGGTTTAGTCTTGACTGACATAGTAGGCATCCCATGTTCTTATGGAAGGCAAGTTTGTTTCTTGGGAAAGTTTTCCTATCTCTCAAAGGGGGAACAGGGAAACCAGCATGTCCCTTTATCTTCTCAAGGAGAGAACAGGAAAACCAATAAGTCCCCATCTCAGGGGCCGGTAAATTGTCTACTATTTCTCAAGGAGAGAACAATGAGAGACCAGCATGTCTCCAGGCCAGTAGGTTTTATCTCTCTACTTTCTATTTCTTGGGAATAAGAACAGTACTTACAAAGTGGGGGTGGGGAAAAGGAAGATGGCTGCAATTATGCTAACAAGCCCTACCAAAAGCAAGTAAAGCTGGAGGCTATAAAGGAAGGGTTCTTGTGTGGGAGTGCCTAATAAAAATGATCACAAAGGACACTAGAATCAAGTTTGTCCTGAGTCAATTTGAGCCTGATCTAATAGACTCCAAATCCTCCTAATCTGTAGGTTAGGATAAACCTACAGATAAACACAATCTGTTTTTCCCTTGTATGAGTTACTTTCTTCATGGTTTTAGAGACTGGCTGAAATATTTTTGTGCTAATTGTTTACAAAAATGTAATAATTCACTGTTTTTATTGTTATCCTAGCATGATACCTATCCTATGTGTGCCTTGTCCAGTCACCCATCAACTGCCACTATGGGCCTCTGGACTGCCCTGATGCTAAAAACCTTTAACTGTCCATGCCCCACGTAATAGAGAACAAGGACTTCAGGTAACTTTCCTCAACTCTGCCCTCTGTCAGCAGGCAATATGTCATCACCCATATTCCATAGAAATGAAATGTAGAAATTGACAGTGGGGAAATATAACACTGGTTCACTTTATGCTTTGAATATAACCATTGCTGCTTTGCCACTGCAATTTTTTTTTTTTTTTTTTTTGTATTGCGGACTGAACTCAGGGGCACTTAACCACTGAACTCCTCCCGCATGTACCTCAATTAAAGGTGATGCCTCTTCTATAGTTGCTAAGGCCCAAAACAGGAGTATCACTCCCTAACCTCCCTGTCACATATGTCATCTTCTATTCATTTACAATTCCTTTAGGTTTTCCTTTACAATATATCCAGAATCTAAAAACTTCTTACCATGGCATCTCCTCTGCCATGTCCTGTCCAAGTCAATATTTCTGGCCATGGCTTTAAGCCTCCTCAAATCTCTCTTGTTTCTTCCTTGTTCCTTACAATCCATATTCACCAATAGTTAGAGTGAATCTGTTAGCTCAGAGTCAGATCTGCTCAGAACCTTGCAACAACTCCCATTTCCTTAGGAAAAGAGGCTGATGCCCTCACAGTGAAGCATCAAGTCTTGATGTGCTTCTTTTTACTTCTAGCCTCAATAGTTCCTCCTCTCCTCCTCTGTGATTCCTCATACAGGCCAAGCACAAACCACCTCTGGCTTTTGCATTTTCTTTTTCCCCTGCCTGTAAAGTCTCTGTTCCTCTACCCTGTATCTATGCATAGGACTCACTTCCCCTACTTTCTCAGATCTTGGATACAGTCACCTTAAAGAGATCCTCCCTTACTCAACTAGTTAAAATTGCAAATTACTTGTTTCACACAACTCTTCCCGGTTTTTTTCTCTAGAGCGGCTTTTACCGTCTGATACACTACGCATTTTTCATTTATCTTTGTTAGGATGTGTAAACTCTACAGGGCAGAAATACGTTTACTGCGCTTCCAGGACCTGGAAGAGTGCCGGGCACGACAGCAGGGTGCAAGAGACCTTTGTGTAGTGAGTAAACGAATGTGAGTCCAAAAGCCCTGCGAAATAAACACTTAACCCCTAGGAGGAATAACCACAACAAATATTACTCCTACCGCGCGAAGGTCAGTCACACCCAAGCCACGCCCGTTAAGGCGGGGCCGCAGCCGGAAGCCGCATCTTGACGGAAGCTCCGCTAGTCCAACTGGGCCCTCCTCCTGACCTGCCCCGGCTCATGCCCCGCCTAATCTAAAGTAGGTGAAAGGTCTGCGGCACTGGTGCCCCAGCTAGGGCGCCAGAGCAAGACTGCCAGGAACTGACAGGCAGACTGACGGACGGACTGACCATGGCAGACGAGCCAAAGACTATCAGCCCGCTCAAGAACTTTGTGGCTGGCGGCTTTGGCGGCGTGTGTCTGGTGTTCGTGGGGCATCCTCTGGACACCGTCAAGGTGAGGGGAGGTTGGGGCGCGGGCTTGGGGAGGAGGCCTGAAGAGGGCTCAGAAAGTGTTCTTGGCGAAGCTCTGCCCCTGGATAGAAGTGGGGGCCCATATGAGCTTCCGAGAAAGGTCTAGAGACTCCCTTTCAGGAGTGGGCGGAAGCTGTACCTAGCGCCCCAAAGAGCCAGACTGCGCAAAATGAGCAGCCTTGAACTACTTTTTCAGGAGCTCTTATTTAAAGGTCTCTGTCCCGCAGTCTTCTGACCCCGGGCCACTGCTTCTTGGATGGAAAAGAGAAAGCGGCTTTCTAAAGCCCTGGTTTTATCATCAAGGTTGAAACAGGTCCCTTGTAAAGCCCGTCCCAGGAGGACAACTAAAGACAGTGGTATGGTCATTCTGGAGATGTCATTTGACACACTACCCTGGGACCAGAGTGCTTCATCTCTATTTCTTTTGCATCTTTCCCTGCTCAACAAGGCATTTTCACTCTGTGACCCACAGTAGCCTCCATACTATACTGTGTAGAGATTCCCCTGTGGGAAATAATGAGATCCTCAATGGCTAAGCCCTTTCCAAGGAAAACAGATGTCCAGCTTTACCAAGGGCCAAGCTGATCCATAGGCTAATGCTCAAAACTCCCTCGTGAAAAGACTGGGGGTACCTCAGTAGTAGAGCCTTCATGAATAAGGCCCTGGGTTCAATTCCTAGAACTGTGAAAAAACAAACAAAAGTTCTCCAGTGAGGAAACCATGGTCAAAGTCTCCATGAGAGAGGAGACTTATCCTTTCCTCTGTCTTTTTTACATCACTTCTCAACTCTTCCCCTTGCAACACTTAAGCAAGTCCTTGCTGGAGACCAAAGTCCACGTCCTGTGACTTTGCATTTGAAACTTTATCCTAGTTTTCTAACTTTATTTCTTAGACACAGACTTGAAGGAAAATGACAGGTCATGGCCAGGGTGGACCTGTGGGCAGCAGACAGGTGTCTTATAGAAACCTACATGTGTGGGGTTTGTTAGGATGTTGGATCCAGTTTCTTTCTCCTTCCTTCCTTTCAGTAGTCTTGGCAATAGGTTGTATGATGTCTTTCAAGAGGGAAACTGCCCTGAGGTAGAGCTTGTACTGGGGTCATTCTATGACCAGGTTTAAAGCAGCTGGGCTGGTTAGGGCATTGTGCAACATGAAATCATATGTTTATTCAGCACATGGTAAATACAGTGTGTGTTGGTGCTTCTCAGACAATGGTATATAGGGCCTTAAAAAATAAAAGGCCCTTGGGCTGGGGCTGTAGCTCAGTGGTGGGTGGAGCACTTGCCTACCATGTGTGAGGCCCTGGGTTCAATTCTCAGCACCACTTATAAATAAAGTAAAATAAAGGTCCATTGACAACTAAAAAAAATTAAAAAAAATAAAATAAAAGACCCTTATTTACTGCCTTATGTATATATTGCTTCTATCTCCCTATCCTCTTGTTCTTGATATTACTCCCAGGAAGGGCCCAGTGACCTCTGTACTGAATTGTAAATGACTGAAAATACTCCTTGGCATTTTGACATTCAGAAAGTCTCTTTTTCATTAAATCAAATCCACAAATTGCTGACTGTTCTCCTTTTGGCTTCAGAAAGTTAAATTGGCCCAACTAAAACCTAACCTTGAAGTACTTTCAGGGGTTCAAGGCAACTGACCTGTGGCCCATATATCCTAATAAGCCAAGAACTGCAATACCACAGAGATGGGACCTGGGAAAATTCTTAAGGCAGATATTGAAGAGCTGGCTGAATTCTGACTGAAAGAGTAAAGAGACCCAGACAATTTGGCATGGGAAGGTATCTTACTCCATTTTATGCTACTGTAGCAGAATCTCTGAGACTAGGTAATTTATAAAGAATAGAGATTTATTTCTTATAGTTTCAGAGCTAGGAGGTTCAAGATCCAGGGGCCCACATCTAGCCAGGGTCTTTGTACTGTGTCTTCCCATGGCAGAAGGTGGAAGGGCAAGAGCGCAAGAGATTGAACTCAAGCCTTGAGCCTTTCTGTAGTTGGCATTAATCCATTTATGAGAGTGAAGCCTTCATGATCTAAACACCTCCTATATGGTTTATATGCCTTTGGATTAAGTTTCTAAGATATGTTTTTGGCAAGAGTGAAGGCAAATGTGGGCTTGAAGTAGGGTGTCAGAATGTAAAATAACACCAACTGAGGACTTTAAAATTCTCACTGGTTGGGATGGCTGGTGTCATAATGACAGGTATAAGGTTTATTAAAAAAAAAAAAATCAGGCGCAGTGATGCATACTTGTAATCCCGACAGCCCAGAAGGCTGAGACAGGAGTATCTCAAGTTCAAAGCTAGCCTCAGCAAAAGTGAGGTGCCAAGCTACTCACTGAGACCCTGTCTCTAAATAAAATAGGGCTAAGGATGTGGCTCAGTGGTCGAGTACCATTGAGTTCAATCCCCAGTACCCCCCCCCAAAAAAAAATCACAAAAGACTATCAATCAGAAATCCTGTTTTTTAAAAAAATTGAACTCAAAACTTTTTGCATGCTAAGCAAGCACTGGCTCAAGTCAGTTTTTGATCCACTTGGCTCACCTTGGAAGTTATAGCTGACCATGAAGAATCTGAAAGCCAATATAAGAGATTCTGGATAAAAAATAATGGTAGCCTCTGTACATTTCTACTGTTCTATACCATAAACCCAGACTTGCATGTTACCTTTATTACCTAGAGAATGACTTCTGTATACTGTGGCCTGGAAGGCCCTAACAAATGTATCAGTGAAAGATTCTAAAGAAATAAAGGGGGCTGGAGTTGTAGGTCAGTGGAAAAGCACTTGCCTAGCATGTGTGAGGCACTAGATTTGATTCTCAGCACCACATATAAATAAATAAAGTAAGGTCTATTAAAACTAAAAAAAATATTTAAAAGAAAGAAAGAAAAAAGGAATAGCCAGGTTTGGTAGCACACACATATAATCCCAGAGATTTGGTAGGCTGAGACTAGAGGATGGCAAGTTTGAGACCAACATGTTAAAAAGGATGTTTTAGAAAGGTTAGTATAGTGGTATGCTTAAGAAGGATTTAAGCGGAATAGTGAGCAGGAAAAAAACTACAGAAGTAACTGGGTGCATCAGTTATTTATTGAACTATAACAATTTAACCCAAAACTTAGTGGGTTAAAACAATAATTACTCATCAACTCTCACAATCTTTGTGAGTCAGATTTTTAGGGAGCACCTTGGGTAGATTGGTCTGGCTTAGGGTTTTGTGTTTTTTTTTAGTTGTAGATGGACACAATATCTTTTATTTATTTTTATGTGGCTCTGAGGATCGAATCCAGTGCCTCACAGGTGCAAGGCAGGTGCTCTACCACTGAGCTACAGCCCCAGCCCTGGTTTAGGGTCTTTTTTGAGGCTGTAATCAAGAAGTTGGCTGGCATCCATAGTATATAAAGAACACTTACGACTCAATAATGAAAAGATAAATAGTCAAATTAAAAATGGGTGAAAGATCTAGACATTTCTCCTAAGAAGATGAACCAATGACCCATGAACACATGAAAAGATGTTCAACATCATTATGCATCATGGAAATGCAGTGAGAAGCCAGATGTGGTGGTCCAAGCCTGTAATCCCAGCTACTTAAGAGGCTGACACAAGAGGATAGCAAGTTGAGGCTAGCCTGGGCAACTTAGTAAGATCCTGTCTCAAAATAAAAAAATAAAAAGGACTGCAGATATAATTTAGTCATAGAGCATTTGCCTAACATGTGTGAAACCTGGGGATTCAAGCCTTAAAACTGAAAAAAACAACAAAATACCCAGCAATAATCACAATGAGATACCCCATCCACTATATACCTCACCAACTATGATGGCTATAGCTATAATTTTAAAAATAATAAAGTGTTGATGAAGTTGTAGAGAAATTGGAACCCTTGTAAGCTGCTGGTGGGGATATAAAATGATGAGGCTATTAGGGAAAACAATCTGATGGACCCTCAAATGCTTATAAAGAGGAACTGGGTATGTAGCTCAGTGGTAGAACATGAACTCCACATACCCCCAGGTCCTGGATTCAATCCTCATCATGCATGCACACACACACACACAAAAGTTAAATAGCATTAACATATGATCCAAAATTCTAATCATAGATGAATATCTGAATACCTGTGATGGTTAATTTTGTGTGTCAAATTTACTGAATCTGGGGCTAGGGATGTGGCTCAAGCGGTAGTGCGCTCGCCTGGCATGCGTGCGGCCGGGTTCGATCCTCAGCACCACATACAAAGAAAGATGTGTCCATGGAAAACTAAAAAATAAATATTAAAAAAATTCTCTCTCTCTCTCTCTCTCTCTCTCTCTTTAAAAAAAAATTTACTGAATCTTATTGTACCTAGATATTTGATCAGACACTATTCTGGGTGTGAGGGTGTTTTTGGACATTAACATTTGAATAGTAGAGTGAATAAAGCAGATCTGCACTCCCTAATGTAGGTGGACCTTGTCCAATCAGGTGAAGGCCTGAATAGAAAAGTCTGTTAAAGGAAGCTGCTCCTGTATGCCTGCTTGAACTGAGACATCAGACTTTTCCTGCCTGCAGACTCATACTGAAATATTGGATCTTCTTGGGTCTCTAGCTTGATGATGGCAGATCTTGGAACTTCCCAGCCTCCATACTGGCATGATCCAATTCCTTATAATAAATCTCTTGAGTTATATATCTCCTATTTGTTCAGTTTCTCTAGATAACACTGACCAATATAATACCCAAGAGAATTGAAAACATATCCATATAAAAACATCCATATAGATACATGAATATCTATAACAGCATTACTGGCACACACATTTATAATTCCAATATTAGAAAGCTGAGGCAGGGTGATCCCTTGAGCCCAGGAGTTCAACCATAGGAGACACACATTCTCCAAAAAAAAAAAGGTAAAAACACAATTGTTTATCAACTGATCAATGGATATACAAAATGTGATATACAATAGGATATTATTTGCCAATAAAAAAGAATCAGGCGGGAGATTTGAATGGAAGGCGACACTAGCTCCTCCTTGGCACGCTGCCCATGCGCTGTCGCCTCCTCTGTCGCTCAGTAGACAGCCAGCCTTTAACTCCCAAACCTTGGGACGCCCCGGGCCGATGAGGCGCCCCGCCCCCTCACCAGCCCCCGCTGCAGCGAGCCTCCTTGGGTTCTTCCTCGGGTCAATATAGTCGGTGAGAACTGGCTGGATTAATGAGCAAAAAGCTGCAGAAGAACACAGACCTCTTAATAAGAAACTACCCCTACAGCCGCCTGGCAATAGAAATATGTATGAAATTCACACGTGGTGAGTACTCCAGATGGCAAGTCCAAGTCCTGTTAGCCCTTAAAGAGGCGGCAGAAGCAGTTTTAGTTCACCTCTTTGAGTTCATCCTCCTCTCCTCTTCCCCAAGGAGGTGCAGCTGGCCAGGAGGATCTGCAGCATTGAAGAAGGACTTTGCTGAACTCCTGCAGCTTTGGCTCTGGATGTTACCTAGGACTCTCTGGAGCTACAGCTAGACCAGTGGTGTCTGAGGTCCTGCCTGGATTTTGCTCTCTCTGAGCAGTGTGTGCCTGTTGCCCTTTAAATTTTCTTTATGAAGGAGAAGACTGCCTGTTTTCTCTGTAGCAGAGGTATTATAGGAGACATTTAACACAGTTTCAAAGACCTGAAAAGACTTAGTTGGTATGTTACTCATATGATTCTTAAAGGATTTTGAAGACATCAATCTGCTATGTTATAGAAAAAGGATATTTATTATTTAAGATCTTTCTGTACTATATGCATTTTTTTTTTTAAAGAGAGAGAGAGGAGAGAGAATTTTAATATTTATTTTTCAGTTTTTGGCGGACACAACATCGTTGTTTGTATGTGGTGCTAAGGATCGAGCCTGGGCTGCACGCATGCCAGGCAAGCGCGCTACCGCTTGAGCCACATCCCCAGCCCCTGCATTTTTTTTACCATATGTATATTTGTACTTTTATTGAAAATGTAATGGAAAAGAGCACTTCCATTTGTTGCATGAAAGGTTCCAACTCTCCTCACGTACAAATATCTGCCTTCCAGATTAATATCATTAGTGCCTTCAACAATGTGTTGCTTTTAAAAATTAAATTGGGAGTTGAAATAGAAATAATTTTTTTGTTTGGTTTGGTTTTGGTGTTAGGGATCAAATCTAGAACCTTGTACATGCTAAGCATACACTCTACTCCCAGCCTGAAATTTCTCTGATTCCTCCAGCAAATTCCAATCAAAATAATTCAGAAATTCTATCTTATAGAATTTAGCATTTTATTCTTAGTTATAAATTATAGATATATCCATTCAAGATTTTATTTTATTTTTAAAAATATTTATTTTTTAGTTATAGGTGGACACAGTATCTTTATTTTATTTGTATGTAGTGCTGGGGATAGAACCCAGTGCCTCGTGCATGGTAGGTGAGTACTCTACCTCTGAGCCACAGTCCCAACCCTCAAGATTTTATTTTATTCTAATTAAAAATTTTTTTTTAGTACTCGGGTTTGAACCCAGGGGCACTTGACCACTGAGTTACATCCCCAGCCCTTTTTATTTTTTATTTTGAGATAGGCTCTCACTAAATTGCTGAGGTTGGCCTTGAACTTGTGATCCTCCTGCCTCAGCCTTCCAAGTGTCTGGAATTATAGGCGTGTGCTGACAAGGTACCCATCATCAAGCCTGGATTTTTTTTTTTTTAATATTTATTATTTATTTTTTATTTTTTTAGTTTCGGCAGACACAACATCTTTGTTTGTATGTGGTGCTGAGGATCGAACCCGGGCCACACGCATGCCAGGCAAGCGCGCTACCGCTTGAGCCACATCCCCAGCCCTAAGCCTGGATTTTTTTTAATAAATATTTTTTAGTTGTAGTTGGACACAATACCTTTATTTTATTTATTTTTATGTGGTGTGAGGATTGAACCCAGGACCTCACACGTGCTAGGCAAGCACTCTACCACTGAGCCACAACCCCAGCCCCATCAATCAAAGATTTTAAAGAGTTATTTCAATGTTTTTACAATTTTTACAATGTTTCTTCTTTGTGGAGAAATAATAAAAATAATTCTTTAATGAAAAAGTTAAAATGAAGTTATTGTTTTAGCACACAAAGATTATACCATATTTTTGTATATTAAGTTCCTCAGTTGCACACCATTTGCAAATAGCCACAATGAAAACAAGATAATCAAGGGATGTGGTTTTGCCTCTGGAGTAGAAAGGAATGGATAAAAAAAACCCTGTCCTTCTGTTACTAATGCAATTTAAGAGCTTTCCAGAGAAATGGGAAATGCCACCCAAAGATCTGAGAAACTGTGAGTGATGAAAATGAGTAGTGAGTGCAGATTACTAATAATGAGGTGTTGGTCAGCTAAATTCAGAGACAGACCAAAGGGAAGCACCGAATTTTACTTTCAATAAATTTTAGCCCTTTGTAAAAACTTCTTCTCATTTGACATCAAGTATATTTATGCAGACATTTGAATAAAGCTTATCTATCCATGAATATATTTAGTGTTCTTGTCAGAGTATCATTGATTAGAAGATTACAGATTTTCTCTAGTTTTTTTTTAACATTTATTTTTTAGTTGTAGTTGGACACAATACCTTTGTTTTATTTATTTATTTTTATGTGGTGGGGAAGATCGAACCCAGGGCCTCTCACACAGTAGGTGAGCGTTCTACTACTGAACCACTACCCCAGCCCTCTAGTTTTCTTTGACACTTCTTTGCTCTTGAAATTGTACTTAGTGGTATTTCACTACAATACATAAACATCATACTCAAATGCCAGGCAGGACTTGTGCTTTCTGCATCACATAGTATTTGTATAATAACATGAGAATAAGTAATTTACATCATGATGTTACATAATGTTACAATTTACTGTAAAAAAAAGAAATGAAATACTAATGAAATAAAAGAGATGTTATAGGTTAAGGGAATGCTAAAGACATATACAGAGGTGCAAATTTCCCTGTTCAGTTTGATATACAGTGGGGCCATTGCCACAGACAGATAGATGTGATTCTGGAGGGTAATTTATTTTAACTTCTGGTTTCAGGTCCGACTGCAGACACAGCCACCAAGTTTGCCTGGGCAGCCACCTATGTACTCTGGGACCATTGACTGCTTCCGGAAGACTCTTATTAGAGAGGTATGATATCTGGTGCTGGCCATTCCTCTTACTCATAGGAACACATTCAAGGAATTGTTTTGTTAACCCCTCCCCAGGTGATAGGACAGCTTTGATTGTGCTGGAGATCTGTTCCACATGCTAGGATATAGGTATTCTATTATTATCTGTTCTGTAGTCATTGGTGATTTCAGCTACTGTTCTATACAGATGAGTGAAGTCAATAAAATGTTTCTGTTTTGTAAGGCACCATTGAGAACTAGGAATAATTGAAGATATGAAATGGATGGAAATCACATTTGAGTCAATCAGTTTGACAGGGCTCCATATCAGAAGTGCATGTGAAGTACAGAGGAAAAGTCAGCCCATCTTTGAAACATAGAGATAAACAGAGTTTCCATAACCCTAGACAGAGACATTTGATTGGTTTGGAATTATTTGATTATATACCACAGAGCCACAACCCCAGCCGAGAATTCTTATTTTTTATTGAAGTGATAAAGGCCCTTAATTCTTTATTGAAAGGCTTATAACCAAGTAACAGAGTGGTCTTTATCTCTTCTCATTCTCCAGAGGTAGCTACTTTTAGTTCTTTCAGTTATTTATGTTGTTTTTACCTATTTATAATACACATTCACTACTGTATTTTATTTACCTTTACATATCTATCTATATCTATATCTATATTTATCTATATATAAATTTTTTAAACTGGGGATTGAACCCAGGGGTCCTTAACCACAGAGCCACATTGCCAGCCCTTTTATTTTTTATTTTAAGACAGGGTCTTGCTAAGTTGCTTAGGACCTTGCTAAGCAAGCCTTGTTAAGCTGGCCTGAAATTTTCTTTTTCTTTTTTTCTTTCTGGGTTTATGTTTGTTTGTTTGTTTTGGGGGAGATTGAACACAAATGTGCTTAACCATTCAGCCATACCCCTGGCCCTTTTTATTTTGTATTTTAAGACAGGGTCTCACTAAGTTGTTGAGGGCCTTGTTAAATTGCTGAGCCTGGCTTCAAATATACAATCCTCCTACCTCAGTCTCCCAGTTGCTGGGATTATAGCCATGTGCCATCATGCCTGGCTGGCCTTGAACTTTTTTTTTTTTTTTTTAAAGAGAGAATTTTAATATTTAATTTTTAGTTTTTGGCGGACACAACATCTTTGTTTGTATGTGGTGCTGAGGATCGAACCCGGGCCGCATGCATGCCAGGCGAGCGCGCTACCACTTGAGCCACATCCCCAGCCCTGGCCTTGAACTTTGAAGTCTCCTGCTTTAGCCTCCTGAGTTGCTGAGCTTATAGGTGTGTGCCACTATGTCCTGCTTTTTTATACATTTTGAATGTATTTTAGCTACCTATTAGTGTTAGATTATATTATTATTTTTTAAATTTATTTTTCAGTTTTAGGTGGACATAATATCTTTATTTTACATTTATGTGGTGCTGAGGTTCAAACCCAGGGCCCCATGCATGCTAGGCTAGCACTCTACCACTGAGCCACAATCCCAGCCTAGAGTTAGATTATTTTAATTCTTATACTTTCTATCCCTTCTTTCTGCCCCCTTGCCCATCCATATAATTTTATCACATTTTGTCTTTTATTTCAATCTGCTTTTTTGTTCTTGTTGCTGGGGATTGAACCCAGTGCTTCAGGAATACTAAGATGATTAGTATTTTCTATCACTGATTCATGATTCACAAATCACTATTTTCATTATTATAGTTTTATTTTTAAAATTTTTTTTGTAGTTATAGCTGGAGAGCATGTGTTTATTTTATTTATTTTTATGTGGTGCTAAGGATCAAACCCAGTGCCTCACATGTGCTAGGCAAGCACTTTGCCACTGAGCTACAGCCCCAGCCCTTCATGATTTAGTTTTATACATTTTTTTCTTTTAATCAAGTAATGTTCTATGGTATGGATGAAGACATCCCTTGTACAACTTTTTGTTTCCCATGGGATTGGATTAGTAATTCTGTGTCAATTTCCTTTGCTTCTTGTTCTTTTTAATTTTTTAATTGACACAGCAAAATTGTATCTATTTATGGGGTACCATATGAAATTTTTTTTTTCTTCTTCTTCTTCTTCTTTTTTTTTTTTTTTGGTGGGGTTCTTTTTTGTCTTTTCTTTTTTGGAACTGGGAATCAAACCCAGGGCTTCACATATGCATGGTAAGTGCTTTGCTGCTGATCTACATCCCAGTCCCGTGAAGTTTTGATACATGTATACATTGCATAATGTTCAAATCACAGTGAGTATCTATTTCCCCTCAAATATTAATCATTTTTTGAATTGCTTGTCTTTTGTCATTCTGTATCCTAAATGCTCCATCCTGGAGTCTTCCATTCTTCTACTCCTGTGTGAACTGGCTGCTTCTCAGGTCTACCATACCTAGTGACATTCTATAAATCTACTTCAACTCCCTTGGACTGGATCCTTAGTCTCCCAAATCCCAGGTGTTCTTCTTCCTGGGTTTATTATCTTGTTAGGTTGTGATAGCTAATTTTCTGCCTAATTAATTAATGATGATTTTTTTTCCCTTTTTTTTTGTACTGGGGATTGAACTCAAGGGTACTCAACCACTGAACCACATCCCCAGCCCTATTTTGTATTTTATTTAGGATCTCACTAAGTTGCTTAGTGCCTTGCTTTTGCTGAGGCTGGCTTTGAATTCTTTTTTATATATATATATATATTTTTAGTTGTCAATGAATCTTTATTTATTTATATGTGGTGCTGAGAATCGAACCCTGTGCCTCACACATGCCAGGCAAGTGTTCTACCACTGAGCCACGTTCCCAGCCCTGGCTTTGAACTCTTGATCCTCCTGTTTCAGCCTCCTGAGAGGCTGGGATTATAGGTGTATGTCACCATGCCCAGCTGTCTAATCATTTATTTATGTATTTATTTATTTATTTTTAAATATTTTTTTAGTGTAGTTGGACACAATGCCTTTATTTTATTTATTTTTATGTGGTGCTGAGGATCGAATCCAGCGCCTTGCTTGTGCTAGATGAGCACTCTATTGCTGAGCCACAACCCCAGCCCCTGTCTAATTATTTATTGCCTACTACATAGTTACTTTCATTACCACACTGTACTCATGAAAATTGATGTGCAGTCTGGACAAAAATCACATCTTTTATTTTTTATTTATTTTTTATTTTTTTAAAGAGAGAGAGAGAATTTTTAATATCCATTTTTTAGTTTTCAGTGGACACAACATCTCTGTTTGCATGTGGTGCTGAGGATCGAACCGGGCCGCACGCACACATGCCAGGCGAGCACGCTACCGCTTGAGCCACATCCCCAGCGCCCCCCAAAAAATCACATCTTAATACTCAGAAAATACAGAGAACTGAAGTGTAGCTCATTATTGGAATGTGTGTTTTGTATGTATGAGGTAGTAGGTTTAATCCCTAGTACCACCAAACATCAAAACTACCTTGGAAAATACAAAAATTTCTTTCTTTTTTATTTTTCTTTTGCCACCAGGGAATGAACCCAGGGGTACTTTGCCACTAAGCTATATCATCAGGCCTTTTCATTCATTTTTAATTTTGAGTCAGTTTTGGTAAGTAATTGAGGGTCTTGCTAAATTGTTGAAGCTGGCCTCAAACTTTCTATCTTCCTGCCTCAGCCTTCTGAGGTGCTGAGATTACAGGTGTGTACAACTACCTCTGGCACAAAAATTTCTTAATCACTTGTAATATCATCCCCAAGGAAATCAGATAACATTGTACTTCCTATTTTGTAGCTCACCCCCCCCCCCCCC
>NW_026000240.1:35965552-35988006 GCF_001458135.2 Marmota marmota marmota
CCCCCCCCCCCCCCCGCTTAATAAAAGCCTTTCATATCACAATGTGATTTTATGGCTGCGTGATAGTTCATTTATGGTATTCTTATTTGGCAGCTGTTAAGTTTTTTCCAAAAATTTCTTTCTTTCTTTCCTTTTTTTTTTTGGTACTAGGGATTGAACTCAGAGGCCATCAACCACTGAGCCATATTCCAAGCCCTTTTTTGTGTTTTATTTAGAGACAGGGTCTCACTGAGTTGCTTAGTGCCTCACTGTTGCTGAAGCTGGCTTTGAACTCAGGATCCTCCTGCCTCTGCCTCCTGAGCCGCTGGGATTACAGGCATGGGCCACTGCACCCAATTGATGTCATTCTTTTCACATCTGAGTTTTTTTCTTTGTTTCTTGTTTTGCAGTTTTGGGGATTGAACTCAGAGATACTGTACCATTGAGACACATCCTCAGCCATTTTATTTTCAATTTTGACATAGGGTCTTGCTAAATTGCCAAGACTGGCCTGAATTTTTAATCATTCTGCCTCAGCCTCCTGAGAGTCACTGGGATTACAGGCATGTGTCTGTAGTACTTCTTTAAAGCAAATTCTAGAGGGAGAATTTCTGGGTAAAAGGGTATGCTATGTTACTAATTGCCAGATTGCCTTCTAGAATGGAAACTATTTCTGGCTTCTGCAGTGTAAAGAAGAATTATTTCTGATACATGTGTGTATTTTCTTCCTTTTAAAAGTTCTTCTTTATAGAAGATAAGGAAGCCACAGGTTAGAGGTCACAGCTTTCCTGTTTTAGTGATATAAAAAGTAGAGGTATCTGTAAACAATTTCTGCTTCTGTGATTCCTTACAGGGCATCACGGGGCTATACCGGGGCATGGCTGCCCCTATCATCGGGGTCACCCCTATGTTTGCTGTATGCTTCTTTGGGTTTGGTTTGGGGAAGAAACTACAACAGAAGTCACCAGAGGATGTACTCAGGTGAGTACTCACAGGCCTAGTACACTTGATGCTATTCTGCTTGGTGGTTTGACATGAGGTAAAGGAAAGTTTCTTGACGAATGGGCAGTGGCTGTCTAATGGTCTCTCAGGACTGACTCCTAAGAGTTCCTAAAGGGAAAAGGAAGAAAAAATCCCTTCCCTACCAGATTGTCATGTCTTATATGAGGTAATATGGATTACTGGGGATCTTAGTGAAAACAACTATACATGCAATTGGGAGGTCTGAATGCTAAAATATGTGTAAAATGCTGTGAGAAGAACCTGGTATGGTTGTAACTACAGCAGCAAGCCTTGCTTTCTGTCACTTGGTTGAAGAACTTTTGTTTTATTTCATTTTTATAATGCAATTATAATATGATTGTGATTACAAATAATTTCTTATGAAAGTGAAATAAGTTAAGTGTATTTTTTAATAGTACTAGGAATTGAACCCGAGGATTCTCTACCACTGAGCTATATCCTTAGCCATTTTTATTTTATTATTTTGAAATAGTATCTTGCTAAGTTGCTTAGGCTGGCCTCATAATTATAATCTTCGTCCTTCAGCTTCCTGAATTGCTGGGTTTATAGGTATGCCCAGCAGGCCTAGTGTAAAGTATATTCAAAGAAAATCCACTAAACCAGAGTGGTTCTGCATGCCTGTAATCCCAATGAATCAGAGACTGAGGCAATAGCATCACAAGCTCAAGGTTTACTGGAGCAACTTAGTAAGGCCTTGACTTGTTAAATAAAATTGAAAAGGGCTGGGGATGTTATTCAGCGATAGAGTGCTTGTCCAGCATGTATGAGGCCCTAGGTTTAATACCCAGTACTACAAAAAAACAAAAACAAACTTTATGAAGTTGAATTGAGTCATAAAGAGGCAGCAGAATCAGAATAATAGCTCAAAAATTTAATATCTTCTAATGAAAACAGATGGGTGTCTCAAGATGCAAGGGAATTCTGAGTGGAAACTTGGGTTGATAATGTCCACGTAATCTGAGGCATGCGGGTGACAACCTCTGGGAGGACTGCAGCCAGTACAGGAACCACTGAGGCTGGATAGACTTGGCATCTATGAGCTCAAGGGAGGAATCCCTATGTGCCATGTGGTTGATTCTGTCACCATTTCAGGTCATGGTGGGCTGAGTGACTGTCTAGTATATAGATAGTGGTTCTTGTAACAGGAAACTATTTCTGGTGTTCATGTGATCCTCGGAATGTGCCATGCTTCTATAAATAACCACAATGGCTACCAAATGTGAGGGGTTATTTTGAAGCTGTTTGACTATTGGTAGTCCAAGTGTTTCATGGACACATGTTCAATCTGAACACCTGGTCTTCTAGCATATGTACCTATTCACAAGCTGTACCAGGACCATGCCTATGGGCTGTATTCCTGTACATCAGCTGTCAGAGAAATAACCTGTGCCTGAACAAACCCGAAGACACTCAAGACATCACCTGCATAATCCTGTCAGCCCTGCTGTATTCACCTTTTTTCCAGTGGTATTTGGGGATGATGCAGAAAGGAGTGTTACCAGAGCCTTGGGGTAGAAGCTCAGAAAGGCCCAGTACTCATAGTTCCCTCCCTGGGATGGGAGTAGGGAGTGAATGACCGAATAGGCCAGGTGATCATAGTGTCCACAAGGTGTCCTGTGCACATAAAGAGATCCCATCCAGGGCAAAGTCAAGTCCTCTGTCCCAGGATATAAGGTGTGTCCAGCCTAGGGTTGGACATTCTGAAAAGAATGGAGCACGTTGGTCTTAAAGAGGAAATTTAGTTGCTGAGAGGACTCCTCTAAGGACAACAGTGTAAACCGGAATTTTTTGTTTTGTTTAGTTTCATGGATTGAACCCAGGGGCATTTAACCACTGAGCAATGCCTCCAGTCCTTTTTATTTTTTTATTTTGAGATAGGGTTTCGCTAAGTTGTTTAGGGGCTCCCTAAGTTGCGAAGGCTGGCTTTGAGCTTATTATTCTCCTGCCTCAGCCTGCCAAGTCATTGGGATTTCAGGAAAATGCCACTGTGCCTGGCTAAAGTACAACTTTGGAACTGGCTATGAATGAAAGCAAGTCTCTTGTCTGTTCAATAGTCAGCCTATATGCTTGCCTAGTATGTCTGAGGTAGACATGTGAGTCCTGCCTGGAATGAGTACTTGGAAAAACAGGGCTGTGGAAGCTAAGCTGGACCTGTACATAAAGGGAAGAATCTATAGTAGATCTCTCCCAACTGCCATTTGGCATTTGTTCCCTCGGCCTTGGGTTTCTTTGGGTGGGACTGGCCTGAAGGCTCAGTTATGAGACTCTTGGGGTCAGCAGGATCTTGGGGCTCAGGCCTATGTGAAGTTTTTCAGCAACATTTGTTAAGTTGTGGAGACTATTGAAATGCTGAATGTGGTTTTGTGCCCCTTTGTCTCTAGACCACGGTGGTATTGCTATTCCCAAAGAGAAAAGAAGGTGCTAGAAGTGGCATAGACAGCTATAGTGATAGACAGTTGGAGCTTCAGGTCCTCCTCATACTCAATGTGGTGATTTTGTGGGAGCCAGAGTGAGAACCCATACCTCTGGCCCCCAGGGAACCATTCCTCACACAGGTGCTACAGGAGCCATTATCCTAATTTAGTACCATCCCTAACTTAGTCTTAATTGGCCTCTTACCATACATTCGTTGTAACTGGCCTGCCCACCGCTCAGCCTGTAGAGGTGGCCACAGACATTCATTCTTCTTGGCTTTGAAGTGGTCCTGCTTGAGTCTTGGCTTAGAGCATTCTCAGGCCCTTGGTGGTCTAGGGGAAATAAGATTGGAGGGGAACAGGGGTCTCCTGAGGTCCAGATTTTGGGTTAAAGCCTTTTCCTGCCAATAGCCCAGCATTTTATAAATGGGGAATCCAGGCTCTGAGAGGCCTGGGAACTTGTTCCATAGTCACTATGGTAGTTCCAGAGGTGGAAACCATGTCATAGTATAAAGTTTTTTCCATAAATGAGGGATTCTGACTATACACTTTGTGTGAGTGGGCCTCGTGACCAGGCTCCCATTGTTCTTGCTGCTGAGATCCTTGATCTGATCTTTTTGATAACAGAATATTCTTTGGAAATTGGCTCTGTTTTTGGTCCTGGGGATTGAACCCAGGGGCACTTAACCACTGAGTCACATCTCCAGTCCTTTTTATTTTTTATTTTGAAACAGGGTCTTGCTAAGTTGTGGAAGCTGACTTTGAACTTGGGGCCTTCCTGTCTCAGCCTCCTGAGTCACTGGGATTACAGGCATATGCCTCTGGGCCTAGTAGAACTTAGATTTTATGTGAAATATGATTTATTTGTGGCTGTGCTTCTTTCCAGTACAAGTTCTTATCTTTTTCTTACAAAACATCCTCTTTGCTGGGATTGCTTTGTCTTTGGTGGTTAATCACAGGTGCTCATTTCTGGTTTTTATTTTCAATGCAGCTACCCTCAATTATTTGCAGCTGGGATGTTATCTGGTGTGTTCACTACAGGAATTATGACCCCTGGAGAACGGATCAAGTGCTTATTACAGGTAAGGGTGTGATATGTAGGGAGGCAGCTAGCTATCTCCATTTAGTGTACAATTTTGTGTGCGTGTTTATATCCTTTTACCCTTTGAAAAGGCTTTAGGTAGTGGGCTGAGGTTGTGGCTCAGCGGTAGAGCACTTGCCTCGCATGTGTGAGGCCCTGGATTCAATCCTTAGCACCACATAAAAATAAATAAATAAAATAAATATGTTGTGTCCAACTACAATTTAAAAATAAATATTAAAAAAAAAAGAAAAGGCTTTAGGTGGGTGTGTAAGACAATTTTAGAGCCGGGTACAGTGGTGCATGTCTGTCATCCCAGCCCCAGGGAGGTCAAGGCAGGAGGATTGTGAGTTCAAAGCCAGCCCCGGAAACAGCAAGACACTAAGCAACTTAGTGAGACCCTGTCTCTAAATAAAATACAAAATAGGGCTGGGGATGTGGTTCTGTGGTTGAGTGCCCCTGAATTCAATTCCTGGTACCAAAAAACAAACAAACAAAAAAACCAAAAAACAAAACAAATTTCAGTGTTTACAGGAAAATGAAAGCAATTTTAATAGAATTGAGAACCAGGGCACTACATGAAACTAAAAAAATGTCATACTGGGGCTGGGATTGTGGCTCAGTAGCAGAGAGCTTGCCTCACATGTGTGAGGCACTGGGTTCGATCCTCAGCACCACATAAAAATAAATAAATAAAAGTATTGTGTCCATCTACAACTAAAAAAAAAATGTCATATTCATGACACATCACCCCAGACCTACCCACTTTTATTAGCAGCCATTTTAGGAACTCTAAAAGGTGAGTAATGCTTCATCAGAAGTAGAAGGGAAGCTGCTCCTGCTTGAGATGTTGTGTGTCTCTGTAAACTTCCCAGAAGCCCAGTACCTTTAGTGTGTATTCCATTCTATAATTTTGTAATTTCAAGAATGTTTAAATGGAATGATAAGTATGTACTTTTCAGAACCACATTTTCAACTCAGTATAATTTTCTGGATATTTGTTCAGATTGCTGTGTATATGAATAGTTCATTCATTTTTATTGCTTAGTCGTAGTTATAGGATAGGTGGATCACACTTTAGCCATTTTTCCATAGAAGGACATCTATGTTATTTCTAGTCTGGGGCCATTTTGAAAAAAATTGGTATAACATTTATATATAGATATTTTTGTGAGAAAATAACTATTTCTTTGAGATAAATGCTTTGGAGTACAATCGCTTGGTTGCATAGTAGTTTTATCTTTAGGTTCTTTTTCTTTCTTTTTTTTTAGTTGTAGATAGACATAATACCTTTATTTTATTTATTTATTTTTATGTGGTGCTAAGGATCGAACCCAGTGCCTCATATGTGCTAGGTGAGCGCTCTATACCACTGAGCCACAACCTTAGCCCCTTCCCAGCCCTTTTTATTAAAAAATAAAATGTCTTGAGACAGGGTCTTGCTAAATTGCTTTTGTTGTTGTTGTTTACTTGCATTTTGGATTGCTATGTCTTCTTAGTGGACTAATCTTTTCACCATTATATAATGTCCCTCTTATTATCATTATATAATGCCTCATATTTTGATTACCACATTATTTACTTCCTGGTATTTCAAGTTTACTTCATTAATTGTTTACTTTTGTTCAGAGAATTTCCTTTTGCCATTCCTTCTTTCTTTTTAAAAAAATATTTTATTTTTTAGTTGTGGATGGACACAATATCTTTATTTTATTTTATTTTTTATATGGTGGTGAGGATCAAACCCAGGGCCTTGCATGTGCTAGGCGAGCAATCTACGGCTGAGCCACAACCCTAGCCCTTCTTTTGCCATTATTTCAAATGTTCTTAGTTTTCTTTCATCTGAGAATGATTGATTTTTCTATTTATTTGTGAAGGATATTTCACTGGATATAGGATTCTGGGTTGACAATTCTTTTTAAAAAATTTTATTTTTTAGTTATGAGTGGATATAATACCTTTATTTATTTATTTTATTTTTTATTTTTATGGGGTGCTGAGGATCGAACCCAGTGCCTAATGCATGCTAGGTAAGCGCTCTACTTCTGAGCCACAACCCCGGCCCCGACAATTCTATTTTTTTTTTTAAAGAGAGAGAGAGAAAGAGAGAATTTTTTAATATTTAGTTTTCGGTGGACACACCATCTTTATTTTAGTTTTTTATGTGGTGCTGAGGATCGAACCCAGCACCCTGTGCATGCCAGGCGAGCACGCTACCGCTTGAGCCACATCCCCAGTCCGACAATCCTTTTTTTTTTTAACACTTGAAAAATACTGTGCCATTTTCTTGAGACAGAGTCCCGCTAAATTGCTTTTTTTTGTTGTTGTTGTTGTTTATATGCATTTTGGATTGCTGTGTGTACTGGCTATTTTTTTTAATCCAATATTGGGGAGTGAACTCAGGGATGCTTTACAACTGAGCTATATCCCATTCCTTTCTTTTTTTATTTTTAGAAAGGGTATCACTAAGTTGCTGAAGGTGGCCTTCACTTTACAATCCTCTTGCATCCTCTTGCCTCAGCCTCCCAAGTGGTGGAGATTCTAAGCCTCTGCTATCACTTGGCCACTTCCTTCTTATCTCCCTTTCTTCTGTCATTCAAATTGCTATTTTCCTACAGGAAAGGTGATTTTTATCCACTGCACCCCAGCTACTTTTAAGAGCTTTTTCTTTGTCTTCAGTTTTCAGAAGTTAAGTTGTGATGTTTCTTGACATAGATTTCTTTTTTTTTTTACATAGATTTCTTTAGTTTTATTTGTTTGGTATTCATTGAACTTCTTAAACTTATAAGTTTATGTTTTGACAAATTTGGGAAGTTTTCAGCAGTTATTTCAGTTCTACCCTGTGAGAGGCCAGTTTGAATGATTCACATTCTCCGTCACTACATCTCATAGTGACCTGGATACTGCCCTCGTCCCGGAAGTTTGAGAACACGTCTTCAGACATTGGCATGTCGCCCCATGGATTTAGCTATGCTCACCTCTTCCTTTGTGATACTACTCCTTTGCCCTGTTTGGGATAGAAGCTTCCATGGAATCACTTTGTGTGTCCCCTTTTATTGCTCTGCCTTTGGGTGTGGCCTTCCTAGATGTCAGTCAACCTGCTGACAGCAGACATCAGGAAGCTAGACTCAACCCCCTGAAACCTGACCCCTTGCCTCATTTGAATAGCTTCTCCTCAATAAAAGGGTTCAGCATTCGCCTGCACTCTCTCTTTTTGCAGACCCTTAAGGTCAGAGGAGCTGTCACAGGACCCCAAAGAAAAAACGTATCTCTGTCTCTTATGTGGTTATTTTGTACAGCCCAGTTCCTCTGGAGTGACTTGAGTGTTTTAGTCGTGAGGAACATGACACTACCCTTTTTTTAGTCCCATCCTGTTTTCTCTTCTTCTGAAACTCTGAAGATAGAAATGTTAGGTTTTATATTATAACTTCAGAGTTCCTTGAAGTTCTGTTCAGTTTATTTCATTCTGTTTTCTTTTCTGTTGTTTAGAATGACTAATTTCCATTGTTCTCTCTTCTCATTCACCAATTTCCTCTGCTCTCTTTTTTCTACTCTGCCATTGAGTGAGCTATTCACAAAATTTTTATTTCACTGTATTTTTCAGCTTTAAAAGTTCCATTTGGTTCTTTCTTAAATCTTCTATTCCTCTTCTGAAACATATCTATTTCTTTGTTGTGGCTTTCTATTTTTCATCATTTCAAACATGTTCATAATTGCTTTTTAAAGGTTCTTTTGATCATGGCTGCCTTAAAATTGTTGTCAGACAATTCTAATAGCTTTGATATCTTAGTTGGCATCTATTGCTTTTCTTTTTTGGTTCAGTGTAAGATTTTCTGGTTTTGAGTGTGACAAGTGATTTTTCTTTTCTTTATTTTTGTTTGTAGTACTGGTGATTGAACCCAGGGGTGTTCTAGCACAGAGCTACATACCCAGTCCTTTTCATTTTTTATTTTGAAATAGTGCTACTAAGTTGCCCAGGCTGGCCTCAGACTAGTGATCCTCCTGCCTCAGTCTTCCAAGTAATTTTTCTATTGATAGCTGGATATTTATGTATTATGTAGAAATTCTAGGAACTTTCTGTTTTAGCTGACTTTCTCTGTCAATACCCTAGCAGAGATGGGAAGGATGAAGCCTCGTTATTGTTAGGTGGAGGCAGAAGCCTAGGCTTCCCATTTGCCTTGGGTTCTGTTGACATCTAGGGCATTTTTTTACTACTGGGTGTGGGAGTTCCAAAGTCTCTACTGATACTATGGGGTGGGAGAGTGATGGTTACCGGCTATCAGGGATGAAAGTCCTAGTTCCCTACTTGGTCTTTGCTGACTCTACCCAGTAGCATGTTGCATGCTTGCATGCTTCCTTACAACCTCATAAGAGTGGAAGTCTAGGCTTCCCACTTGTTTTTTTTGCTGATGTATGCAGGGGAGGCCAAGGTTTTTCTATGGTGTTTGGCTGGAGTAGAGAGCTTAATGTCTAAAAATTTTCTCTCTAGACTGTTCCTTTTTTGGCCCTTCATGGAGAAGGTCTTTGCAGCTTTGTTGTATCTTCTTTTTGGTTCGTGCCAGTTTCTGGGTTCCCAGTCCTTTCAGCTTCAAGTCTTGAGTTAGAAGAGACAAAAAGAAAACTCTGGAAATTCACCACTTTATTCCTGAAGTCTCAATGTCCCTTGTAGCTGGTCTGATATCTTTTCTCCAAACTTTCAGAGTCTTTTATGTTTGTTTAAAAATCAGCATCCATAGTTTTCTTGTTAGATTTAGCATCTTTTCAGAAGCAAAAATCTGGATATTGATTTTGTTCTAAGGAATATTTTTGTTCAGTAGCTTTGAACATCAATCTTTTCTCTTATGACTTTTTTTATTGTAATTTGACACAATACCTTTATTTTATTTGTTTATTTTTATGTGGTGCTGAGGATCAAACCCAGGGCCTCACAGGTGCAAGGCGAACACTCTACCACTGAGCCATAACCCCAGCCCTCTCTTATGACTTTTTTCATTTCATTTATGCCTGAAGTCCTTTTCTACTTCTAGATCAGACATTGACCTATCTGTACCCTTCCCTACTCTGCTGAGCTACTACTTTGTCTCTTCCCTCTTCTTAAACCCCTACCCTCTAGTGTATGACCTGGTATTTTAATTGGGATTTTTTTGCTTCTGTGATCAAAAGACCTGATAAGAATAATATAGAGGAGGAAAAGTTTATTGGGGACTCATGGTTTCAGTGGTCTCAGTCCATAGATGGCTGAATCTGTTGCTCTGGGCCCAAGGTGAGGCACAACATGGTAGAAGGGTGTGGCAGAGGAAAGCAGTTCAGGTAAAGGCACCAGGAAGTAAAGAGAGCTGCATTCACCAGGGACAAAATATAAACCTTGAAGGCACACTTCCAGTGACCTACCTCTACCTCCTTCAGTCACACCTTCCCTGCCTGTAGTTACTACCCAATTAATCCCTATCAGTGGGTTAATCCAATGATTAGGTTAAGGTTCTCAGAACCAATCATTTCACCTCTGAAAAATTCTTGCATTGTTTAACACATGAGCTTTTGGGGACACCTCATATCTAAACCGTAACACCTGGCTCCTGCTTAACTGAGAAATCTGAAACCATCAGGAGAGGACTTCATCAGATGCCTTCTATCAATCACCACCACCTGTCTGTGTGATGGTACATCCATACATGTCCTGATCGTTTTTACCAAGGATGACCTGTGCTTTTATTAGACCCCTGGCTCTCTGTGTATTGGATCTTATCCCTTCTTGTCCAGCCACAGGCATTGCTTTAATATTTCCTCTTTCTTTTTCCTTCAATATCAGTTTTTCACTCCCCACTGTGTCATTCTCATTAGTAATAAAAACATAAACATGCTTATGTTTTTGTTTTTTGTACCAGGGATTGAACCCAGAGATGCTCACTGGGCCACATCCCCAGCCCTTTTTATATTTTATTTAGAGACAGGGTCTCGCTAAGTTGCTTAGAGCTTCACTAAATTGCTGAGGCTGGCTTTGAACTCACAATCCTCCTGCCTCAGCCTCATGAGCTGCTGGGATTACAGGCATGCACCACCATGCTGGGCCATGCTTATGTTTTTTTTTATCTTTTTGTGGTGCTGGGAATCAAACTTAGGGCTTCATTCATGCTAAGCAAATGGTCTACCCAACTCTGTCTTAGGATCTCATGAAGTTGCTGAGGCCCTTGCTAAATTGCTGAGTCTGGCCTGAACTTGTGATCCTCGTGCCTCCTGATTTGTTGGGATTCCATGTTTGTGCTACCATGCTGAGCTCAGCCCTTTATATTTATTTTTTTTGAGACATGGTCTTGCTAACCTACTATCCTACTGCCTCAGCCTCCTGAGTAGCTGGGATTATAGGCATGCACCATCATGCTCAGCTAGATCTGTTTGACTTTGATGTTGCTGTTTCTGACCTGATGACCTTCTCTCCCTCTCAGATTCAGGCTTCTTCAGGGGAAACCAAATATACTGGTACCTTGGACTGTGCAAAGAAGATATACCAGGAGTTTGGGATCCGAGGCATCTACAAAGGGACTGTGCTTACCCTCATGCGAGGTAACCTTTGAGGCCCTCATCTGAAGTCACCTGGGGAGGTCACCAGAGGAAGGTATACCACAAAAGGTCCTGAGAGGATTGCCATATTAGTGTTGGCATATGCCACAGCTCTGCCAAGACCATCAGTGTTTGACTTGGTTTTAGGCAGTCTCACCCTAGCTTATATGGACATAGAAGGTTGGAAGGACCTTCTATTCTTCTTGTGTGTCTTCAGGAGTGTAAATCATGACAGTGGTGGTTGAAAAGGATGGGCTGGTAGATGAAAATCCTGGCTGAAGGGATGAGTGATGAGAGTGACTTGGTGATTTCCTGGGATGTGTGTTTGTTTTCAGTGCTGGCGATAGAACCCAGGGCCTCGTGCATGGCTATACCCACCAGCTGTCTCCAAATTACCAGACTGGTTTTGAGAGGCAGGTTCTGCTGGGGTGGAATTAGAAAAAACAGAGATAATCCTACTCTTATCCTGAGATGGCAGCTTAAAGGAAAGCCAGATTTATTACCTGTGGTTACAATTACAACTTCTTAATACAACTTCTTAACATATCAGTGGTGTTTACAGCTCACATATGCTAGGCAAGCACACTACCACTGAGCCACAACTGCAGCCCTGGAGGGGATTTTAAAGATGAAATGTGTATTTATACTCACTTGTAGCAGTGCTTGGGCCAGAGCAACATCTGATAACTACAAAGTGATTAACAAATATGATGTGGCTGCTGAGGAACTTCTCAGGAAATCTTGAATGTTCCAACATCAAGCTTGCCTCTTCTAAGTACAAGTAGTTTATGGAGGTTTTATAGACTAATTCACCTCTTTTTTGCTATTAACAGATGTTCCAGCCAGTGGAATGTATTTCATGACATATGAATGGCTGAAAAACATTTTGACTCCAGAGGGAAAGAGGTGAGAACATTAAATATTAGAAGCCACTTTCTCCATTCATGGATGGGTTGTCCTCTCCTGTGGGTAGTCTGAAAGAGCAAAAGTGACATTTTGTTCTTCCTATATGTACCCTTTCCTGTCATGTCTGCTGAGGTCCAGCTAATCCTCTTACTTTGTGACTCACCAAGTGGAACAAGTATTTGAAATAGGCTGCCTCTAAGAAGTGGATGGAGAGTCTTGCCCTTGGACCTCCTCTTCAGCCAGTTTTTCTCTCTCAGTAACTTCCTTGTCTGCAACAGGGGGGATGGTCTGAACACCACACTTTCACAGTCTTTGTCTGACTGGGGTTGTGGTGGTTGTTCTGCAGTGTCAGTGAACTCAGTGCACCTCGGATCCTGGTGGCTGGGGGCATTGCAGGGATCTTCAACTGGGCTGTAGCAATCCCCCCAGATGTGCTCAAGTCCCGCTTCCAGACTGGTGAGTGTGGTGGTTGTGGATAGTTAGCACTGGCTATCCCTGGTGTGCAAAACTCTTAAGACCCTGGGATACTTTTTCTTTCCATGTAAGCACCCAGCATCTGTCTGACTAACTTTCTACCTCACAGTCATTCATGTCCCAAGAACCTTAGATTCATTTTCTTGTCAGCCTAAACAAATAAATGATATAAGTCAAATCCAAGCCTGGTGTGGCAGCTACACTTGGGAGGTTAAGGCAAGACTGCAAGATCTAGGACAGCTTGGGTAATTTAGTGAGACACTGTCTCAAAATTTAAAAGGTGGGGGTGGTGCTGGGGATGTGGCTCAGTGGTAGAGTCCCCTTGGGTGCCCAGTACTGGAAAAAGTAAAGAAGTCAAATCCACTCTTCCTCCCCTGCATAACCAGAAAGCTTGCTTTTCTCTTTACTTTTTAAAATTTTCCTCTTGCTTCCTCCATTCCTCTTCTCCCCTTCTCCTCCTCTCCTTTCCTCCCCTTGCCCCTCCCCCATCTCTCTCCCTCTATTCATGCTAGGCTAGTCCCTAGCATGACTAGAACCCACTGAGTTTACCCCTATTCCTTTTTCATTCTTCACCCCTCTTGATTCTGGCCCTGACTTTACAGGAAGACTTAACTCTTAGATTGTTCCCATGAGGGTTGCCAGAGTAAGGTCAGGAAGCTTCCTGAAGCCTTAAAAATTGGGTTTTACCCCACAGCACCTCCAGGAAAATATCCTAATGGTTTCAGAGATGTACTGAGAGAGCTGATCCGGGATGAAGGAATCACATCCTTGTATAAAGGGTTCAATGCAGTGATGATCCGAGCCTTCCCAGCCAATGCAGTGAGTAGCTGTCAGGGGTTGTAATTTTCCTTCTGGAATCAGAGCAGGGTACACATGGGCTGGCTTTTGCTTGCTCCTGGGATTGCATTAGAGACTCAGTTTTCCCCCTAGTCCATCTTTAGCCACAGTCTCCTTTATTTGCCCATTTTCCTAAAGCTGTCAGAAGGATCTGCCTTTAAGGTTCTCTGGGGTAAGGGGATTTTATATCCTGATCTGGCCATCAGAAGTGGGCAATTGTAGGACCTGTTTTCTTCTCCTTTTAGGAATGAAAGTATAGCTTGCTTCCTTGATTTGGGATGGAAGTGGGGTTAGGGAGGGGTTCTGGTCTTAACAGGGCCAGCCAAGCATGGTGCTATGGGTGGTATCTCTGAATAGTCATACTCTTGTTGGCTTTTTTCTTTCTCTCAACCCCCTTCTTAGGCTTGTTTCCTTGGCTTTGAAGTTGCCATGAAGTTCCTTAATTGGGTGGCCCCCAACTTGTGAGGCTGAAGACTGTTCAAGACTTCTCGATGCTGCAAAGTGTTGTTGAGGAGAAGCAGAGGGCAGGACTAGGCAGTCCTGAAGGGTGATGGGAGGGGAATGGTGGGATCAGACCTCTGTGCATGGAGTTGGTGAAACTATTGCCTTAATGACGTCCTCTACCCTGTATAACTTGAGTGCCATTTTGAAACTTGAATTCACTCTTGTCAATTTAGGGGATCTCAAGAGAATATGGAGATGAAATAAGTAGCTTCTAGAACAGATACCACTGTGGCCAGAGTGCTACATTGTGTTGACTGCTAGCCCTACCATACCCAAAATGTTCCTTGATAAAGAGGTAATCTCAGCCTCTCATTGGCAGCACAAAATATGTGGATTTTCAGCTAGCTAATCAGTTGATTGATCTTCAATCCCTAGCCAGGAAAACCCAACTGATGTCCAGGGTGCCATCTAATCCTGGGATGCGCATAAAGATGTGGACTTATTTAAAGACCATATCAGGGGCTGGAGATGTGGCTCAAGCGGTAGCGCGCTCGCCTGGCATGCGTGCGGCCCAGGTTCGATCCTCAGCACCACATACAAAGATGTTGTGTCCGCCAAGAACTAAAAAATAAATAAATATTAAAAAAAAAAAAAAAAAAGACCATATCAGTCTATAAAAGTGGACTGGGTGGATATACCTAGGAACAGATAACCTGTTAACCATTGGACTTTTTGTTTAACGCAAGAAAAATACACAAAAATAAAGCTAGAGTAGCCTAATTTCCCAGAGGAGGTGAAGAATTTTCCCTCCTACCCAGTGAGGACAGTACCAACATACTGGGATAAGTGTGAAAGCCCAAGATATATGAAGGCTCTTTTTTCAACTTTTTTCTCATGAAAGTACCCAATTTTATAGGAAACAATAAATATTGTTTCTAATTTTTGCACTGTGTGATATTTTTTCTTGCAATTCTGTGATATTTCAGCTGGCAATCTGTGTCCATGATGGAAGTCATTAGGAATCTAGTATCATTCCCTGGGAGCCTTAGGCAAGGCCTCTAGCAGGTGAAGGAGGAAGTTGCCCAGATTCTCTGATTGCCCTAGGTATTCAAGGAAGGGTGGAGAGAACAGGGTGACTTGATCAGTAACTTCAAGGAAGGAGGCTTTATTCCTGGGAAGATATTTTCTATATGACCAGATAGGAATTAAGATCAAATAGAAAATATAGTTTTTTAAAGATGAAAATTGCAAGTCCTCTGCCTGGGAAGGTTAATTCAGTGTTAAGCCTGCCCCCTCATATATTGTATCTTTAATATCTCATACTGTCTCCTGAAGCTCTCCTTATTTTATTTTTTAGTCCTTTGAATCCAGGGGCACTTTACTACTGATTCACATCTCCAGCCCTTTTTTGTATTTTATTTAGAGACAGGGTCTTGCTGAGTTGTTTAGGGCCTCACTGAATTGCTGAGGCTGGCTTTGAACTCACAGTAGTCCTGCCTCAGTCTCCTGAGCAGCTTGGATTACAGGCATGTGCCACCCTGCCCAGCTGGTTTCTTAGTGGTGGCAGATTTTTGTACTCCTTTTAGTGTTCAATAGTTGTTAAATCAAACAGGGAAGTCCTTGGTGACATATTTGTGAAGGGAGCAGAGCAGATGGTGAGTGACTTTCTCCTGACTGGGGCTTCCTTTTATGATGCACTTTGAAATGCCACCTGTTCCTGATATATCTCTTCTCTCCTGGCAGGGGTATGAAGGGTGGAGGCAGGTTAGGGAATTGGGGTCCTTTCCCGTGATTTCTGTATCATAGTGCTGGGAATTGAACCCAAGAGTGCTTTACCATTGAGTTACATCATCCCCAGTCCTTTAAAAATTTTTTTTGGGGTTCCAGGGCTTGAACTCGGGGTGCTTAACACTGAGCCACATCCCCAGCCCTTTTTTTAAAATTTTGATACAGGGTCTCCCAAAGTTGCTTAAGGTCTTGCTAAATTGCCAAAGCTGGCCTTAATCTTGCAATCCTCCTGCCTCAGCCTCCCAAGTTGCTGGAATTACAGGTGTGCACCACCATGCTTAGCTCCCATATTATTTTTTTTTCACCATGTAACTCAAAGTTTAATGAGTAGAGATTTTTACCTTCACCCTCACTTTCAGATGTGGAAGCCAAAGCTCAGACTGGAAAAAGTGATTTGTAAAAGTTATTGACAAGCTGATAATAGAATGGAGACAGGGTGTCTGGGTATGCTGAAGAAAGACTTGTGATGCTATCGGAAGCTGTCTTGGAGCTATTTGACCCAGGCTCCAGGAGGCCTGTCTGTATTGCTGGGTCAAAGCCCGGGTACCTATCCTGTGAATCAGGTCAAGGGTGGCACACAGAGTCCTGATAGGCACTGAGAAGGCCCTAAGGCTAAGTGTTCCCTGAGGGCTCTGTTTTCTGCTTTATCTGTTGTGGTAAGTATACAGGTATGATTCTCTGTCTAGATTTCCCCTTGCTTTCCAGCTTCTTTCCTTGCCCTGAGGTGTCTCAGAAAAAGACTGCGGTTTTACCATAGAGACTGACACTTTCATGGGACACAGTGTCCTGGGGAAGGGGTTGACTCACAGGTACAGAAACAGGTGGCCTGGGAATTAACTTCTCCCTATAACATGGATGTTTGTTAAAATAGATCAGACCAAAGGCAGTGGCCTCAAGGGGGAGGCATTATGGAGAGTAAAGGGCATCTTGAGTGAGGATAGAAAAAACAGCCCACTTCCCCAATTCCCTCGGCCAAATATAGGCTCATGAAGTTTTTTTTTTTTTTTTGGTACTGGGAATTGAACCCAGGGTGTTTTAACTACTGAGCTAAATCCCGGCCCTTTTTATTTTTTGAGGCAGGTTCTCACTAAGTCACTTAGGGGCTTGCTAAGTTGCTGAGTCTGGCCTTGAACTTGCAGTCTTCCTACCTCAGCTGAGTCTTGTGCCACCATGCCCAGCTCATTAACATTTCTAAGGTGAAACAGATACTGGTATCGATAGGTACTAGTAAACTGTGAGGACTGGATCAGCAAGGGGCTGCCTTGCAGAGGTGGTCAGATAACCAGCAGGTTTGAGGAAACAGGTGGGAGACTGGAGTGGCTTAGAGAAGTGGACCCTTGGTCAGGTACTTGGGAGTTGTTCCTGCTGCAGCTGAGTTCCCCCAGTAGGCAGAGGGCATAAGGTATGCAAGCCTGGGGTCTGGGCCAAGAGTAGAGCTTTGGAGGAGTTTGGGCTTCTCTTCTTCTTGGAGAGAAGTACAGTAGATATGGGGGAGGGAGACAGCTTTTTAGTAATAAACCTTTTAAGAGTTCATGAAGAGGACTCGGGCTGTAGTTCAGTGGTAAAGCGCTTGCCTCGCTTTACTGGGCTTGTTCTTATATGTCCCACAGCTCCGCCAGTCAGCCAAGCCAGCAAACAGCATTCAAAAGACATTCTCAGAGGAGGACATACAATCAATCAACAAGTACATGAAAAAATGCTCACCATCTCTAGCNTAGCTGGTCACAGTGACACACACCCCTCTACACCGATATTTGGGAAACTGAAGTAGGAAGATTGCAACTTTGACATCAATCTGGACAACATAGTAAGACCCTCCCCCACATAAAGAAAAAGAAAAAAAAAGTGGACTGGGATGTAGCTCACTAGTAGAGTGTGAGCTTTAGCACTAGATTCGATCCTCAGCACCACATAAAACAAATAAAAATATTGTGTGTCCATCTACAACTAAAAAACTGTTTTAAAAAAGTTCATGAAGGGGGGCTGGGGTTGTGGCTCAGTGGTAGTGTGCTCACCTAGCACACATGAGGCACTGGGTTTGATCCTCAGCACCACATACAAATGAAATAAAGAATGTGTGTCCACGTACAACTAAAAAATTTTTTTTTTAAAAGTTCATGAAGAGTCTGGGGATGTGGCTCAGTGGTAGAGTCTTGTCGAGCATGCATGGGGCCCTGGGTTCAAATCCCCAACACTGCAAAGGAGGAAAAAACCCACAACAATCATGAAATTCACTGTTCCACTGGAAATAGAAGTTGTCATTTTTATCAAGGCCCACTGTATGTCCCACCTGTGCTATTATGCATCCTTAATTGTAAAATTGTAAACATCTCTGATAATTTGCCCCATAGTGTCCAAGTCTGTACCTGGGGTTGGTGGTATGGCAGTCTATGCAAGATGTCGACTGCCTGCTGGGTTGTGAATAGAATATATCACTCAGGGTTCTGGAGTCTCCTCCTATTTCTTTTGCTTCTGAGGGTCTCTGCTCTTGGCCTTTTCTACCCACTGTCACTTGCTGTTTTCTAGTTACTGGCAACCTATGGTTTTGGTTACCATGGTAACCTCCAGTGGTGCAGCTGGATAAACTTGAATGCAAGCAGGATGGATTCAGGATAAAGGTGGAAGATGCAGGGATCAGGCTCCTGATATTCTTTCCTGTTATAGGGCCATCTTTGGCAAGCTCAAATGGGTAGTCATGAATGTCTTTGGGGCTCCACTTGTTAATGAAGGATTGGCCAGAAGGGGTAGGGATAGACTCCTGCTCTGGGGTCAAGGGCTGAGGGAAGGAGTCAAGTTGGACATGGAGACTGGCTGTTCATCTTGACTCGAGTCTGGTCTGTGGAGACAGGTGAGCAGCAGGTATAGGAGTTCCAATTTCTGTGGTCCTCATTCCTTTTAAGATGCTTTTTTAATGTGTGTGTTTGGGGATTGAATGCAGGGGTTTGTGCTAAAGCTCACACTCTACTAGTGAGCTATATCCCAGTCCACTTTTTTTTCTTTTTATTTACATGGGGGTCTTACTATGTTGTCCAGATTGATGCCAAAGTTGTGATCTTCCTACCTCAGTTTCCCAAATAACGGTGTACAGGTGTGTGTCACTGTGACCAGCTAGGATGTCTTTTGAATGCTGTTTGCTGGCTTGGCTGACTGGTGGAGCTGTGGGACATATAAGAACAAGTTGGGCAGAACTGCTTCTGGCAGAGGCCAGTGGAGGTTACTTGGACTGGGAGAACTTGCTCATATCTAGCTGTTAACAGACCTCCTTTTTTTAAAAAAAATATTTTTAGCTGAAGATGGACAAAATACCTTTATTTATTTATTTTTTATGTGTTAGGATTGAATCCAGTGCCTCACATATGCTAGGCAAGTGCTCTACCACTGAGCTACAACCCCAGTCTTTGGAATAGCTTTTCTCTCCTCTATTTTATTATTGAGGTAAGAGTCCTAATTGTACAGTTCCCTGCCCCCTTTTAAAATATATAAAACCTGACAGTATGGCCAAACTTTGGAGTGGAATTATAAATTTGCCTTTTCAAAAAATGGCTGTAGGATTGCATAAAGAGGGACAGATCCTCTGGTGTGGTGGTGTAGTGAGAGTCACACCAGGATTTCTGGGTATCCCTGTCAAGGGCTAATCTCTAGGAAACTTAGAAGAGTCAAGATACCCTTAACACCCTCAATGCCTGTCCATACTGATGTCTTCATATCATAAGATCAGCAGAGTTTGAAGAAAAGGATTCTAGTTCTGAGACTGAGGTAAGGAAAGCAGTTTCCTTGGCTCTGCTTGCTATGTTGAAATTTTCATTCATTCAGTTAGTAAACCCTCGCTAGGAGTGTGCAATAAGGACCCAGCAGGCAAAAAATTGGACATTGATCTTCTTTTCACAAAGTTGATGGTCAAATATTCCTCCCTGCAATCAAGAAGCTTGTTCTAGGAGATACTCCTGTTTGTCATCACAGGCTTATGTAGCCTAAACCCTGGACTGGTTTCTCCACCAGAGCAGATGAGATGTTCCTGCTACCAGCAGCACAGTTCCCAGCAGCACTGAGTTCCTGGATGTGTGCCAAGCTATATGGGAGGTGCTAGTGAGGATTTTAATTAATACTGTGTAATTACTAGGTGGTGCTTAACCATCCCAAATGCCCTTCATTTCCCAAGCCTACAGCTAATCACTGGCTGGGCCTGGCAGGAAAAGGGAGAGGAAGGACTGTTCTATGCTTATTGGTCTTTGGTCAATAGCTAGCCTCTAGCATGGACATCCCAGGAAGGTTTCTACCTTTTATTCCATTCCAATCTGGTGGGAGGAGGGAAGTAAGTTGGGTAGTAGCCTGGCTTCTTTTGTTCACCTGTGCAAAGGATAACAATACTTTATGGTCTACTCAATTTTATCAAGCAGTGCTGGCCCAGGGTCCAGGGTGGAATGTGGAGAGAGAAGGGGTTCACAGGGGTTCTAGACCTGTGACCTTAGGGGGAGTGCTCAAAAGGAAGAACAGGGAGAAAAAGTTGTTTCTGCTCTGGGCATTATTCTTTTCTCACTGTGTATAGCTGGCTGAGTGACCTCTTTCAATGTTATTTCTCTGCTGGTGGCTCTCAAATTATTTTCTCACTGAAACTTCTACTTCCTACAAGCCCTTTCCATTTTGACAAGTCACAGACCTCATGCCAGACTCCCAAGGGGCCTCTAGTCATTCCACCTGTCAGCCAGAGTTACCTTGATTTGACTAAATCTTTCTTTGCTCTTGCTGTGCTCTTTGCTAAAATGGTTTTTCTCCATATCTTCCTTTAGGCGGGTCCTGCTCATTTCTTGGGGTCAGCGTGACTTTACGCCCTAAAGCGGGCCCTCTTGCTCTCTACCAGAGGCAACAGTTGGGTGGGCATGTGTTTTTGTATCTGTACCCCTTTTGTCCTTTAAGAGGCTCTTAGCATATTTTGAAAGAATAAATGAAGAGTCTTTCTGACCAAATGAGAGGCACTAACCAGCCTGCTTCGTAGGTAGACCACTTATTACTTAATTTCCCCTGTTCCCCGCTGGGAGCAGCAGGTCAAGCACTTTGAGAACGTTAGAACAGATCGCCAGAGGGTGTGCCGCCCAGTGCGGCACACGCGCACCGAGGACCAGAGCTTGGCGAGGACGCGCACGCCTGCGGCCGCGTGCGTCACAACTCGGGCGCCTGCCCCTCCTGTCCAACTCTCCTCGCTGTGGGTGCCCCCGGCGGCGGTGGCGGCGGCGGCCCAGAGACAGCAGCAGCAGCACCAGACTGGCCGCGGTAGCGTAGGGTTGCGTGGCTCAGAAACAGACCCAGCCAAAGGGGCGCGACGCGAGGAAGGCAAACCAGGGCCGCTCGTTAGGAGACCGCGGGCGCCTATAGAGAAGCCGGTGTGAAGGAGCGCGGAGGCTGTGGCCACCGGCGGCCCGTACTCGCCAGTCCCCGAGGCCGCCGCCGGCATGAGCCACATTCAGATCCCGCCGGGGCTCACAGAGCTGCTGCAGGGGTACACAGTGGAGGTGCTGCGGCAGCAACCTCCTGACCTCGTCGACTTCGCGGTGGACTACTTCACCCGCCTGCGCGAGGCCCGCGCCCGAGCCTCATTGCCGTCCGCCGCCCCTCCTTTAGATTTACACGCTCCAGAGCCCTGCCCGGACGCTGTAGCTGAAGCGGACGGCGACTCAGAGGAGGACGTGGAACTGGAAGGTATGCGGCGGACCCGGCCAGGATTCGTGGTGGGGACCGAGGGAGCTTTGCAAGCAGTCTTCAGAGGTCTCCAGAGCGGTGCGGTGGGTCGGGTGTTGCGCCCGGGCCAATCCGACTGTCCAGGGCCTGGACCTGGGAGCTCTCTAATGGAGTTTGTTGGGTTCCTGAGCCGCCGGCTTGCGCCCAGCGTGTGTCATTTCCAAATTGAGTAGCATGGTTCTTGAGTCCGACAGATTAGTCAGATTCAGCCTTGAAGGAAGCGTGAGGATTTTCAGTCTTGGTGGCGGAGAGGGCCGGAGAGATGTGGAGCCCACTGCGGCCCCCGCCAAAAAATTTTTCGCCTTTGCTTGAGACCCTTAACCTATTTTAGTTCCGAAGATCAGAGCATTCACATCCAGCCTGTTTAATAACCTGGACAGTACATTTGAAAATAATTCATTTTGGAGGTTATTGTGAAACTTTTTTTGAGCATAGACAGTAGAAAAAGATGAATGAACCTTTTATACTATCACATTCAACATGTCAATATATATCACAAATGTTTCAGATATATCTTTTCCCCACTTCGCTGAAGAATTTTAAAGCAAGTTTCAGATCGTTTCATCACAGCTTGCTCGAGTATGCATTTCTTTCTTTCCTTCCTTTCCTCCTTCCCCCTTCCCTTCCTTTCCCAGAGGTTGAACCTAGGAACACTTAACCACTGAGCTGCATCCCCAACCCTTTTTATTTTTCGAGACAGGGTCTCGGCTAAATTGCTGAGGCTGGATTTCAACTCTAGATCCTCCTGCTTCAGCCTAACTAGACTCTGAGATTGGAGGCATGCCCCCCACTGACTGCGCCTGCCTTAAGTATGCATTTCTTTACATATGGTCCCTGGGGGGGAGATACACACAAACACACACACACACACATATATTTATTTGTTTATTTTTTAGTTTTAGGTGGACTCAATATCTTTATTTAATTTTTTGTGGCGCTGAGGATTGAACCCAGTGCTTCATGCATGCTAGGCGAGCACTCTACTATTGAGCCACAACCCCAGCTCCATATATTTTTAATTTGTTTAAAACAATTGAATAATATTTGATAAGCAGACAGTATCTTGTTTATTTATTGCATGAAAGAAAACAACACTTTTTACAACTTGTTTAAGCAAAGGAATGTCTAGAAGCAGTTTCATTTTCTTGATTTCTTTCGCATATGATTTGCCAATTTAACAATATAAGTATCCTACTTTTTTTTTTTTTTTTTTAAAG
>NW_026000240.1:35990391-35994192 GCF_001458135.2 Marmota marmota marmota
GAATTTTAATATTTATTTTTTAGTTTTCGGCGGACACAACATCTTTGTTTGTATGTGGTGCTGAGGATCGAATCCGTGCCGCACGCATGCCAGGCGAGCGCACTACAGCTTGAGCCACATCCCCAGCCCAAGAAGCCCTATAAACTTTTGCTATTACCCACCAACACTTATTCATTGCTCTCATCTCTAGGCAACTTGTAATCTTTCTATAGATTTGCCTATCCTGAACATTTTATATAAATTTTTTAAAATTATATTTTAGTTGTAGGTGGACACAATACGTTGTGCTGTAGGTGTGACACAATATGTGGTGCTGAGGATCGAACCCAGTGCCTCACGAATGCAAGGTGAGCGCTCTACCTCTGAGCCACAACCCCGGCCCATTTCATATAAATTAATCGTATGATTCACACCTGTCACTTAGCATAATTTTTTTTTTCTTCCTCTGGAAGTGTTGGGTAATGGGCTTAGGGCCTCATGTGTGCTAGACAAATCTCTATCACTGAGCTACATGTCCGGCTCTTAGCTTCATGTTTTCAGAATTCATCCATGTTGTAGCATGTATCACTTCCTCATTAAAAAAAAAAATTTGTTGTTGTTGATAGACTTATTTTATTCATTTATTTATATGCGGTTCAAACCCAGTGCCTCATACATGCTAGGAAGGGGTTCTACCACTGAGCCACAACCCCAGCCCCTCACTTCCTCATTTTTAAAATTTTTTTGAGACAAGTTCTTGCGTGTTGCCCAGGCTGGTTGTAGACTCAAGTGATCATCCCTAATGTTGAACTATATGGTTTTCACTTTGTAACTTTTAAATCATACTACTGTGAACATTCATGTGTACAAGTTTGTGGCGAATGTGTAGAGATTGAACTCAGGGGCACTTTACCACTGACCTATATCATTTGCCCTTTTTATTATTATTTGTGTTTTTTTTTTTTTTAATTTTTTTTTTTTTTGGTTTTTTTTTTTTTTTTTAAGAGAGAGCGAGAGAGTGAGGGGGGAGAGAGAGAGAGAGAGACAAGTTTAATATTTATTTTTTAGTTATCGGCGGACACAACATCTTTGTTTGTATGTGGTGCTGAGGATCGAACCCGGGCCACATGCATGCCAGGCGAGCGCGCTACCACTTGAGCCACATCCCCAGCCCTATTATTTGTTTTTAAAATGTGGTTTTGAGAATCGAACCTAGGGCCTCGCATGTGCTAGGCGAGTGCTCTACCATTGAGCCACAATCCCAGCCCCATTATTTTTCATTTTGAGACAGGGTCTTGCTAAGTTGTTGAGGCTGGCCTCAAACTTGACTATTCTGCCTCCTGCCTCAACCTCCAGAGTTCCTAGGATTACACAATGCCTGTTGTAGTGGATGTAAATTTTTAATTTTTTTAAGTATACACCTAGAAGTAGAATTATAGGGCCATAGGATGGGGGTATAGCTCAGTTGGTAGAGTGCTTGCCTTGCATGTATAAGGCCCTGAGTTAAATCCCCAGCAACACACACACACACACACACACACAAAAAAAAAATTTACAGGGTTATATTATAATCCTGTATTTAAACTTTTAAGGAATTGGTAAGACTTTTTTTTTTTTTAACATTTTTTAGTTGTCAGTGGACCTTTCTTTTCTTTTTTACTTTCTTTATCTATATGCAGTGCTGAGAATCGAACCCAGGTCTTCACAGATGCTAGACAAGCATTCTACTACTGAGCTACAACCTGAGCCCCCAGTAGACTCCTTTCTTAAGTGGCTACGCCTTTTTCTATTCTAACTATTATTATTGAGGGTTCTAATTCCTCCACATCCTTATTAGCACCTATGTGCATTTTTTATTGTAGCCAACTTAGAACCTAATTATGGTTTCAATTTGCATTATCCTAATTAATGACTGAATGTTGTTGGGCATCTTTCTAGGTATTTGTTGGTCCTTTTTTTTTAAATTTTTTTTTTTAGTTGTAGATGGACACAATATCTTTATTTATTTATTTTTATGTGGTGTTGAGGATTGAACCCAGTGCCTCACATGTGCAAGGCAGGTGCTCTACCACTGAGCTACAGCCCCAACTTTTTGTTGGTCCTTTATATATCACTTTGAAGAATTGTCTTCAGGTCCTTTGGCTACTAAAAATATTTTTATTTGGAGTTGTAGAAGGTTTTTGTATATTTTAGATATCAATCTTCTATCAGATACATGGTTTATAAATATTCAGTGGATTGTCTTTTTACTTTTTATTTAAACGCTGGGAATTGAACTCAGCACCTCATGCATGTTAGACAAAGCACTTTACCACTGACCTGTGCCCTCAATTCTTTTTCACTTTTTTGAAGTTTTTTATTTTATGTTTGTATGTGTTTGTGTGTGTGTGCTTGGGATTGAACCCAGGGCTCTATGCATGCTGTATGCATGGTACCACTAAACTTAACTCCCAGCCTCTGCCTGGTGTTTTTTGAAGCATAGAAGTTTAAATTTTGATGAAGTCCAATGTATTTTCTTTTGTTGTTTATGCTTTAAGGGTCATATATAAGAAATCATTGCCAAATCCAAGGTCAAGAAGATTGTCCCCTGTATTTTCTTCTACGAATTCTGTAGCTTTTGGATCTTACATTTAGTCCTTTGACATGTTTTGAGGGTTTTTTTTGTTTTGTTTTGTTTTTTTGGTACTAGGGATTGAACTCAGGGGCACTTAACTACTGAACCAAATCTCTAGCTCTTTTTATTTTTTATTTTGAGACAGAGTCTCACTGAGTTGCTTAAGGCCTTGCCAAGTTGCTGAGGTTGGGTTTGAACTTGGGATCCTTCTGCCTCAGCCTCCTGAGCTGCTGAAATTAGAGGTGTGTGCCACTGCGCCTGGCTTTGAGTTATTTTTGGTAACATATGAGTTACAACATATTTTGCATAGGGATATCCAGTGTCCTGTTTTTATTTTTTTATTTTTTTAGTTGTAGATGGACACAGTACCTTTATTTTATTTATATGTGGTGCTGAGGATTGAACCCAGTGCCTCACATGTGCTATGCAAGCACTCTACCACTAAGCTACACCCCAGCTTGAAAAGACTATTCTTTTCTCATTTAATTGTCTTGGTACTATTGTCAAAAATTGGGGAGATTTAAGCTGGGAGAGAGGGTGGCATGTACCTTTAGTTCCAGTGACTGGGGAGGATGAGGCAGAAGAATGGCAGTTTCAAAACCAGTCTCAGCAACTTATTTAGGCGTTAAGCAACTGAGATGTTGTCTCAAAATAAAGGGTCTGGGGATGTGACTCAGTGGTTAAGTGCCCCCTGGGTTCCATTCCTGGTACATCCCCCTCCCTAAAAAATATTAGGAAGACTTAGAGCCTATTTGGAGCTGGTGCGGAGTGTTTTGGTTCTGAAAAGCTCAGAAAACAGTGTGTATGTCCTGTGTGTCTGCTGTGAACCCTATATAATGAAGGAGGAACAGGTTGGCAGCTTTTGATTGAAGCTCAGCAAACCTTTGTTTGTTTGTTTGTAGAGACATTTTATAACTAAGCCACAACCCCAGCCCCCACTTTTTTTTTTTTTTCCAAGATAGGGTCTCACTAAATTGCTGAGGTAGGCCTTGAACTTACAATCTACTGAGAGGGGTCATGTTGGCAGTTGGACAAATCCTGACCCCAACTGTTATCTTGGAATGTTTGAGTTTAGCTTGTATAGCACAGAAAGAGACCTAGAAGTGTTCTCTAAATATGGCCCCTTTGTTGATGTGTCTATTGTATATGACCAGCAGTCTAGGCATTCAAAAGGACTTGCCTTTTTTTTTTTTTTTTTTTTTTATGAC
>NW_026000240.1:35996007-35998492 GCF_001458135.2 Marmota marmota marmota
GATTTTCTGAAACCTTATGTACAGCTGCAATATTATTTGTGGACAATTTTTTTTTATTGTATCCAGTTTAAAAAGGAAACAGTGCCTAGTGAAGTTAGGTGACTTACTCCTTTTATGATGACTACTTTTGGTTGAGTTAAAATGCTGTTTTCATTTGTGTAGTCTGGTACTTTGTTCAAAGTTAAATGTTTTTAGAAAAGGTTTCTCTAGGGGCTGGGGTTGTAGCTCAGCTGTAGGGCACTTGCCTAGCACATGCGAGGCCCTGGGTTCGACCCTCAGCACCACATAAAAATAAATAAATATATTGTGTCCAACTAAAAAATAAATATTAAAAAAAAGAAAGAAAAGGTTTCTCTAGGGCTGGGGTTGTGGCTCAGAGGTAGAGCACTTGCCTAGAATGCGTGAGGCACAAAAAAATAAAATAAAGATATTGTTTCAACCTACAGTTACCTAGAGTAATTTTTTTTTTTTAAAGGTTTTTCTACTGAGCCTGGGCACAGTAGTGCACTCCTGTAATCCTACCAACTGGGGGTGATGAGGCAGGAAGATTGTAAGGTTTTTCAACTGAATCCAGGATATTCTGAAGATGAAAGCCTTCTGTAAAATTCTACCAAATGACAAAAAACAAAAACAAGCAGTTTGATTAAAAAAATTGATTGGGGGGGCTGGGGTTGTGGCTCAGCGGTAGAGAGCTTGCTTAAGTGCGTGTGATGCCCCGGGTTCAATCCTCAGCACCCCATAAAAATAAACAAATAAAATAAAGGTATTGTGTCCAACTACAACTAAAAAATAAATATTAAAAAATCAACACACTATAGTGACGCAATCACATCAATGTTCATAGCAGCTCAGTTCACAGAAGCTAAACTGTGGAGCCAACCTAGATGCTCTCCAGTAGATGAATGGCTAAAGAAACTGTGCTATATATACACAATGGAATATTAATCAGCATTTAAAGAGAATAAAATTATGGAATTTGCAGGTAAATGAATGGAGTTGGAGAATATCATGCCAAGAAAAATAAGCCAATCCCCCAAAATGAAAGGCCAAATGTTCTCTCTGATAAGTGGATGCTGATCCATAATGGGGAGGACTGGGAATGGGAAGAATGGAGGAACTTTGAGCAAAGGGGAGGCAGGGGAGAGGAAAGAGGGGCAGAAATGATGGTGGAATGAGATGGACATCATTCCCCTAAGTACAGGTATGACTGCATATATGGTGTGACTCTACATCTTCTACAACCAGAGAAATGGAAAGTTGTGCTTGACTACCGAGCCACATCCCCAGTTCTTTTTTTTTTTAAAAATTTATTTAGAGACACATAGGGCCTCACTGAGTTGCTTAGCACCTTGTTAAATTGCTGAGGCTGGCTTTTGAACTTGCGATCAAGTAAAATGCTTTAAATAGAGGATTGATTTATATTAATTAATTTAACTAGAGATTGACTTAAACAGGAATTAGGGAGACCTGGGTTTATATCCTAGCTCTATGATAGCCACCCAGCTTTAGTTGTTCCATTGTTGTTTTTGAAAGGAAAGTGACCACACACTTGTAGCCACCAAGAGATCTTTATTGGGGCAGTGTCTGATAGACGGAAGGAAAGAGAGGAGGGAGAGAGAGCAGGGAAAGAGAGTGGGAAAGAGCAAAGGGAGAGAGAGAGGGAGAGAGCAAAGCGAGGGGGGAGAGGGGCCAAAATCTAATGGGGTCTCTGGGTCTGTAAGCCGCTTTGTTGGCATATGGTGATTGGATCATACTGTAGTTGCTAAGGGTGTCATCTTCTGCCTTCAGGCAGACCGGGCAGGGGCCAGAAGTGGGTTTCCCTTGCACCAGATGAGTGGGGGTCCAGTGTTCAGCCTTGAGTGGGGCTGAGTGTAAAGCCTTGAGGCAAAGGCTGAGTGTAAAGCCTTGAGGCAAACAAGCTAGACAGGTGGGGGTTGAGTGTTTAGCCCACCCTGCAGCTAACATTTATTCAGCCTGCCTAGCAGCTAACAGTTTTTGTTTTGTTTTATGTGTGCTGGGAATTGAACCCATGGCCTCAGGCATGCTAAACAAGTGCTCTACCACTGAACAATACCCCAGTCAGTATTTTCATTCTTTTTACTTTTAATGGTCTTGGGCTTGAACCCAGGGGTGCCTCTATCACTGAGCTATGTTTTTCAAGTTTTTTTTTCCTTTGCATATACCTTCCTTTTTGCTTGGAATGCCGTCCTCCCTGTCGTCTTCTTTGTAAAATGTTTTTATTAATGCATTATAATTATAACACTGAGGTTCATTTTGATATAACCATGGAATATATATAAGCATGGAATATAATTTCTCCTTTTTAGTCTCTAGTGCTTCTTCGTTCCCTGCCTTCATCTCTTCCCCTGTTCCCCTTCTTCTACTCTACTGGTTGTCCTCCTATTTATTTATTAAAATTGATGCTTTATATATATATATATATATATATATATATATATACACACACACACACACACACACATAT
>NW_026000240.1:36001795-36009981 GCF_001458135.2 Marmota marmota marmota
TTTTTTTTTTTTTAAGTTGTAGATGGACACAATACCTGTATTTTATTTGTTTATTTTTATGTGGTATAGGGGATCGAACCCAGTGTTTCACACATGCTAGGCAGGCACTCTATCACTGAGCCACAACCCCAGCCCTAATATGCTCTCTTTTCACTATTTTTGTAGGGCTATTACAATAGGCCCAATACTGGTCTTTCATTGTGATATTTTTTTTTTTTTTTTTTTTTTTTTTTTTTTTTTAAATATTTTATTTATTTATTTATTTTTAAGTTTTCAGTGGACACAACATCTTTGTTTGTATGTGGTGCTCAGGAGGATCGAACCTGGGCCGCACGCATGCCAGGCGAGCGCGCTACCGCTTGAGCCACATCCCCAGCCCCTCATTGTGATATTCTTATTGGAATTATCTTTCTATGATACTGCCTTGTAGAAGATCCTCCATTGACTCCCTAGTGCATTTGGTAGTTCTTGATCCAAACTAGATAATGAGTTATTCTTCTATGTTCATTTGGTATGTTCTAGGGAACAACCCTAAGTGGCTTGCATTGGGTCAGGTTCCCATTTTGGAACAAATTACCGTGCTGGGGCAGTGAGAACACTGTAATCTGCCGAGTTTGGATCATGCATCCTGACCTGTGACCAAGTTAAAAGTGGAGAACAGGGTTGGAAGTGAAGCTCCACAAGGACTTCAAGTCTGTGAGAGACCACTCCTAAAGTATCTAACTAGAAGGAAGAAGAGGGGTGGAGTAGTGGACTCACTGGAGATGCTAAAACCCTGCAGTGGCCTTCACCCTCTCTTCTGCCTTTCTGTTGTAGTTTAGCAGATGCTCACTCTGCTCAGCACTGAGACAGGGGAAGATAACAGTGTTTCTGCCTGCAGGTGCTTATCATCTAGTGGGGCAACAGCATGCAAGTAGGCAACATGATATAATGATCCCTCCATTGGAGAAAATTGGAGGGAATTCTAATATATTGCTTTGGATCCATAATTAAATAATGGAATGATGGAATTTATTTTTTAAAGTATAAAATGAACTTTCTGTTTAATCACATCATTACTTTTCCTCAGTTGTCAAATTTAGATCAATCAAATCCTAGTTTGATCACTTCCTAGCTATATGACCTAGGGGACAGTTCTCTGAGTCTCAGTTTTCTCAGCAAGAAAATGAGATGGGAATAGGATTGTTGTGAGGGTTACTTGTGATAATATCTTTAAAATGGTTGGCATGATATTTGCACATGATGAGACTCAAAAAATTGTAACTAGCCAAGCACAGTGGCACATGCTTCTGATCCCAGCTACTTTGGAGGCTAAAGCAATAGCCTGGGCAGTAATAAGACCTGGTCCCAAAATTAAAAAAATAAAAAGGACTTGGGGAGGTAGCTCTGGTAGAACAATTGCCTAGCAAGTGCAGTACTTGCCCAGTACTGCAAAAAGGGGAAAAAAAAATATAACCAAGAAAAGATATTTGAAAAGGCTAGATAAAATTTTTTTAAATTTATAAAAGAAAATGAAAATATGTAGCTGTTAGGCTTGTGGTACATACCTGTAATCCCAGCAAATTGGGAAACTGGTAGAAGGGTCATGTTTCAGGCCATCCTGGACAGTTTAGGGAGACCATGTCTGAAAATAAAATTAGTAAGGGCTGCGGATTAAGGCCCTGGGTACCAAAAAAAAAAAAAAAAAAGATGATTCCAATCTTTTAAAGATATATGATTATGTGTTGCGTGGCTCTTTCTCATCCAGTGAGGAGGGAGGTCCATGGAACAGGGTAGAGGAGAGTGTGGCTGTGGAGTTGCTAATCAAGACCTCTAGAGACCAAGCTGAAACCTTGGTCTGATTTTATTGCGCAGTTACCATGTAGGGCAGTAGCTAGGAAGATTATAGGCAGCCACCAATAACGATTTCTTGCTAACTATCCTTGCAGCAAATCCAGGATCTGGCAGTGGAGCAAGTGCCAGGACTGCAACACATGGCCTCACGCCCAGGGCTGCTTAGCACCAGGGGCGTGGTGTCCCACTCAGACGGCCTTAACGTATGCCATGTATGCAGTACTCCATACACTTGTTCCCACATATGATTTTGAAAAATAAACACCCTCCCCCTCCAAATTGAAATCTCTAACATTTTTACAGTCTCAGCACTTCATTCATAAGATCATTGAGTCCACCTTTCAGGTCTTTTGTGGTGAGTAGGACTACTCTTATTGAATTTGTGAGTATAGTGAGGCTCAGTTTTCTTACTTGCACTGAGTTTGATCCTCAGCACCACATAAAATAAATAAAATAAAGGTAATGTATATATCTACAACTAAAAAATAAAAGAAAGAAAGATGTATTTTGCTAGGCACAGTGGTGCACATCTGTAATCCCAGCAATTTGGGGAGGGGCTGAGTCAGGAGGATCACAAGTTCAAGACCAACTTTGGCAATTTAGTGAGATGTTGTGTCAAAAAAAATTAAAAGCTGGGGCTGGGGATGTGGCTCAAGCGGTAGCGCGCTCGCCTGGCATGCGTGCGGCCCGGGTTCGATCCTCAGCACCACATACAAACAAAGATGTTGTGCCCGCCGATAACTAAAAAATAAATATTAAAAATTAAAAAAAAAAAATTAAAAGCTTTGGGAACGTAGCTTTATAGTAGATTGAGCCCCTGGTTTCAATTCCCACAGCAAGCCCCTCCCCCTACAGTATTTAAACCTTGAATTAAGTTTGACAATTTTAATTGATTTTAAACATTTTATCCATTTGGATTTCCAAAAATGTTCCCATAATTTCCCCCTCCATGGGAGATCCTAGAATCAATCCCCTGCAGATATTGAGGCACAATTAACTGTACTGTTTTTCTTGTCCTACTCATTTTCCTTGTACTTGAAATTGAAATGGGGCCTGGGGCTATAACTCAGTGGGAAAGTGGTTGCTTAGCATGGATGAAGCTCTGAGTTGGTGGATCCCCAACACTGTAGGGAAAAAAAAAACATATGTGAGTCCTGACAACCCTGGGTTTAATCCCCAGTACCAAAAGAAAAGAACATAAGAAAGCTTTCACCTTGGGAAAGATGAGGAAGCTCATGAGTTTGATGGTGGATATGTTGGTTTGAGGCATTTGAGATATACAGAAGATGACAAGCTTGCAGTTGGAAATTCTTGTCTGTGGATAACAGGTGTTTAAGGATAGGTCAGGGGGCTGAGGTTGTGTGTGACTCAGTGGTAAAGTGCTTGCCCAGCATGTGTGAGACACTGGGTTCTATCTTCAGCACCACATAAAAATGAATAAAATAAAGGTATTGTGTCCATCTACAACTAAAAAATAAATTAAAAAAAAGATATGTCAGTGTTAGAAATTGTGAGTGTGAATTAGATCTTGAGGGGGGGGAGAGAAGGAGGGAAGGAGGGAGGGAGAAGAGCAGAGGCCTCTGACTAATAGACACAGCATCTTGAGGGCTCCTCTGTATAGGATGGTAGAGGAATGAACCTTGCCAGGCACGTGCTGGAAATCAATGAAAGCATGAAAAAAAGCATTCATGTTTTGTTTTCCCTGGCAGTCATTTATATGCTTGTATTTGTTTCTGAGAGTGATCTAAATTTTGTGATCTTTTCCAATCTTTTGTGCATGCAACCTCATATTCCTTGCTTATTTAAAATCAATACTCGTTTTTTTAAAAGAGAGAGAAAGAGAAGAGAGAGAGAATTTTTAATATTTATTTTTCAGTTTTCGGTGGACACAACATCTTTATTTTTTTAAAATTTTTATGTGGTGCTGAGGATCGAACCCAGCTCCCCGTGCATGCCAGGCGAGTGCATTACCACTTGAGCCACATCCCCAGCCCTAAAATCAATACTCTTGTGTTTGGCATGCATAAGGTACTGTGTTCAGTTCCAATTGCATATGCATGCATGCATACACACAATCACTTTTCTTCTGTGACTTGCTTTTCTGAAAACATCAATGTTATCTATTATTTAAATAATTTATATCATTCCTTAATTATTTTATATATGTATAGCACTACTTGGATTTGTGAGGATATTAAATTTGTTTATTAAAAACAAACTTTAGAAAATTAGTATTATATCATGCTGTACTTGTACAACTTTTTAATTTAAATTCTTTTTCATTTGTTTTTTTAACTGATATGCAACTTTTTTCACATAATAATACTTTTTTTTTTTTTTTTTGTACCAGGGATTGAACCCAGGAGTGCTTAACCACTGACCCACATCCCCAGCCCTTTTTATTTTTTATTTTGAGACAGGGTCTCACAAAGTTGCATAGGGCCTCGCCAAGTTGCTGAGGCTGGCTTTGAACTTGCAATCCTGTCTCAACCTTCCAGGCCACTGGGATTTTAGATGTGCACCACCATGCCCAGAATTATATAACAATACTTCTTGAAGGTTTTTCCATATCAGTTTGTATACTTTTATTGCATCCATTTTAATGGATGTGTAGAGGTTTATACTCTATCAGTGCCAGTATTTCCTTAGTTTATTTTTCTAGGCAATTTTCATTTCCCTTCTTTTTGCTATTATACATTTTAGTGATTATGGTATGTATAAACACACATATACATATGTTTTAGTCAGCTTTTTTGCTGCTGTGACTAAAAGATCTGACAAAAACAATTTTAGAAGAGAAGTTTATTTAGAGGCTTATAGTTTTAGAGGTCTTAATCCATAGAATGCTGGCTCCATTTCTTGAGGCTCAAGGTGAGGCAGAACATCATGGTAGAAGAGTGTGGGCGAAGGGAAGAAGCTCACAGGAAGCAGAAAGAGAGACTTCACTTGCCAGATACAAAATATGTTCCCCCAAAGGCATGCTCCCAAAGCCTACCTCCTCCAGCCACACCTTACCTGCCTTCAGTTACCACTCAGTTAATTCCCATAAGGGGATTAATCCACTAATTGGGTTAAGGCTCTTATAACCCAATCATCCATCCTCTATATCTTCTTGTATTGTCTCACACCTGAGCTTTTGGGGGACATCTCACATCCAAACCATAACAACAACCTTTGTAGTGTGCACATATATCTATATATGTGTGGAATATATTGTTAAATTATTGTTAAATGCAGTTCATACTTGAAAATTTTGACAGATGTTCCCTAATTGTCTCCTCAATTTTAAGATTACTGATTACCGTGTGGGGAAGATAGTTGTTGAGGAAATTGGCAGTGGAGGGCTGGGGATGTGGCTCAAGCGGTAGCACGCTCACCTGGCATGCATGCGGCCCAGGTTCGATCCTCAGCACCACATACAAACAAAGATGTTGTGTCTGCCGAAAACTAAAAAATAAATATTAAAAAATTCTCTCTCTCTCTCTCTCTCTCTCTCTCTCTCTGCTCTCTCTCTTAAAAAAAATTAAAAAAAAAAAAGAAATTGGCAGTGGAAAAAGGTTTAGAGGCTACTTAAAGTCAATTAAGCAAGAAATTATATACTTCAGACTAGGATAGTAGAGAATGGAAAAAGGATAGACTGATTCAGGAGAGGAAGTGGGAAGAAGAGGAGGTGAAATTGTTAATGAAGTAGATGAGTAGTGTCAAAGATGGACCAGTGACATCAGTTAGTTCCCAAGTAAGGTGAAGCCTACTTGCCATATCCCTTTTTATTTTTATTTTGCCTGCCCTTTTTATTTTTGATATAGGGTCTTGCTGAGTTGCCCAGGCTAGCCTTGAATTTGTGATCCTCCAGCCTCAATCTCCTAAGTAGCTGGGATTTCAGTGTGTGCCATCATGCCTGACTCCATGGTGATCTTTATAAAATCTAGTGTACAGAGATTCCAGTTTCTTCATATTGTTACAGAAGTGCTGTATCCACTGCTGATTCATTCATAGGGAACTTTCCCAGCTGGTTCTCCTCAATTCTGCCTTGTTATGGGTGTTCAAATTTCCCAGCCTCTTTTCAGTGGTCTAATGGCTGACCATTATAGTGGGAAAACAGGGAGCCTACAGATGGGGAATCAATGGAATGAGACAGGTATTCTATACTGGAGGAGTTTACTGCCTTCCCTGGTACTTGGTAGAGGGTTCTTACTTTCCCTTTTCTCCAATTCTCCCATTAAGCCTTGGTTGTCACACTTTCCTTTTAAATTTTTCAAGCAGCATTTTTCTTTTTACCCCTTTTGTTTATCTTTTCATCCTCTCATTCATTCAAGTTAATGCCTGAGGGCTGGGGATGTGGCTCAAGCGGTAGCGCGCTCGCCTGGCATGCGTGCGGCCCGGGTTCGATCCTCAGCACCACATACAAAGATGTTGTGTCCGCCGAGAACTAAAAAATAAATATTAAAAATTCTCTCTCTCTCTCTCTCTCCCTCCCTCTCTCACTCTATCTTTAAAAAAAAAAAAAAAAAAAGTTAATGCCTGAGGTCTTTCATATTTAATTATATTTTCCATTACAATGTCAACATTTTTCTTTCAATGCTTTTGAACTAATTTCACAGAAACAGATAATGCTTTAGGAATTTTCAAAACAATTTTTTGTTGTCTTATGCATGATAAATTTAAATAGTGATTATAACCTTTTAACTTAATAGTGATGAATAGGTTTGCCATTTAAAAATTTTAAGTCAGTGTATTATAAAATTAAGCAAATTTCAACAAATTAATTTACTTTAAAGAAGAATGCATGTAGGCTGGGGTTGTAGCTCAGTGGTAGAGTGCTTGCCTAGTACATGTGAGGCAATGGGTTCAATCCTCAGCAGCCTAGGTAAAAATAAATGAATAAAATAAAAGTATTGTATCCATCTACAACTATAAATACTTAAATAATTCATGCACTCAACTTTGAATTTGTTATAAACATGATTTGACAATAGAATAAAAATGAAATTTTATCATATTTGATTTGAGGATGTATATTTACAAAAATTTTTAAAATATTTTTTGGAAAAACTTCAACCCCCGGGCTGTGATTGTGGCTCAGCGGTAGAGCACTCACCTGGCATGTGCGAGGCCCTGGGTTCAATTCTCAGCACCACATAAAAATAAATAAATAAAGGTATTGTGCCCAACTACAACTAAAAATAAATAAACATTTAAAACAAACAAACAAAAAAAAAAAAAACCTTCAACCCCATTAAGAACAGTGAACTCCTAAATTACCACTCATTAATATTTTGCCACATTTGCTTTCTCTTTCATTCTCTTTATGGATACTCCTTAACATGTACACGTTGTATTATCAAGTTTTAATTTATATATTTTAAAAAATTAATTGTGAAATATAATATAAAATTTAAAATATTACCTTTTTTTTTTTTTGTACCAGGGTTTGAACCCAGAGGCACTTACACTGAGCCAGGTCCTCAGTTGTGTGTGTGTATGTGTGTGTGTGTGTGTGTGTGTTGCTGGGGATTGAACCTAGGACCTTGTACATGCAAGACAGACACTCTACCAACTGAGCTATATCCCTAGCTCCCCCAGTCCTTTTTAATTTTTTTTTTTTTTTTTATCTTGAGATAAGGTCTCACTAAATTGCTTACGGCTTTGCTAAGTTGTTGAGGTGGCTTTGAACTTGTGATCCTCCTGCCCTCCTGAGTTGCTGTGATCACAGGCATGCATCACTATGCCCAGCTCATCTTTATCATTTTTAAGTATGCAATTGATTGGCATTAATGTTGTGCAACCATCATCACCATCTATCTCTAGAATTCTTTTCATGTTGTAAAACTGAAGCACTATGCCCATAAACAATTCGCCATTCCCCTCTTCCCCTATCCCCTGGTAATCCCCTGGGGATTGAACTCAGGGGCACTTAACCACTGAGCCACATCCCCAGTCCTTTTTTAATTGGATACTCCTTAACATATACACGTTGTATTATCAAGGGTCTCACTAAGTTGCTTAGGTAAGAACTATTCTATTTTCTTTCTTTATGAATTTGACTTTTGTAGGTACCTCATATAAGTGGAATCACAACAGTATTTCTTTTTGTGGCTGGCTTATTTCACTTAATGTCCTCAAGGTTCATCCATTGTAGCATATATCAGAATTTCCTTGCTTTTTAAAAGTTGACTGATGTTCCATTGTGTATATATGCTACATTTTACTAATCTATTCATCCATTGATGGAAACTTTTGTTGTTTTTACCTTTTGCCTATTGTGAATGATGTTGCTATTAACATAGGTATACAGATATCTCTTGGAGATCTTGCTTTCACTTTTTTTTTTTTTTTTTTTTTTTTTTTTTTTT
>NW_026000240.1:36012702-36026939 GCF_001458135.2 Marmota marmota marmota
AAAAAAAAAAAAAAAAAAGAGTATATCAAATACTGCCTGGTATATAGAAGGCATTCAGTTAATATCTATTAAAAATTTACATTTTTTTGTAGCTCATTGGTAGAGCTCCTGTCTCACACATGTGAGACACTGGGTTTAATCCTCAGCACCACATAAAAATAAATAAAGAGGGTCGGGGTTGTGGCACAGTGGTAAAGCACTTGCCTCTCATGAGTGAGGCACAGGGTTTAATTCCTGGCACCACATAAAAAAAAAAAATAAAAACAAATGAAATATTTAAAAATAAATAAATAACTAAAGATATTCTGTCCAACTGCAACTTAAAAATATATATATTTTTTTAAAAAATTATTGCTTCTAAGCTAAGAATCTCACCCATTTTTCATAGAGCTGAGAAATATATTTTCTGAAAAATGACTTTGTTACAGGTAGGATTTATTTGGTTGTTAATGTGTTTCAAAATTGCTGAGTAAGCATTTATATCATTGTTTTATATTCTTTTGGGAAAGTTTCTTGATATTAAATTGTCATATAATTTATTTATTATCTTGTAAGGCTAGGAATTCTATTATTATTATTATTATTATTATTATTATTATTATTATTTTGGTACTAGATTGAAACCAGGGGCCCTTAAATACTGAGCCATATCCCTAGCACTATTTAATTTTTATTTTGAGACAGGGTCTTGCTTAGCTGCTTAGGGCCTCATTAAATTGCTGAGGCTGGCTTTGACTTTGTGATCTTCCCTGCCCCAGCTTCCCAAGTTGCTGGGATTATAGGAGTATGCCCCTGTGCCTGGCTAGAAATCCCTTTTCTATTCCTCAATCTTTTTCTTTGAGCATATCAACTTATTTGCTTTTGGAAACCTTTGCTAACATTCTATACCAAAATCTGTTGAAAGGAGATTGAAGAATGTATTCTCATATGTGATCAATCTCCTGAGAAGAAATAGAGTATGGATCTTCCAGTTCTGTTCATCTCTCTTTTTTGACTCCAAAAGATTAGTGATATCGGGGCTGGGGTTGTGACTTAGTGGTAGAGCTTTCGCCTAGCACGTGTGAGTCCTTGGTTTGATCCTCGGAACCACGTAAAAATAAATAAATAAATAAACATATTAAAAAAAAAAAAGATTAGTGATATCCATTGGTATCTGTAGAACAGATCTGATGGATGAAGAGTACAATGATACCCCCTTCAGAGGTCACTGATGGCATTAATTCATAAATTGCTGCTTGGTCTTCTGTAAGTATTGTTTATTCCTTGAACTTTGCAGAGACCTCACACAAGTACAAAGTATTATCCCTCTTTTTTAGATTTTACTATTTTATTAAGGATTTGAAACCTTTTAGCTGGGGGTGGGTTTGTGACTCACTGGTAGAGTGAGCATGCATGAGGGCCTGGGTTTGATCCCCAGCACTAGAAAAATAAAAATAAAATAAAACTTTGCAGCAAAGAAATGTATTGTTTTCTCTCCTTTCTTTGTTTTCAAAAGGAGACTTTTAAAAGTTGTAGATGGACACAATACCTTTATTTTTATTTATTTATATGTGGTGCTGAGGATTGAACCCAGGCCCTCCCTCACACATGCTAGGCAAGCACTCTACTACTGAGTCACAACCCCATCCCTGCTCTCCCTTCTTAAAATATAGAAGAAAACTTTTTTCTGACCACTCTTCTCTCCCCAACCATCACTCTTTTTCCTCTCTCCATACCTTTATAGCAAAATGCTTTAAAGAGTTGCCTACATTTGCTGTTTCTAGTTTCTGTGCTTCTGTTCTCTCTTAGTGTTGAGAGCATTTTGCCAGAAGTAATGGTTGAGAGGCGAGCCATTAAGATGATGCTGGATTGATTCAATTGTATATTAGACCTTTACTGTCCGCTTAGGCCTGCTACTTTGGAGTTCTCACCGGGATTCCTGGAGAGTTCGCATTAGTTGGGGAAGTGCGGGAGGAGGGATTTCCGGTTGGTGGTTCCTGGAGGAGCCACGTGGGTGGCGTTGGGGAGAGTTCCCAGGGAGCCTGTGTGGAGTGTGCTGGTGGAGTTCAGAAATAAAGTTTGTTCGCTTGAGTGGCTCGTGACTTGTGCCCAGCCAGACTGGGGTATCTTGGACCCATTCTAATCAGCCTTTTGCTTCCATATCTAACCCAGACTATCTTTGAAGTTGCTCACTCATGTTCTTTAGACCTTCATTTGAAGGATACATTCTCAGTAAGCTTAGCCTGTCTAAAATTCACGTCACTTTCTCCCAAACGCATACACATATACACACACACACATTCTCTCTCTCTCCATCTCTCTCTGACTCTGTTTCTGTCTCCCTTCCTTATTTTATTTTCTTTACTCCTTTATTTAAAGTCTGTCTGAACTTACTTATTATTTTGTTACCTGGTTCTCTGTACTAGAGTGTAAGTAAAAATTCTGTTTGTTCATTGGTATGTAGCTAGCTCTTTGAGTAGTATGAGTAAATATGGATGAGTGGATAGATAAAAAGGCAAAGAAGGAAGGAATAGAAATCAGGAGAGCTTACTGTAGGAAGAAGAGATCAAGAATACTTCTTAGAAGGAGACAAAAATTACACTGAGGATTGAAACACATGGTTATTGTTTTATTTGTACCAGGAAGAATGCCATCTAGATGAAAGAATGTTGTAAAGACTTGAAGGGGGATGAACTGTCCCTGGCTGCTTTGGATGTAGGAGAGCAAGTAAAATAAAGTTGGAAACAGAGGTAGGGAATGGAAATCCTAACATGCCCAAGAACTAGTTGTGTGACCACATATTCTGTGTCAAAACTGTAGAAGAGACTTTTCTAACAATTCAGGGTGACTAAATGAATAACAATCTGGAACATAAAGCAGCATAGAAGAGTAGCAGTTAGTGTCTCCTGTGAGTCCAGCCCTAAATTTTAAATATTATCTTCTATTATTTACCCTTTATATGGTTCTAGTTTTGTTATCTCCTCTTAATATTGAACAGACCAAGGATCAGGGATATCAAGAAACAGCAGGTAAACGGGTGGATGGGACCAAGCTCAGACCTCAGTCTAAGTCTCTTCAAAGGTAGGCTGTCTCTGCTGCTCTCTCTTGCAAAGCACTGCAGTTGAAAAGCTGTGCCTTCCAAGTTCTGCATTGTAGCCGAACAACAGTCCTTTATATCAACTGATAAATATATTGAATGAGGAGAGTTCATGAATTCTTTTAAGTGCTGCTTCCTTGGTATAGTCCTAAATTAGTTTTAACTGTCTTTGAGTTTGAAATGTTAGTCTGAATTTATTAATTTCAAACTCCATCAGAAAAGGAAAATGTTTATTTATTAAATACGTATTGAACTTCAAAGCACATTAATTAGAAATCTGTTGGCATTATGCCACATTTAGACAGTAAGTATGCTGAATCTATTGATGACTATGAAAGTCAACAGGATAGTTCACTGAGAATCTGGTGTCACATCAGTCACTGATTTCGGAACGGTGGATACTCTTTACTAGATAGCCCTGTCTTGTAAGGTTTACATTGTATACAATATACTAAAACACTGAGTATACAATATTTTTCCACCCATATTTATCTTAAACTGAAATATTACTAAGTATTGCTTAAGATAATTTAGAAACCTGGTATTGTAGACTGAATTGTGTCTTTTTTTATCAAATTCATATATTGAATTTGAATTTCTGCAAAATTCAGGATATATTATTGAAAAGTCTAAAGTCATATAAGAAATTCATTGACTATATCACAAACTGAAATTTTTAATCTTATAAGTTACATGTTATCTATATTGACTGAATATTAACTTTATACCTTTTTGTTTCTTGCTTTCATCATCATCACATACACAGTATCACTAAAGATAAATATCACCACAATGTAGTCTATATTAGATCCTGAACGGCTTAAGAATTTTAAAAATACCACAATTCAACTGATCAAATGCTCAACAACGAAAAGGGCAAAACAATCTTAGAATGATCCAAATATTTAACAATATTTAACCCTAGTTTCAATCCTTAGCACTGTCATAAATAAATAAATACCAGTGTGATTGTTTTTGGAGATAGGGCCTTTAAAGAGGTAATTAACACTAAGCAAGGTCATCAGGATGGGACCTTAATCTAGAAGGACAGGTGTCCTTATAAGAACAGGAACAAACACCAAGAGTGGACACACAGAGAAAGGACTATGTGAGGACATAATGAGAAGTCAGCTGTCTGCTAGTCAAGGAAGGGGCCTCAGGAGAAACAAAACCTGTCAATACCTTGACCTTGAACTTCCAGTCTCCAGAACCATGAAAAAATAAATTTCTGTTATTTAAGCCACCCAATCTGTGGTATTTTGTTTTGGCAGCCTCAGCTGACTAATATACCCAGGCTATTTCAAGTGTTTGTGGGGGCAGATAGGCAGCACAGGGCCTTGAGTTTGTGATCAGGATCTGTACTCATTTCTTTGTAGAAATTAGAGGTTTTTTTTCCCTCACAAATAAATTTTAATGATTCATATTTCTTCCAATTAAAATTTGGAAGAAATTGTGCTGGGTAATGTGTTTTCAGTTTGTACAGTATCACATTACTAACTAGTGACATCTGCTGGAGAACCACAGCAAAATTTCCTTAAGCAAGGGTCTGTGCTGTTTTCATCTTCATTTTCAATAAATCTTGAGCATCTTATCATACATAGTGTGGTTCCCAAGGCTATGTATAGGATGGCACAGACTCTGGACCTTTTCCAAGTAACTCATGCACTAGCACAAGCTCCTTGATATGCAGAAAGGGCAACAAATCATATTGACACTTAAAAATGGATTTGGGGCTGGCAGTGTTGCTCAGTGGTAAAACATGTTTGAGGTTCCAATCAAAAGAAAAAAAAAAAGAATTTTTACAAAGAAAAGAAAACAAGGGAAATAATTAGGGAACAAGAGGAAGTAGAGAGGTTGGGTAGCAACAGAGAAAGAGGGGAGAGGGAGATGAGAACAGAGTTCAAAGCAGGGTGTGGGGGGAGAACATTATATTAAATAGTGTTAGAAGAACAAATACAAAGGACATACGCTTATTTTAAATAAGGTATTTAAAAGCATCAAGGAGCCAGGGGTGGAGCTCAGTGGTTGAATGCTTGCGTAGCATGTACATGTACAAGATCCTGGATTTGATGTCCAGTGGCCCGCCACCCTCCAAAAAAAATTCACTGGGCTCAGTAATCCCAGTGATTTGGAAGACTGAGAAAGGAGGATCACAGGTTTGAGACTCGCCTCAACAATTTAGTGAGGCCCTAAGCAACTTAGCAGTACCCTGTCTCACAATAAAAAGATATAGCTATGTGGTAAAGTACCCCTGGGTTCAATCCCAAGTACCCCTCAAAAATTGAACTCACAGAAACAGAATAGAATGTTGGTTGCTAGAGACTGATAGTAGGGGGAAGTGTGGAATAGCTGTTCAGTGGGTATAAGGTTTTACTTATGCAGGATAAACAATACTGTGTTGTGGACTTGCAAATTTCTTATGAGGGGATAGCTCATATTAAGTGTTTGTATCATAATAAATAAAGAAATGGAGAGGGAAGTAAATTCAAAATCAGTTTTGGAAAATCGATGCATTAATGTCTTTCCACAAATAGAACATAAATAATTTTAACAAAAGCATTCCCTTTTTTACTTTTGGGTTTTTTGTTTGTTTTGTGGTCTAGATGTTGAACCCAGAGCCTTGTGCATGCTGAGGAAGTACTATTTATTGAGCTATGTTTTCAGCCCCAGCTACTTTTGTTTAAATTATAGTAGTATATCTAAAGGCTTGAAGACTATAATTAACATTTGTTGCCTCAGTTATATTAATATATAAAAATATAAAAATGAGCTAGTTGACAAAATACTGTCCTCCAACGTTGAAGGAAAAACAAGCCTAGAAATAAACTTGCCCAAGATGAAGTGTCACTATCAATAAAATTGTGTCAGTTTTATCATTGAAGGTTTAATTTTTTAAAACATTTAAATAAAAACTTTCATACATAAATAAAAATTGAGAAAATGTAATACTCATGCATCCATCTTTTTCCCGTAGTGAAGGTTTTTTTAAAAAGTAGATTATTGAGCTGGGGTTGTGACTCAGTGGTAGAGCACTTGCCTAGCATGTGTGAGGCCCTGGGTTCAATACTCAGCACCACATAAAAATAAATAAATAAAATAAAGGTATTATGTCTAATTACAATTAAGTAATAAATATTTTAAAAAGTGGATTATTATAAGTAGACATTTTTAAGTCTTAAACATGGAGTAGCTGAATAACATGATGTCTGGGGCTGGGGATATAGCTCAGTTGGTAGAGTGTTTGCCTCGCACACACAAGGCCCTGGGTTCAATCCCTAGAACCACACACACACACAAAAAGAACATTGTGTCTGTTCAGATGTCCTTGATGCAGCTTTCCCAATATTCTACCAGAATAACCTATGAAGATGCAAAAAGTAGTAGCAAAAATAGTCCAGGAACTAAGATAAGTGTCTACCTTAATCTTTGGGGCAGAACTGAGATAAGCACCCTGACTTCATCTCCAGGATGAAGAAATGCTTGGAGAAAGGTGGTGAGTCATTAACTCTATTCCATTATTATTTCTTTGGCTCAGTGACCAAGACCCACACCAGCCAGGACCTGGGCATCTGCCCTGCAGGACATTATTTGATGCTGTTTCTGGGACAGGAATGGTGTCTTTTCTTACACTATTTCCTCTAACTTTCTGTATCTGTTTTAGGAGGAAACCAGGTCCACATTGAGAAGGCAGGGTATTGGTAGCATTATAGAACAGAGGTCATGACCCACACAAGTAAAGTATTAAGGCAGAAAAGGGAGAGTCCTGTGTACAGGACATGCTGGAAGCTACCATCTCTGAAATGTTTAATGTGTTCAGAGAACCATTGAGGAATGGAAAACTAGGATATATTTGGACCAGGAATGCAGTTAGTAAGTGTCTTTAAGAAACTGGGATTTAAATTGGGAGTGTATATTAGCTTATCCTCTAGTTATAGATATATGGATTTTTTTTAATAACACAGGACTTCTCAGAGCTCTTTGTTTATTTAGGTTTTTTTTTTTTTTTTTTTTATGTGGTGCTGGAGATTGAACCCAGTGCGTCATGCATGCTAGGCAAGCACTGTACCACTGAGCCACAACCCTGATATATGGAGTCTTTTAGCTATCATACAAATGAATTGAGATTAGGGTCAAGAACTTTTTTTTTTTTTTTCCTTGCCTGGTAACAGATGAGAAATCCCAACAAACCAATAAGGGCCTGTGAATGAAGTGAACAAATTAAGGATATGAGAGGAATGAAGGCCAGAAAGATTCACTACAAAAGACTCAGTACAGTTCAAGAAAACATTACCTTTATGAATTCTGAATAAATAGGAAACTCAATTCAATACTTAAAGATGTCAAAAAGAGCAAAGTTGTTAAGGGCAAAAATCTGTGATGGAAGGCAGCATTGAAGGAAGAACAGTTGTCAAAAGAGCTAAGATAAAGAACAGGACTAAGCTAACAATAACTAGTATTCCTGAAAACCAGAACAAATGAAATAAAAGTAATAACAGTAATAGCTTAAAGAATTAGGGTTTACTGCATCCTGACTGTATGCCAGGCACTTGAATACTTAAATCATTAGGACAGTATTCAGAGGAAAATTGCTTATTTGAACTCCTTTATGCAGAAGAAAGGGTGGAGATTTGCAATAAATCACCTCTGGTCACACAGCTATTGTAGTTAATGAAGCTTTATTAGAAGAAAACTTTCCCAGCCAGGCATGATAGCACAAGCCTATAACCGCTGCACCAGCCCAGGAGGCCAAGGCAGGAGGATCAGGAGTTCAAAGCAAGGCTCAGCATCTTAGCAAGGCCCTAAGCAACTCAGTGAGACCCATCTCTAAATATTAGAGATTTTAGAATTATTAAAAATTCTATTAAAAATTATTAATAATTATTAAAAAGGACTGGGGATGTGGTTCAGTGGTTAAGCAACCCTGGGTTCAGTCCCTGGTACCAAAAAAAAAAAAAGAAGAAGAAGAAAACTTTACCCAGCATGTAATGATCTATACTGTAAAGAGGGAAAAGGTTTGGTTTGTTGAATTCTGAGTGACATCAGTGATCACATATCACCTGCTAGCTAGGTTCACAAGAGTTGGCTGTACCAATAGCTTAAGAAAATAGTGAAAGCAGCTTGTAATACACAAAAATACCTTTTGCTTGTAGGATTCAGGAACATTTTGTGACCTTAGGGATCCATTGGAAAGAGAGAGCAAGAGCATCCCTGAGAACCTATTTATTGAGGGGAAGACACTTGAGAAAGTTCCATCCAAATGAGGCAAGGGATTGGGTTTCAGGGGGGTGTAGCCAGTTTCATTGGTGTGACACCCACTCCCAAAGCGGAGGTGCCCAGTCTCACACCTCTGTCGCTCAGAGCTAAGGGTTCATGCTGATTCCTATGTGGCAGCTCTCGACAATCACATCTAGATCATTTAGACAAGACAGTTTTGTTAGTACAAACCCTTTTTTTTTTTTTTTTTTTTTTGTACTGAGACTGAACCCAGGGGCGCTTAACCACTGAGCCATATCCCTAGCTCCTTTTTTATATTTTATATAGAAATAGGGTCTTGCTGAGTTGCCTAGGGGCCTCGATAAATTGCTGAGGCTGGCTTTGAACTCGAGATCCTCCTGCTTCAGTCTCCCAAGCTGTTGGAATTAGAGCCTTGCATCACCACACCCTGTGCCCCCCTTTATTTTGGGGGTGTACCAGGGATTGAACTCAGGGGTACTCGACACTCAGCCACATCCCCAGCCCTATTATGTATTTTATTTAGAGACAGGGTTTCATTGAGTTGCTCAGCACCTTGCTTTTGCTGAAGCTGGCTTTGAAGTCTTGATCCTCCTGTCTCAGCCTCCCGGGATTATAGGCATGTGCCATCATGCCCAGCCCCTTTTAAAAAAATTCACTAATAATTCATTGTATATTTGCCAGCAGTAATACCACAGGTAAGATTCTAAAATAATGATTTATATAGGCATCTCTAGTCTTAATCTTTCTTTTTATTCCATATTTGTACTCCTCTCCAATATAAAACATCAGTGTGTTAGTAGAGTTTTAGAATTATTATTCCATTACTAATCACAGTTCTTTTTTAAGGTTGGAATATATTCTTCTGAAGGTGGATGGTTCAATCCCCAGTACTGACAAAAAAAATTTTTTGTGAGACATGATGTCATAGATCTGTACTCCCAGCTTACTCAGAAGGCCAAAGCTGGAGGATTGCTTGAATTCAGGAGTTTTAAAAGTTATACCTGCACATAATTACTCTGAAGTATTTTAATTCATTTTTTGAGTAATTACCTTTGTTTCTCTTGTGTTTATAGTACATATATATTATACTTTATGTTTTTTTTAAGTTTCTGTTTCATAACTTAGCATAGGTAGCACCTTCTTATTTGTACTTGCACTACCATAAGATTTAGCAGGTGATATATTTATCATCTCTTGTTGTGTCCCAGGACAAAACACTCAGGGTCACTCCAGGTGATCTGGGCTACACGAAATAATCACACAGAGACACAGAAATCCTTTTTTCTTTGGGTCCTGTGAAGGCTCCTCTGACCTTAGGGGTAGAGAGAGAGAGAGAGAGAGAGCGCGAGGGAGCGAGCGAGCGAGCGAACAAACAAGAGCGAGCGAGTGCGCGGCACACGTGCTGAGCCCTTTTATTGGGGAGAAACCGTTCAAATGAGGCAAGGGGTCAAGTTTCAGGGGGTTGAATTTAGCTTGTTGATGTCTGCTGTCAGCAGACTGATATCTAGGGAAGCCTTGCCCATCTCATGAGCTGTGTGGGGATCATGGCAGAACAAGCGAAAAGACCAGAGCGAAGCCTGCCCAAACAGAGGGGCAACGTGGGCTCAATGCCCATAGTTCACACACAGCCCATGGCTGGCTTTTGCCACATCTCCACATTCTCATCACTCAAGGCTAAGGGGCGCTCGGTTCCTATGTGGCAGCTCCTGACAGTCTCTCTCCTATTTTCTATCATCATTCTCTAGAGAGTTGGGTTTTTAATACCCAAGGGAATACCTAACAGTAGTAGGTACTTAATATATATATTAATTGAAAGAGGGAATTTAAAAGAATCATTAGAACTTTAGAAAACAGTGAATAAAAAGAAATTGTGTACATTTCCTATTTTTCCTAAAGTCATGCATCTCTGTTTCTTCTCTCCAATTTTAGTCTGTGCAGAGACCTATAACCCTGATGAGGAAGAGGAAGATAATGATCCAAGGGTAAGGACTAAAGCAAAAGTTATGTAGAATTATTGTATTTCTCAACTATCTCCTTTCTTTTACATACCAAAATTTAATCATACTGGGGCTGGGGTTGGCTCAGTGGTGGAGCTCTTGCTCTAGTATATGTGAGGCACTGGGTTTGATCCTCAGCACCACATAAAATAAATAAAATAAAGGTATGGTGTCCACCTACAACTAAAAAGATATTTTTTTAAAAAAAATTAATCATACTGATGATTAAAATAAATATAAATTAAAAAGCTCTATAATAAGATGTCATTTTTTATTTTTTTAATTTAAGTTTTATCTTTTTTGGTGCTGGGGATTGAACCCAGGGATACTTTAAACACTCAGCTACATTCTCACTTCTTTTTATTTTGAAATGGGGCCTCACTACTTGCCAAGGCTGGCCCTGAACTTTTTATCCTTCTACCTCAGCCTCCTGAGTTTGTGGGATTACAGGTAATGGTGCCACATGCCTGGCACCATTTTTTTATCTAGCAGATTGAAAGCAGCACTGTTTAAGGGTGTGATGAGGAGTACCTAGCTGTAGCTAAATCAGAAATCTTAAACATGATGAAACCAACTGATTCAACTGTTAACCCAAAGGGGAATTTAGCCCTAATAAACAGATCTTTCCTAAGAATATACAAATGGAGACCATTACAGTGTTGTAATAATGAAAAATGGAAACAAGCTATATGACCTTAAATAAAGGAATACCAGGGATTAAACTATGTTAAATTCAAGTCAACAGAATCTGCAGCCATTGAAAATGATTATATAGGGTAGGATAATGGCATAGAATATATGTTTGTATGAGGTACATTTTAGAATATTTTATAACATAAAAATTTAAATATATTTATCTGTTTATGTATTTGTTTTTATGTATATACAGATAATTAAAGACACTTTAAAGTTTTATCATATATACTTTAAGATGGGTAACCTGTGAAAGATTTTTGAAGTATTCTAATGATAAAATGCTACCATCATGTAATTACAAATTTAGAATAAATTGATAAATTTCAATATCCTGGATACTATAAAATTCTTAATGTTTTTAAAAATTAAGACACATTTTTTCAACTTTAATATTACATATTTAAAATAATGGCATTTCTGTCAGATTAAATGATATACTTTTTTAGAGTGAAGATATTGCTTTGAGGGAACTTGATAGGTATCTCAATTATAATACCAGTGTAAGGTAGTAATTATTTCTTTTTAGTTCAGGAAGCATTCATTATCTATAATAATAATGAAAATAATAGTGTTTTGACCACCTATTATGAATGCAAATTATCGTTTGTTTAATCCTTATGACAGTTAAATCCTTAATTGTTATTTAATCCTTATGACAACTTTAATTTGCAGATACCACTACTCCTGCTAATAATAAATTGTTAATACTTTAGCTTATACAGCCATTGTTTACTTACCATCTTTACTTAGATGTCAATAGACAATTTAACAAGAACTCCTGATTTCCCTTTAAATATTCTTTTCCTCCCCCAGCCTTTCCCTGTTTTCATTTATACCAGCTCCAGTGTTCATTTGCTTTGGCCGAAAACTTGAGAGTCCCCTTCAGTTTACTTCATTTTTACCCCCACATCCAATTTTTCAATAAATCCCATGTCTTCAAAGCATATTGTGTACTTCTCAGCACCTCCATGGCTACCACCTTGGTTCAAACCACCACCATCTGGCACTAAGATAGACACTCTGGCTTCCTGGCTTCCATTCTAATCTTTTTTCAGACTTTTCTTCATTTAGCAGCCAGTATGTATCTTTAAAAACAGTCAGATTTCCTCCTCAGTCATTATCCTCAAATCACTCCCATGGTGCTAGAGAAAATTCCAGTTTCTCTATGATTTACCATGACCTCTGATTTGAGCATCTTTCTCTCCCCAACCCCCCAGCCCAGTCTCTTGATTTTTCCCTCTTACTCTGTATCAATCACATCTATCTCCTAGTTATTTTTCGAATTTGATATTCAGTCTCCTATTGTAAAACCTTGGTTTTACTTGCTCTTCCTACAGAGCATGACTTACTCCCTCAGGTTGTACTCATTTCCTTGAGATATGTACACATTGTCACCTGAATGAGGTCTAACCTGTGGCTTCCCCCATCCCCATCCCCTTCACACTTCTTATCTCCCTTGCCTTAATACTCTCTAACATATTTATATACTCATTGAAAGTAAAGGTAGATATTTTTGTCTATGAGTTCACTGCTGTGTGACAAGAGTTAGGATGGTACTTGGCACTGAGTCTGGACTCAGTATTTTTTTTTAATTTTAATATTTATTTTTTAGTTTTCGGCAGACACAACATCTTTCTTTGTATGTGGTGCTGAGGATCGAACCCGGGCTGCACGCATGCCAGGCGAGCGTGCTACCGCTTGAGCCACATCCCCAGCCCTGTACTCAGTATTTTTTGAATGAACAGATTTATAACCCTTTGCTTTACATATGAAGACCTTGAGGCTCCTTAGGGATAGTTGACTTGCTGCCAGTCACACAGCCATCAGATAGCTCCAGAGTCATGCTCGTCACCCTTGTATAACATTGCTCCTTCACATTCAGGATATTGCTTGGTATTTGTGTAGAATTAAAATTATAGAAAGCATGCTTTTAGTTTTTCCTACTTTAAAAAATACATACATACATATATATGTTTATGGACACAATGCCTTTATTTTTATGTTGTGCTGAGGATTGAACCCAGTGTATCACATATGCTAGGCAAGCACTCTACCACTGAGCTACAACTCCAATCCCAAATTTTTCCTACTTTTTAAGAGAAAGAGATATATCACTTTTTAAGCAGGTAAGTTTTAAATGGAATAAACCATTTTCCCTGGCTTTATTTGGTTTGACAGGTGATTCATCCTAAAACTGATGAACAGAGATCCAGACTTCAGGAAGCTTGTAAAGATATTCTTCTTTTCAAAAATCTTGATCAGGTAATAATGATTTTAAAAATATTTTTATTATAATTACTTTTTAGTTTTTTTCCTATTAATCATTTAAAGTTTGTAGCATTTTAGTCATAGTTGTATGAAACATGAAATCTTGGATTCATTTTACTTTACAAATATTTTATTGTGTTGACCACTATAATGTGAACATGATTTTTCACATGACTTTTAATATTTTTTCTGATCTGCTTCAACACTTCCTCAAAGATAATGCTGGTAATATGAGGACCATGTGATTTAGTGTTGCCAGAAAATGCTCTAGTCTGCATGATTCTGGCCTGGCTTGGTTTGGAGGGTCTGAATTTATGCTGCAAATGGATTCATTTGTCCAAAGATGCTCTTTTGTAATTTTCTTCACAAGGTAACATGTTAACCCACTAGAATTATGTGATTATTTTTCATACCTCAGATATTGGGCTCCTGCTTCTTGGTGAAGATCTTAGACAAAGAGCACTTCTTGCAAATCATGTATGTCTTAGAATCTGTGGTGTAGCCTGTTCTTCTCTTGGTGGTAGAGATAGAGAACAAGGACTGCCTCCTAAGGATAGACATCCGAGTGCAGGTGGCCTGTAAACAACAGAAATTTATTTCTTACAGTTCTGGAGACTGGGATGTGTAAAATAAAAATATCAGCAGATTCTGTCTCTGAAAGACCTACTTCAAGGTTTGTGGATGGTCACCTTCTCTCTGTATCCTCACATGGTAGAAAAAAGGAGGGAACTTGCAAGGGTCTTTTTTATAAGAGAATTAATCTCATTCACTAGGAGACCCTACCTCCTTAATACTATTTTGTTGGGAATTAGGTTTGTTTGTTTGTTTGTTTGTTTGTTTGTTTTTAAAGAGAGAGAGAGAGAGAATTTTAATATTTATTTTTTTTAGTTTTTGGCGGACACAACATCTTTGTTTGTATGTGGTGCTGAGGATCGAACCCGGGCCGCACGCATGCCAGGCGAGCG
>NW_026000240.1:36029935-36043817 GCF_001458135.2 Marmota marmota marmota
TTTTAGTTGTAGTTGGACACAATACCTTTATTTAATTTATTTATTTCTATGTGGTGCTGAGGATTGAACTCAGCATCTCGCACGTGTTAGGCGAGTGTTCTACTGCTGAGCCACAACCCCAGACCCTCTTCCTTCCTTCCTTTCCTTTCTTCCTTCCTTCCTTTCTTCCTTTCCTTTCTTTCTTCCTTTCTTCCCTCCCTCGCTCCCTCCCTCCCTTTCTTTCTTTCTTTCCTTTTTTTTGTAGGGCTGGGGGTCAAATCCAGGACCTCAGGCATGCTACCACTGAATTAAATCATAGCAAAAGCTCTCTTGCTATGATGTAATAGTATTTTTTATTACACTTATTAGTATAGTTATCTTCTTGTGGCAGGTAATATTGGTAAGTAATTACATATTATGGATAAATGAAGCAATAATCCCATTTATTAAGTACTTGTTGTATGGTAAATACTTCCCCCAGATTTTTCTCCTTTAATTGTAAAAATTGATGATCTAGCAACTTTATTATTTTGAAATTTTATGAATGAAGAACCTGAAGTTCAGAGAGACTAATGGTGTGCTGGACTACTCAGAGGCAGTGTACTACTCCACAAAATAACCTCCAAGGCTATCACAGCTCTTTAGATTTGATGATTCTGTTAATGTCAACACCTGTAAGAAGGTGGCAGTACGTGGCTTTATACATGATATACTGGAGCCATGAAGGCAGGTGAGTCATGTAGCTACAACTGGGATAACGGGGACCATGATCTACATAATCTATTTTTGTATAAGTTGTAAAAAGCTTTTTCAAAACAGTACTCCTCAGAAAAGTTGGTAATTGTGCTACCTACTGAGGTACCTGGAGTTACAAAGCTGAATAATCCTAGAATAATAGTTGTTTGCAAAAGTTCTTAGAGTTCTGCATAACTTTGGGGAGTAGACTCTTTGGGAACTTCTTTTATATAGAAGATAAATTGAGATAGCTGTGGCCATTATATTTTTTAGCAAATGTAAAAGCCACTTTTTCTCTTTGTATGTACCCTGTAGGAGCAGCTTTCTGAAGTACTCGATGCCATGTTTGAAAGGATAGTCAAAGTTGATGAACATGTCATTGACCAAGGAGATGATGGAGACAACTTTTATGTCATAGAAAGGTAGGAGATAGAGCTTTGCAATTGTATTGCCAGACTTAGGTGGGTTTATGACTCGGGGAACATACTTTACTCTGTGCTGTGTCCATGCAGAGAGGCTTAGCAGCGGGTGAGCAAGCTTCCCAAAGCCTTATGAAGGGTCACAGCCTGCCCCTCTCCATTGCTGTCTTGAGTCCTCAGAGCAACCTATATGTGGGGAACAACCATTTATAGTATGGAGTTTGACAAAGAATGCCTGATGTGCTTTATTATGTATATATATCATTAGTCAGTGTTAAGATAAATTGATTTCCTTAAAGAATAGCCAGGATGCTATATTATCATTTGGATCTCTGAATTTCAACCTGATTTTACACATGAATACACTACCTTGACCTCCATTCCTCTAGCCCATTTTGGCTTTGTTCTAAAGGAATAGAGGTAAGCTATACTGTGAAAAATTAAATATCTGAATTTGACCCACCCACCTTATTGTGTCTTATTAGCCTCTTGAGTTGACAGTATTCTCTTGTAGTGCGGTAGGGTTCCTTCTGACTTCCTCTCAGTCCTGAAAGGAGCACCTTCACCAGAGTCTAAGTTAATAAGATGCTCTTTCACCCAATATCATCTGTTAATCTTTTGGAAAAAAAATGTTTGAAGTAATTTCAGAGTTACAGAAAGCTTGTACAAATAATATAGAAAATTCTTATAAATACGGGTCCCCCAAGTTAATGTTCTACCATATTTGCTTTATCAGATTGTTGAGAGTAAGGTGCAGATATCACGAATGCTCTTTATCTCCAAGTACTTCAATTTGCATTTCCTTAAAATGACATTTTCTTATGCACAGAATAGTTAAAACACTCAAATAATTGTATACTACTGCATCGAATTGTTTAATGTACAGATTTTATTCTAAATTTCCAATTATTTCCCTGATTATTGAGTCCATTTTTTTGTTTGTTCATTTTTTTTTTTTTTTTTTTGGCTTTTTTGATTTCCATCAAGTACCTGTGGTACGTTCTTCTCAAACCTTTGCTTGTTCAGGTTTTTGAACAGAAAATGCTCTCACTTCCTATTGGCTCTTGATTCCTGTGATTATTATAGTTAAAAGGAAATGTGTTTACTTAAACAGTAAAGATAATATATCTTTTCAAAGAAAAGACGTTTTACCTGTTATGCTTAATCCTTCCTATATAGAAATGCTGATAGTAATGAAAGAATAATTTTTAGTTATCTCCGTGTCCAGAAGTCACCTTACACCTTCTGTGTATTTCCCACCAAAATAGATTTCCCAGCAGGCTTTTACAATCTGAAAAATAAGTACCCATCTGCAGGCATCCACAGCTTAAAGTCTGAAATGCCTATTGACAAAGGAAATGATTCATTATACATTTAAATGGGATTTGATGATTCTGTTAATGTCAACACCTGTAGGAATCCTTTATATGTAGTGAAAGTGGAAGATTATCATTCAAGTAAAAAGATACAGTTCTGATCTCAAAAAGCTTATTCTAGTTAGGGAGACAGACCCTTAAATAGATGATTATTATGTAATATGGTGGTAAAATGGTGATAAAATGTGTCCCATTATTTAGAGAAGTATTTGGAGATATCAGGAGATGCCCTCTACAGTGCTTCTGTCTGAATTGGTTTGTCTTCCCTGAAGTTAAGTTTCTAGTGTCTTTTAGAAGAGAGACTAAAAACACTTCATTGAAGTTATTCTTAATTTCATGTTTCTCATTTATGACCTTATAACTTGCCTTGTATACCAAGCCTACTGTATGTCAGGTTCTCTGTTGAGTACATTTGGTACCATATAATTGATTGAGTGGCTTGGTTTTATTCTCTGCTTTGCATTTAATAAGTGATATTTATTTTTAAAAAGTGATATCTTTTTATAGACAATTTTTTGTTTTGTTTTATGGTACTAGGTGTTGAACCCAGAAGTACTTTATCACTCACCTATATCCCCAGTCCTTTTTATTTTTTATTTTAAGGCAGGGTCTCACTAAGTTTCTTAGAGCCCCACTGAATTGCAGAAGCTGTCCTCAAACTTGTGATCCTTCTGCCTCAGCCTCCTGAGCTTCTGGAATTATAGGTGTACACCATTACAGTTTTTTAAAATAAATGAAATGAAAATAGTCTAGAAGTAATTTAGCAATAATCTCATTGTTAAAATGTATCCTTCCATTGTTTATTCCATGCTTTACTGTAGAGATCAGATGCCTGAACCAAAACTGGGTTCAGACAGTAAAGACTGTTGATGCTGCATATCCACTAAAAGAGTATAAAAGTCTTATTATTCATATAACAAGGCTTTTTGAGGAGAGCAGGGTAGGTTCCTAAGCAGGACCCAAAATGCCTTGTATACCAGGCCTACTATAGGTCAGGTTCTATAGGGAGAGGTGACTTCCTTGGGATTTTATGGTTGTTACAAAGTAGGGATAGGGTTAGGGTACTTTTTCGCATAAGATGGCATATTGTTTGAGCTCCCCATCAGTACCAGTGGAGGGAGCACACAGGTACTTTTATCACCTTGCCCAGATGTGGGACGGAAGAGAAAAGGGTGAATGATAGAGTTTGAAACTATCAAAAACTAAGTATCAAAATTGGAGTCTTTAGCCGGGTGCAGTGGTACACGCCTGTAATCCCAGTAACTCAGGATGCTGAAACAGGGAGGATTGTGAGTTCAAAGCCAGCCTCAGCAATGGCAAGGTACTAAGCAACTCAGTGAGACCCTGTCTCTAAATAAATACAAAATAGGGCTGGAGATGTGATTCAGTGGTTGAGTGTCCTTGAATTCAATCCCCAGTACCCAAAAACAAACAAACAAAAAATGGAGTCTCTATTACATTAACACATTTTTACATTAGGTCATACATTATGTAATCTAATCTTTAAAGTCTATTTTAAGCATTTTATGGAATGTATTATTATCCTATCCTGAAGAATAAGGATAAGAAGGATGTCTACACTCACCACTTCCAGTCAGTGTTGCACCAGAGGTCCTAACCAGTGCAAAAAGCAAAGTAAAGTGTCGCGTTGCTTATGACGAAAACACTCAGGGTCACTCCAGGGGAACTGGGCTGCACGAAATAACCGCACAAGAGACAGAAATACCTTTATCTTTGTGGGTGCTGTGACAGCTCCTCTGACCTTAAGGGTCCTCAGAAAGAGAGAGAGCATGTGCTGACCCCTTTTATTGAGGAGAAGCCATTCAAAAGAGGCAAGGGGTTAAGTTTCAAGGGGCTGAGTCTAGTTTCATGATATCCGCTGTCAGCAGGTTGAAGGCCACACCCAAGGGCAGAGTAAGAGAAGGGGATATATAAAGGGCGTTTCCTTGGAGCATTCTATCCCAAACAGGGCAAGGGGTAATACCATGGGGCTGCAGGAAGGCACGCTTACGCACGAAGACACATTTGGTTGCATTATTTCTACCTCAAGATCGGGGCTACCGTCTTCAGCAACTTAAGAGTAGCCAGATCATGGGAGGATGACCAACAGTGCCTCAACCGATCAGGAGGGGAAAACGCTGGTCACATGACGTGAAAGCCTCCCACAATAAAGGAAGAAAGGAAAGACATATAGATGGAAAGAATGAAGTAAAATGTGTTTCACTCAGCTTTTTCCACTGCTGCAACTGAAAGACCCAACAGAACAACTGTAGAGGAGGAAGGGTTTATTTTGAGGCTTGTGGTTTCAGAGGTCTCAGTCCATAAGTGGCTGGCTCCATTCCTCTGGGCTCAAGGTGAGGTAGGACATTATGGCAGAAGAGTGTGACAGAGGGAAGCAGCTCACATGGTGATCAGGAAGCAGAGAGAATTCTCCACTTGCCAGGTACAAAAATATACCCCAAAGCCATGCCTCCTCCAGCCATACCCTACCATTTTAGTTATCAATCAGTTAATCCCAATCAGGGGATTAATTCACTGATTGGGTTAGGGCTAAGACTCTTTGGGGTGGGGGTGGGGTTACCAGGGATTGAACTCAGGGGCACTTGACCACTGAGTCACATCCCCAGTCCTATTTTTTTTTGTATTTTATTTAGAAACTAGGTCTCACTGAATTGCTTAGCACCTTGCTTTTGCTGAGTCTAGCTTTGAACTTTCGATCCTCCTGCCTCAGCCTCCTGAGCCACTGGGATTACAGTTGTTTGTCACCACACCAGGGGGATTGCAAACCAATCATTTCTCCTCTGAACCTTCTTGCATTGTCTTACACTTGAGCTTTTGGGGGACACCTCAAATCCAAACCATAACAACATGCAAGTAGCATGATCTATCATGAGAAATCCTAAGAGTACCACCTAAAATAGGTACTAGTGTTTAGCAGGATTACAGGATACAGTCAAAATGAAAGATCTGTTGCAATTTATACACCAACAAAATTATGTTGGAAATCCCCTATTGATGTTTTATATTATATGTAAATTCATAATCAGAAGTAATTAATTAAATTGTTTTTTGTCATTCTTCCAGGGGAACTTACGACATTTTAGTGACAAAAGATAATCAAACACGTTCTGTTGGCCAGTATGATAACCGTGGCAGTTTTGGAGAACTAGCTCTGATGTACAACACCCCGAGAGCTGCTACCATTGTTGCCACCTCAGAAGGCTCCCTTTGGGGATTGGTGCGTGAGTGAAATGGTTCCCATTGCATGGCATAGTATTTCTTTTGAGCTTCTTTTATTGCCAGCTATCTGAAAGACATAATGAAAGGTTTCATGAAAGTGTGTTTTTCTAAGGTGATTTATCAACAAACCAGTTACTCCAAGTCACAGAGACAGGACTACATCTTATGACCCCATAGTAGTATATAGCTCTTGTTATATTTTGTTTGTTTTTAATCAGACAAGTAGAGAGAGAAGATAATTCTCCATACAAGAAGCAGCCAAGCATGGTGGCTCACGTCTGTAATCCCAGCAGCTTGGGAGGCTGAGGCAGAAGGATCATGAGTTCAAAGCCAGCCTCAGCAACTTAGGCATTAAGCAACTCAGTGAGAACCCTGTTTGTTAATAAAGTATAAGAAAAGGGGGCTGGGGCTGGGACTCAGTGGTAACACACTTGCCTGGCATGTGTGAGGTACTGGATTTGATTCTCAGCACCGCATATAAATAAATAAAATAAAGGTTTATCAACAACTAAGAAAAAAATATATATATATATTTCGTTCATATATATATATATATATATATATAAATGAAAGGGCTGAGGATGTTGCTCAGTGGTTAAGTGCCCCAGTATCACCTCCCCCCAGGAAAAAAAAAAAAATGCCAGGTACGGTGGTGCATGCATACCTATAATCCCAGCAGCTTGGGAGAATGAGGCAGGAGGATTGCAAGTTCAAAGCCAGCCTCAGCAAAAGCAAGGTACTAAGCAACTCCGTGAGACCCTCTCTCTAAATAAAATACAAAACAGGAATGGGGATGTGACTCATTGGTTGAGTGCCCCTGAGTTCTATCCCAGGACCAAAATTAAAAAAAGAAGCAGCAGCAGCAGTAGTAGCTTAGAAAAACAAATGCCATAAAAGGCTTTGTCAGTAGCATTTTCTATCTCCACATGTCCCAGGACCAACTTTTCTTTATGTTTAGCCATTCACTTGTTCCTTGGTCCATGACAATATCCATAGACTTGGATCACTAGAAAGGCTGATGGCCATGTTCTAGAAAAGAGAGCTTTTCCAGAATGTTTTACTCTTAACACTATTGTGATACCTGTCTTCCATTGTACATGACCCTTTTTAAATACTTTTTTTAACATATTTCTTTTAATTGTCAATGGAACTTTATTTTTATTTATTTATATGTGGTGCTGAGAATCGAACCCAGTGCCTCACACATGCCCGGCAGCACTCTACCACTAAGCCACAACCCCAGCCCCTTATTTTTTATTTGTAGGTGGACACACAATATCTTTTTTTTTTAATATTTATTTTTTAGTTTTAGGTGGACACAATATCTTTATTTTACATTTATGTGGTGTTGAGGATCGAACCCAGTGCCCCATGCATGCTAGGCAAGCATGCTACCACTGAGCCACAACCCCAGCCCATACAACATCATTTTTTATGTGGTGCTAAGGATCAAACCTGGTGCCTCATGCATGCTAGGAGAGCACTCTACCACTGAGCCACAAACCCAGCCCTGAGATCACATTTTAAAGAAATGAAAGAGCATTTTATTGTGATATTCTGATGTTAAATTAAGAGTGTTGCTGAAGGGTCATGCTGGCACTTTTATAATCCCAGCAACTTGGGAGGCTGAGACAGGAGGATCACTAGTTCAAAGCCAGCCTCAGCAATAGCAAGGCACTAAGTACATCTCAGTGAGACACTGTCTCTAAATAAAATACAAAATAGGGCTGGGGATGTGGCTCAGTGGTCGAGTGCCCTTGAATTCAATCCCCAGTACCCCACCACCAAAAAAAAGAATATTGCCAAGATGGGCCTGGTGGTGGTGCATGACTATAATCCCAGTGGGTTGGGAGGCCGAGGCAGGAGGCCGGCCTCAGCAACTTAGTGAGACCCTCAGCTACTTAACAAGACCCTGTCTCAAAACTAAAAATAAAAAGGACTGGTGTATGTAGGTCAGTGGTAAAGTGCCTCTGGATTTAATCCCCAGTAACAAAAAAGAAGAAAAGGAAAAAAAGAATAGATCACATACTTGGGGACCCAGTGATTTAAAAACACTCAAATATGGAAGAATAATAAATAGTAGGGGGCGGAGAATGAACTCAGTTTTTTTTTTTTATATATTTATTTTTTAGTTATCAGCGGACACAACATCTTTATTTTGTATGTGGTGCTGAGGATCGAACCCGGGCTGCACGCATGCCTGGCGAGCGCGCTACCACTTGAGCCACATCCCCAGCCCCTGAACTCAGTTTTTAAATGCATCTACTGGCTCAGACTAAGAGGGAATAATTGTTCCATTCCATTCCTTCCTTCTTAAAATGAAAACAAACAAACAAACAAAAAAAAAAACCAGTCAACCAACCAACCAACCAACAACAACAAAAAAAAACCCAAACAAACCTCTGGACATAGGAAGGCCCTGAAAGGTAGAAAGAAGAAGGCATTCTCACTAGGGATCTTAGAACTTGAGGAAGGATGTAACAGTGAGTTCCCTAGATTTCTGTATATTTCCATATAACTAAGGTAGGCTGCTAAGAAAGCCTACAATCCAGATCTGTCAACAGGTGCAACAGAAGTAGCCCCATGAAAACCTGGCACTCTCTAGCCAAAGAATCAGGAAGAGGGTGGCCAGCAGAACAGAAAACTCTTTTTGATAATAGCACCCTTACTCCTTCAAATACCAAAAAGAAAAACAAACCAAAAAACTGATATGTCTCCCCATGATACACTGAGCCAAGGAGGAAGTTGGACTACTAGTCATACCCAATTGCAAAGAGGCAAAATGAAGGGGTGCATATTATTACTAGTTGGTACTTTGCTTTCTCTGCCAGGGTAGTGTCAACAGGTCCCACTTGGGAGCTAAACATGTACCCCCACCTGTACATGTATGGTATACCTAAACAGGGTGAATGGCTACAAAAGAAATTATATAATATCATATCCAAAATATCTAAAGTATACTTGAAAATCACTTGTCATACCAAGAACAAGGAAATTCTCAGCTTCAATGAGAAAAGACAGCAAACTCAACAGATCCAAGTATTTTCTCCCTTTTCATTAATTTAAATCTTACCCCTCCTTCAGATTCCAAAATATATATATATATATTTTTTTGGTATAAAATTATCTTTGATTATTCCTGCTGCTCTGATCTCTTTCACCTGGAAATTTTTTTGGCACTTGTCTTCTCGGGTTTCACCTAGCACATGTCATATGCTGTCTTAAACTGTACACTTCTAAAATTTCTTTATATTTTGTATTGTCTCTTCACTAAGATTGTAAACTCCTTGAGGTCAGGAACCATCTCATTGTTTTGTTTTTTCCTTTTTTGGAAGGATGACTTTTGACATTGAATTATGACTGTGAACTCACAAATGTTTGATGGAAGTTTTTTGTTTTATGTTCTATGAATGAACCCATGGTTGGCACCCATTGTGCACTAGACAGTAAGCAGCACTTAGGGACTTAGGTTACAGGTCTTTTTCTTCCAGTGATGACTCTGAGATTGAAGTGTCATTTAACACTCAGTTGACATAAACTTCTATAGTCCTCTAATATTTTCTGTGGTCTAGTTAACTAAACCATAGGTAACAACCTGTGGTCTGAAACAAGCATATACTAGAATTTTTATGTTCTTTTTTGTAGGATCGGGTGACTTTTAGAAGAATCATAGTGAAAAACAATGCAAAAAAGAGGAAGATGTTTGAATCATTTATTGAGTCTGTGCCGCTCCTTAAATCACTAGAGGTAAAGTCTGAATGAAAAACTGTTAAAACTATTGTTATTAGGTTTTTCAAATCATACTATCCTAACCCAGTTCTATGTTGTATAGGTACTATGACTTTCAGTTAAGCTCTTTTCCTTATAATTTGTGAGTGTGTCCATTGTTTCAGGTGTCAGAACGAATGAAAATTGTGGATGTGATAGGAGAAAAGATCTATAAGGATGGAGAGCGCATAATCACTCAGGTGAGTTGCAGCCTTGCACAGCTCCTTTCCAGGAAGTCATCGTCTGAAGGACTAGTGTAAGATTTCCATGTCCTCCACTGTTGAGAGCTCATGTTGCAAGGTCGTGCCTTTTGCAGAGTCCTCTGAAGCTCATTTATGTCTATCTCACCAAATGCAGATCTCTTGCTTCTATTCACTTTTGTTTTTGTTTTGCTGTACCTAGGGATTGAGCCCAGGGGTGTTCTGCCACTGAGCTACATTCCCAGCCCTTTTTATTTTTTATGTTTTGAGACGGGATCTCACTAAGTTACTGAGGCTGGCCATGAATTCACAATCCTCCTGCCTCACCCTCTGGAGTAGGTGGGATTAAAGGCATATACCACTGCATCTAGCTCCATTCAAATTTGCTGGTCTTCTGGGGTTTATTCTTTTGAATGCCTTTTTTTTAAAACTTTATTTGTTTATTTATTTTTTTATATGGTGCTAAGGATCCAACCCAGTGCCTTACACATGCGAGGCAAGTATGCTCTACCACTGAGCCACAACCCCAGCTCATGAATGTCTTTTTTATTATGACCCTGAGTAAGCTTCATTCATTGCTATTCAAACCTAGAAAAGATTGGAAGATTGTTCCCTCTGCCTTCTCTACATTTGATACAAGGCATACTCTTGGCTAATGAAACACAAACCAGAGTCCTTGGTCTTCAGTGGTTAACCAGATCTGTAAGATGTCTTTAATCTTTCCTTTATGCCTTTTTTCCTCCCTCGTGTTATTTCTTGTGTATTGTAAAATTCACCACACAGTGGACTGAACCATTGTAATTAAGAAGTATTTTGTAATAATTATCTTTGCCTACTGTGTTTGCATTTTCAATTATATGTAAATAGGATTAGCTTCTCTTAAATAGGATTGGCTTCTCTGTGGTTCTGAAAATGCTTTTCATATCTAGTACTACAATCTAGTACTAGCCTATAATCTAAGCAGCTTCAGAGGTTGAGACAAGAGGATTGGATTTCAAAGCCAGCCTCAGCAAAAGCAAGGCACTAAGCAACTCAGCGAGACCCTGTCTCTAAATAAAATATAGGGCTGGGGATGTGGCTCAGTGGTTGAGTGCCCCTGAGTTAAATCCCTGCTTCAAAAAAAAAAAAGAATGCAGATACCCTAGAAAGTACTGTGGCTTCTCACATCTCCTGACATACCTTCTGAAAACCTAATGTGAAGGACACAGGCCTGGGACCTTCAGGATGAAGTGTGAAGGTCCTTTGAAAACTACTTCAAGTATTTCAGGTTCAGAAGCAAAAGTGGAATGAGGCATGGTGGCATATGCCTGTAATCCCAGTGACTGGGGAGGCTGAGACAGGAGGATTGCAAGTTCGAGGTCAACCTCAGCAACTTAATGAGACCTTAAGCAACTTAGCAAGTTGTTTAAAATAACAAGGACTGAGAATATAGCTCAGTGGTTCAGTGGTAAAGTGACCCTGAGTTAAATGCTAAGTACAAAAAAAAAAAAACCAGCAGCAGTGGTAAATGTGGCCAGCCAACATCTCCCATTTCTGCTACTAAGCTCTCTATTCTTTTTTTCTTTTTTTTTTTTTTTAAATATTTATTTATTTTTTTTAGTTTTCCACGAACACAACATCTTTGTATGTGGTGCTGAGAATCGAACCCAGGCCGCACGCATGCCAGGCAAGCGCGCTACCGATTGAGCCACATCCCCAGCCCAAAGCTCTCTATTCTTAAAACTAGGATATCTACACTGAAATCCAGTTCAGACCACCGATACCACTGGTCTTTGCCTATATCATTCTCTTGCCCTGAAAGGTCTTTCCCAGACTCTGAAATTGTACCTACTCTTTAAACCTGGCTCAAATGGCATTCCTCCATGAAATAATATTAATTGATTCCATTTTTATGTTCACACTCTCCTATATATGCTTTTCATATCTAGTACTACAAGTTTATCTTAATAAATGTATATAGAATCAAACCAATTTCTAATTAAAAGAATTAAAAGAACAATAAGAGTACCTAGAAAACAAAGACATTTAGAGATGACACTTAAATACTTTTTTTAGTCCTTTATCCCTTCCAGTGGGTGCTTCCTTCTCCCCTTTTTGTTAAGTCTGACTAGTCCTTGCAGTTATGGGGAGGTCAGTTCTACCTACAGGACCGAGGCATGGACCAACCAATCTGAATCGACCCTCCTCCTTGTCAAGGATAGGCATGTCTCCCAACCCAGCAACTTCTGAAAATACCAGTTGCTCTGTATCTGTGTATTAATAGTCTTCTCTCTCTCTCTCTCTCTCTCTCTCTCTCTCTCTCTCTCAACCCCCTCCCCCCCCCTTATTTTTGTGGTACTAGTGATTGAACTCAGGGGTGCTTTACCACTGAGGTACATCTCAGCTCTTTTTCAGCCCTTTTTATTTTTGAGACAGGGTCTCACTGAGTTGCTTAGGGCCTCACTAAGTTGCTGAGGCTGGCCTTGAACTATGATCTTCCTGCCTCAGCCTCCATTTTGAGTTGAATTTTGTGCAGGCTCTTTTCTACGTGTGGATAACCAGTTTTCCCAGCACCATTTGTTAAAAAGGCTGTCTTTTCTCCAACATATGTTTCTGATTCTTTTGTCAAGGATCAGATGACTATATCTGGGTGATTTTCTCTGTGTCCTCTGTTGTCTTGGTCTATGTGTCTTATTCTAGCACATGCAGTTTTTGTTAGTGTAGCTCTGTAGTATAATTTGAAGAGACTTAAATGAAGCCTGCAGCATTGCTTGTTTTTGGCCTAGAATGATTTAAGAACAGTTTTTTCTAGTTCTGTGAAGAATATCATTGGTATTTTGAAGGGAATTGTATTGAAGTTGTGTATTGTTTTGGTAGTAAGGCCATTTTTTTTTTTTTTTTACACGTTGGGCTCACTTTTCATAACACCCTCTTCCTTCCTTCCTTCCTTCCTTCCTTCCCTCCCTCCTTCCCTCCTTCCCTCTTTCCCTGCCCCACCCCCAAGGCCTTGCACATGGGAGACAGTGCTCAACCGCTGAGCCACAATTCCAGCCTCAGTAAGGCCATTCTAAAAATATTAATTCTGCCTATTCATGAACATGGAAGTCTTTGCATGTTCTTGTATGTTCATCAGTTTCTTTACTCAGTGTTTTATTTTTTTTTATTTTTTATTTTTTTAATATTTATTTTTCAGTTATCGGTGGGCACAACATCTTTGTTTGTATGTGGTGCTGAGGATCGAACCCGGGCCGCACACATGCCAGGCGAGCGCGCTACCGCTTGAGCCACATCCCCAGCCCCTACTCAGTGTTTTATGGTTTTCATTGTAGAAGTCTTTCATTTCCTTGGTTAGATTTATTCCTAGGTATTTTCTTTTTTAAAGCTATTGTAAAATGGATTGTTTTCCTGATTTCTTTCTCAGCAGGTTCATTATTGGTGTACAGGAAGTTATTGATTTTCGTGTTGATTTTGAAACCTATTACTTTAAATTTGTTTATTAGCTCCAGTAGTCGTCTGGTAGAGCTTTTTGGATTTCCTAAGTTTGAGATGATATAATTTGCAGAATGTAATAATTTGACTTCCTCCTTAAATATTTTTATCCCTTTTATTTGCTTCTCTTGTCTAATTCTTCTGGCTAGAATTCCTAGAGCTATATTGAATAGAAGTCATGAGAGCAGACATTTTTGTCTTGTTCCAGATTTTAAAGGAAATGTTTTCAGTTTTTCCCCATTAATCATTAACTATGATGTTAGCTTTGGGTTTGTCACATATCACCTTACTGATGTATTTAAGTCCCTTCTGTCTCTCGTCTCTTCAGTGTTTTTATCATGAGTGGGTGCTGAATTTGTCAAAGGCTTTTTCTGCACTGATTAAAATGACTATATATTTCTCCTTAATTCTGTCATTATATGATGAATTACATTTATTGATTTGTATATGTTAAACCATTCTTGCATCCCTGGAATGAAATCAACCTGGTCATGCTTAGGGCCTTGTTAAGTTGCTAAGGCTGGCTGTGAACTTGGGATCCTATCTCAGCCTCCAAAGTTGCTGGGATTGCAGTTATGCACTACCATGCCCAGCTGATCTCTGAATTTCTGTGATGTCTGATTCTGTGTTTCTCCTTTTTTATTTCTAATTTTATTAATTTGGTTTTCTCTCTTTTTTTTTTTTTTTTTTTTTTTTT
>NW_026000240.1:36044399-36047276 GCF_001458135.2 Marmota marmota marmota
TTTTTTTTTTTTTTTTTTTTTTTTTTTTTTTTTTTTTTTTGGTTAGTTTGGCTAAGGGTTTACCTAATTTATCTTTTCAAAGAACCAACTCTTTGTTTAGTTGATTCTTTGTATTTTTTTTTATTCTCTATTTCATTGTTCTCAGCTCTGATTCTACTGGTTTTGGAATTGGTTTGTTCTTGTTTTTCTAGGGCTCTTGAGATGCATCATTAAGTTGTACATTTGGGATCTTTCTGATTTTCTTACATAGGCTCTTATAGCTATTATAATCCTTCCTCTTAGAACTTATCTTCATAGCATCCCAGAAGTACTGGTGTGTTGTATTGGTATTCTCATTTGATTCTAAGAACTTACAATTTTCTCCTGATTTCTTCTGTTATCCATTCATCATTTAACAGTGTATTGTTCAATCTCCATGTGTTTATATAGTTTCTATAGTCTTTTGTTTTTTATTTTTTGGTTAGTTTGGCTAAGGGTTTACCTAATTTATCTTTTCAAAGAACCAACTCTTTGTTTAGTTGATTCTTTGTATTTTTTTTTATTCTCTATTTCATTGTTCTCAGCTCTGATTCTACTGGTTTTGGAATTGGTTTGTTCTTGTTTTTCTAGGGCTCTTGAGATGCATCATTAAGTTGTACATTTGGGATCTTTCTGATTTTCTTACATAGGCTCTTATAGCTATTATAATCCTTCCTCTTAGAACTTATCTTCATAGCATCCCAGAAGTACTGGTGTGTTGTATTGGTATTCTCATTTGATTCTAAGAACTTACAATTTTCTCCTGATTTCTTCTGTTATCCATTCATCATTTAACAGTGTATTGTTCAATCTCCATGTGTTTATATAGTTTCTATAGTCTTTTGTTTTTTATTTTTTGGTTCTGATTTCTAATCTTATTCCATTATGATCAGAAGAGATACAAGGAATTAACTTGTATTTGCTGAGACTTGCTTTGGGTCCTAAAATATGGTCTGTTTTAAATAGAGAAGGTTCCATGAAAGCTGAGAAGAAAGTGAATTCAGCTTTTGTTGGACGAAATATTCTATAGATAGATGCCTTTTTTCCTTTTCTTTCCTTTTTTTTTTTTGGAGATAGGGTCTGCTGAGTTGCTTTAAGCTTGCTAAGTTGCTGAGGCTGGCTTTGAACTTGTGATCCTCCTTCCTCAGCTTCCTGAATCGCTGGGATTCCAGGCATTCTCACCATGACTGGCTATAGATATCTCTTAAGCCCATTTGATTTATAAGATTTTTAAAGTCTAAATAGTTTCTACTGATAGTCTAATTAGTTTGTGTCTCTGCTAGTGGGACAGGTATGTTGAAATCACCCAGTATTATACCGGAGTCTCTTTGAGTCTTTATGTCAAGTAATTTCAGGTGCACTGACATTTGGGATATAAATATTTACTCTTATTTTATCTTCTCATTGGATTGTTCCTCTTTACCAATATGAAGTGACCTTCTTTGTTTTCAGGTTAATTTTGTTTCAAAGCCTGTTTCAGATATGAGAGTAGGTACTCCTGCTTCTTTGGGGGTTCCATTTTCATGGTATATCAATCTTCATACTTTTACTTTTAGTCTGTGGCTGTGTTTGCCTATAAAGTGAGTATCTTGCAAACAGAGGATAGTTGGGTTTTGCTTTTTAATCCATTCTCTCACCTATGTCTTTTAATTGGAGGGTTTAAACCATTTACCTATAATCCCAGGGACTTGAAGTTTGAGCTCGGTTAGTTTGTTTGTGAATCAAGGCACACTGTCTTGGCTTGTTTTGACTGTAGCTCAGTAGCAGGGTCCCTATCCTGTGAGCTCATAGTGTCCCAGTAGATTTCCTAGCACTTCACAGAAAAGAGGGAAGCAAACAACAACAGCAATAACACCAAATGACATACATAATTAAAATAAATACCAGGTGCCTACTATGACATCTACAATATTAATTACTACAGAAAGAGGAGTGGCAGTTCAGCAGTTGCCAACAGCAATATGGCTGAACTACATTTGTCATTAAAGTAAATATCAAATGTCAGCTGTGCCATCCATAGTACTAATGACCACAACAACATGAATGGTGGGGGCAGGAAATATATAGACCAATAGTTCTAAAAAATGTCAAGTACACTTCATTAATGTAAGGAAGGAACTGAATGAGGAAATAAAGAGAGAAGTGAGGTGGTTCAATAATAAGAGGTTTATTCAGAATAAACCTAAACCCATCCATTTACAAGCCATGGTAAATATAAGGGAGTGATGGAGAGGGTAATTTTTGCGATGAGGTGGTTAGCCTATTGCTAGGGGGTTGTCAGGGCAGGGTTCTTGTGATGTCACCTTCTAGGTGTTTTTGAGGATTTCAGTCCCAGATAACAATTTTCTTTCTTTGCATGATGATGGAGTATTGCTTATGGTTTCTTTGAATAATGATGGAGTATTGTTTGGGGTTAAGGGGAGGCTAGGTCAGAGGGACCATGAGGTGACTGTTGTTCTTTGATGGAGGGTATATATAAATATTTTATTTATTTGTTAGTTGTAGTTGGACACAATACCTTTATTTTACTTATTCATTTTTATGTGGTGCTGAGGATCGAACCCAGGGCCTCACACATGCTAGGTGAGTGCTCTACCGCTGAGCTACAACCCCAGTCCTGGAGGGTATATTTCAAAATGGCGTTGCCTATGTCAAGTTATGCCTAACAATTAAGAATTTTAAAAAATGGGTAAAAGAAAGTTTAGAATAGTCAAATTGTGAGCAGAGAGAAATCAGAAGAGATGTAGCAAATGCTGGCTATAAAAGAGGAGGAGAAAAAAAAAAACAAAGAGAAATAGAACAAGAGAAATTGTCTCTTAGAAGGAAAAGAAAGAAAGAAAAAAAAAAAAAAAAACCAAC
>NW_026000240.1:36048311-36052712 GCF_001458135.2 Marmota marmota marmota
TTTTTTTTTTTTTTTTTTTTTTTTTTTTTTTTTTTTTTTAGAGAATTTTAATATTTATTTTCTAGTTTTCGGGGGACACAACATCTTTGTATGTGGTGCTGAGGATCGAACCCAGGCCGCACACATGCCAGGCGAGCGCGCTACCGCTTGAGCCACATCCCCAGCCCCTCCATTTCTCCTTGGGCTGTGTACCCTTTAGAGCAAGGGTAGAAAGTTGTTGAACCTTCCTTTTTCTGTATTGCTCACTGAGCTGTCAAGTGACCTGGCCTGGAACTGTAGCTGGTTGAAGTATCTCTCAGCTTCCCTTCTCACCACTATAGGGAAGGATAGAAAGGGAAGTAGTGTCAATTGAGTTTTGCCTTGACAGACTAGATTGATGTACTTCCAGGGTGGGGCTGCTACTGAGTCTAAATGGGAGGTTCTGGCTCCTGGGGTTTAGCTCTAATCAGGCCTTCCTTGGTATCTGTCTTGAAGATATTAGATTAACTTATCCCTAGGGCGGGTTAAATGCCAATCTCTACTGGACCTCTGGATTTCAGTAGTATGGGGGAGCTAACTCTCTATAGGTCTTGTACATTCCTGTGCCCACAAATGAGGCTTTCCTAGACTCAGTCCCTGAATGAGAATCCTTGAGTGTAGTCACACCCACTTGTTCAGTTTTCCACCTCTCTTCAGCTGTCATGTGAACAAATCACCAGTCTCAAAGGGAAGGTGAGCTGTATGCCACTCTATATCTCTGACTTGATTCCTCCTGGGTTCATCATGTCTGTACCTTTTTTTTTTTTTTTTTCTGTGCCATACCTTTATTTTGTTTATTTATTTTTATGTGGTGCTGAGGATGGAACCCAGGGCCTCGCATGTGCTAGGTGAGTGCTCTACCACTGAGCCACAACCTCAGCCCATGTCTGTGCCTTTTTAAAACATGTTCTGCTAGGTACATCCTTGACTACCCTGTTGGCAGTTGCCAGGACAATATGGAAATATTTGCTATGATCTCCCGGGCTCAAGCAACAACAAACTGCAGCATGGCTCCTCAAGATGGCTCCTGCCTCACCAGTTGAGAAACAGAACTTTCAAATACCTGCTTAGTGTGCAGCCTCTGGTTCATCTAAGACAACTTTTTCTGTTCTACTGGTTTTTTTCCTTGCCAATTTTGTGTTTCTCTGTTATCCCTCCACTCTTGTGAACTAGTGCTGCTGCCACTACCACCACCAACTTAGCCACAGTGTATTCTTTCTTGTCCTTTGTTCAAGGTACCCAAATTTCTGAGTCTCTAAGAGTCTCTGACAATCCAGTATTGAATTTCAATGAGTTCCCTCTTTTACCTACTTTGCTGAGAAGCAGTACTCTTAACTGCTTGAATTCTGAGCCATGGAGTAACTGGAAATGCAGCCTTCCTCTCTTTCAGTCTTTTTGAAGAACCAACCTTATGTTTTTTGGTCTGTTTGTTTTGTTTTTGTTTTTGAGACAGAGTCTCACTATACTACCTAGGCTTGTCTCAAACTCCTGGACTCAAGTGATCCTTCTGTTCCAGCCTCTTAAGTAGCTGGGATTATAAGGGTGCACCACCCTATTTGGCTTGGATGTTTCTTTTTTATTTCATTAAATTGTTGTTTCTTGGGACTGGGATTGTGGCTCGGTGGTAGAATGCTCACCTGGCACACTTGAGGCACTGGGTTCAAACCTCAGCACCACATTAAAAAATGAAATAAAGATATTATGTCCACCTATAACTAAAAATTATTGTTTCTTTCCTTGTATTTTCTTTTTGTTACATTTTTTCTATTCTCTTGAGTTGACTGCTTAGCTCTTTTCAGCCATCTTATTTTCCTTTATGGGCATTTTAAAGATAGAATTTTTGCTATATCCCTCAAGTTTTGGAATGTAATATTTTCAATCTTATCTATAAATGTTGATCTTCAGGCTGGGCACGGTGGTGCACACCTGTAATCCCAGTGACTTGGGAGGCTAACGCAGGAGAATAGAAAGTTCAAAGCCAGCCTCAGCAACTTAGTGAGGCCCTAAGCAACTTAGTGAGACTGTCTGAAAATTAAAAATAAAAAGGGCTAGGGATATAGCTCAGTAGTTAAGTGCTCCTACGTTCAATCCCTGGTACAAAAAAAAAAAAACAGAACAAAACAAACAAAAACCACATTGATCTTCAGCATTTGGAAATTTTTCTAAAGTTCCTTTGAACATCTGTGCTCTTACTACTGTGACTGCTGTACCAATCTGCCAATAACTTCTTTCTGAACCCCAACTGTTTTGTATTTATGAGTTGTAATGATAGTGGGTGCCTTGCTTAGCACAAATGTCCAGCTAGGGCCTGGATATAGCAGGAAAAACAAAACCTACTGCCAGTTGCAAGGGAAGGTGGGATCCTAATGTGTAATTCATCCTGTCTCTGGATGTTCTCCAGACCATATTTATACTGCCAGGTAAGTCCCTGGCCAGGTATCCACTTGAGAGTTTGTCCTGTTAAGTCTTTTCCAACTTCATCAGCATCTGTTCCTTATAATGGTTGCCCAATTTGCACAGTTTAATTAATTGATGAAATATTTTGCTTATTCTCAGAATAATGTGGATAGAATCTCATTTATATTGAACAAAAAGCATGTTTCACGTTATCAATGTTAAAGTTCCATTTTCTGCCAGGCACAGTGGTGCATGCCTGTAATATCAGTGGCTCAAGTGGCTAAGACAGGAGAATCCTAAGTTCTAGGCCAGCCGCAGCAAATAGCAGGGGCCTAAGCATCTTAGTGTCTCAACAATCAAAAAGGGCTGGGGATGTAGCTCAGTGGTAAAAAGTTCCTGGGTTAAATCCCCAGTACAAAAAAAAAATTTTTTTTCCCTTAAACCAAAAGATTGTATTCTGAACATTAGGTTTTAATCATTCTTTAAAAAAACAAAACAAAAAAAAAATAGACACAAATCTTTATTTTATTTATTTATTTTTATGTGGTGCTGAGGATTGAACCAGTGCCTCGTGCGACAGGTTTTAATCATTCTTATGGTAGGATATAGGTCTCATCACTTGTAAAAGGGTATTTATTTAATAAATCCCAGTGAATTTCAGAATGTATGTAATAACCTGGTCAGTCCCTGGCATATAGTAGACATTCAGAAACTGTTTTTGGAAGTACCTGGAGCATGGTCACAAAGAAGTAAAATACAGTGTACTTTTGATTTTTTTTTAACTTCTTTTTTTTATATTTGTTTTTTAGTTTTGGTGGCCACAATATCTTTATTTTGTTTTTATGTGGTGCTGAGAATCAAACCCAATGCCTCATGCATGCTGAGCGCTCTACCACTTGAGCCACATCCTCAGCCTCATTTTTTAAACTTCTGAATGTAGAAAGGTAGCATTGAATGTTCTTCTTATGAGATTTGTATTCAGAGCCTATTAATATAATCAAAAATTTGAAAAGCAGTATATTCTTACAATGAGTTCTTGTTTTTTTCTACTAGAGAGTCATCCTATTTTGCTCTGTCTACCCTGCAGAGTCCTACAAAGTCTATAAACAGCCAGCTCATGTGGAATGTCTATCACACTGTAGCAAGGCAGGCAGGAAATGTGTGTACTGGCCTATCTCTCTCCTATCCTAACAAGGCAGTTTCACAAGGCTGGAAATATAAAACAGTGCATTTCCTGGATGCCACAAAGATAGAAGATTTTTGTCCAATTGTGTGATCATACGTGGTTTTATTTTAAATTTTATTTTCTTGCATTGTTTGTGAGCTATCCTAATCCTTTTTAATGAGGTATTAGCAAATCAATAAAGTTAAAGGGATCGGAGTCTGCCCTTCCTGTGGTCCACAGAAAGGTCCACTATTTTCTACTGAGGCCAGTTTGTTCCCCACATGTTCTAGGTAACATTCTTTCCCATGCCTCTCAAACCTAAATCCACTGGCTATTCTCCCTACCTCCTAGGCTTAAGAACTTCTGAAGAAACTAGGCCACAAAAAAGGGGTGGTGAGGCTGAGGTTGTGATAGAATGCTTGCCTAGCATATGTGAGGCACTGGGTTTGATCCCCAGCACCACATAAAAAAACTAAACAAAAATGAGGTGGTAATTGTATTCACTTTATCAGACTTCTTTGGCTGTGGAATGTTAAAATACATGTAAAATACTCACCAGAGTGCCTGCTGGGAATACACAGCAACCTTAACAGATTCTTTTCTATATGGGGTCCCCGATACCTCCTCCTGTCCTGTATGTATGACTGAATCTCTCCTGAGCACATACACACTCTTCTTCTCACTTTGTTTCTCCTACAGCTACTAGCCTATCTAATTCCTTTTACAGCCAGGCATTTTGAGGGTGTTTTCTAATAATGTGGATTAGAAGAAGCCAGAAAAAAAAAAAAAAAAGATTACATAATTCTTTTTTTTTTTTTTTT
>NW_026000240.1:36055059-36057247 GCF_001458135.2 Marmota marmota marmota
AAAAAAAAAAAAAAAAAGTTCATCACAGCTTAAAATAAATGAAGTGAATTAAAAAACAAAAGTATATATGGAGCTGTGTGCAGTGGTACATGCCTATAATCCCAGAGGCTCAAGAGGCTTAAGACAGGAGAATCACTATTTCAAAGCCATTCTCTGCAACTTAGCAAGGCCCTAATCAACTCAGTGAGACCCTTTCTCTAAATAAAATATAAAAAAAGGTCTGGCTCAGTGGTTAAGTACCCCTGGGTTCAGTCCCCAAAACCCACCCCAAATGTACATATAGGGGGTGAATATGAAGAAAACTTCCTACTGTTAGGGGGACATCTCCAGGATATATAGGAGAACTAGAAAACTGATGATCTGTAAGTGGAAGGAGTGAGCCTTACTGATCAATCTATCATTACCAGATTGCCACCTTCTTCTTCTTCCTCTTTTAAATAGTTGTAAATGGACAGAATCCTTTTATTATTTTATTTGTTTATTTTTATGTAGTGCTAAGGATTGAACCCAGTGCCTCACATGTGCAAGTGCTCTGCTACTGAGCTACAGCCCCAGCCCTCTTTTTTATTTTCTTGGGAAGCATAGAATTTTTTAAAGTAGTGAGTTATCTCTAATACTAAATCAACCTATTATGAAACCTGTTGCAAAACATTTAGTAAAGTCTAATAAGTATGGAGAAAGAAAACTATGATTATTATAAGATAAGATATAAGATAATCACATCTATAAGATAGTGTGTTTCCTAATTTAAAATAGATCTGTAATTTCACATCAAACAGTAGTTTGAAACTTCTGGGGTTTTTTATCTTATAGTTTTTGGACTTCTGATATATTTGTGTACTTCTCAAATGTTCATTAGAACTTTCTGTTAAGCATATTGTGAGTGAGACCAACAGCAGCATGGCAAGGGGAGTTGGAAGGCTTGTCAAAAATTTAGTCTTAGCTGGGCACGGTAGCGCATAGCTGTAATCCCAGTGGCTCAGGAGACTAAGGCAGGAGGATCTCGAGTTCAGAGCCAGCCTCAGCAAAAGCAAAGTACTAAGCAACTCAGTGAGACCCTGTCTCTAAATAAATACAGAATAGGGCTGGGGATGTGGCTCAGTGGTTAAATGCCCCTGAGCTTGATCCCCAGTAGCCCCTGCGCAAAAAAAAAAGAAAAATGCAGTCTTGAGCTGGGTGAGGTGGTGCATGCCTATAATCTGAGTGACTCAGAGGCTGAGGCAGGAGGATCATGAGTTTCAAAGCTATCTTCAGCAATTTAGAGAGGCCCCAAGTAACTTAGTGAGACTGTCTCAAAATAAAATATAAGAAGGGCTGAGGATATGGCTAAGTGGATAAGCACCCCTGAGTTCAACCCCTGGTTCCAAAAGAAAGAAAGAAAAGAATAGTTCAATACAGGCACAGAATCAAAGAAAAGTATTTCAGGATTGGACTTCTTATCTAAGGTAAGATTTTACATTTTATATATAAATAGAGAGAGAGAGAGAGAGATCTTCCATAGAAAATATAATTTTCCAATAGTGTATACCTTACTGTTGATATTTAGCTATTACCTGAAATTTGTTAGGTCTCACTCACAATATACTTAACAGAAAGTTCTAATGAACATTTGAGAAGTATACAAATATATCAGAAGACCAAAAACTATAAGAAAAAAAAAAACCCAGAAATTAAAACCCCCAGGTAAAAGCTAACTCTTTTTTTTTTTAGGTAGTTGGATAACACGCCTTTTCTTTTTTAGTTGTAGATGGATACAATACCTTTATTTATTTATTTTTATGTGGTGCTGAGGATAGAACCCAGTGCCTCATACATGGTAGGCAAGCACTCTGCTATAGCCACAACCCCAGCCCCAACAATATGCCTTTATTTTATTTGTTTATTTTTTTATGTGGTGCTAAGGATCAAACCCAGTGCCTCAAATGTGCTAGGCAAGTGCTGTGCCACTGAGCTACAGTCCCAGCCCAAAAGCCAACTTTTTTTTTTTTTTTTTTAATGTACCAAGGGTTGAACCCAGGGGCGCTTAACCACTAAGCTACATCCTTAGAGACAGGGCCTCACTGAGTTGCTAAGGCTGGGTTTGAACTCATGATCCTCTTGCCTCAGCCTCCTGAACCACTGGGATTACACATGTGTGCCACCATACCCAGCCAAATCCAAAAAGCCAACTCTTTTTTTTTTTTTTTTT
>NW_026000240.1:36058512-36073316 GCF_001458135.2 Marmota marmota marmota
TTTTTTTTTTTTTTTTTTTGAGGGCAGGGTACCAGGGATTGAACTCAAGAGTACTCAACCACTGAGCCACATCCCCAGCCCTTTTTTGTATTTTATTTAGAGACAGGGTCCCACTGAGTTGCTTAGTGCTTCTCCATTGCTGAGGCTGGCTTTGAACTTGTGATCCTCCTGTTTCAGCCTCCCCAGCCACTGGGATTACAGGTGTATGCCACCGCGCCTGGCTCAAAATGCCAACTCTTGATTAAGCCAGAGCACTGAAAATAATCTATGGAGTTTATATGGTACAGTTAGAGTTTCTGCAAAGTAATTTCCTTAGTGTTGAGTGTGCTGAGAAGAGAATGTGAGCATGTGCAATTGGACCTCTCCAACTGTGATCCTAGAGTCAGACCAGGTGATGTTCTCTACCTGTCTGTAGACTAAAACAAACAAGGATGGTGGGAACCAAGAGGTTGAGATTGCCCGCTGCCATAAGGGACAGTACTTTGGAGAGCTTGCATTGGTTACCAACAAACCCAGAGCTGCTTCGGCTTATGCAGTTGGAGATGTCAAATGCTTAGGTAAGAAAAATTCTTTATGCATTAATACTTTTTTTTCTAATGTCAGTATATTACTATTTTCCCATCAGCAATCCTTGACTTATTCTGCCAGCTCTCACTCACATCTAGGCCTGGACAATTTGTAGTTTGTTTGACCAACCAGAGATGGACAAATGTATTCTTTCAGCATACTTTTTTTGTGGGGGAGGGGGAGTGCTGGGCATTAAACCCAATGCCTTGCACATGCACATACTGAGCACATGCTTCATCACTGAGCTACACCCCAGCACCTTAGAAAATATTTCTGAGCACTGGGCACTGTGAGTAAGAAAGGCATTCAGGCCCTCCAAACATGTGAAAAGAGGCACATGTCCAGGGCTGTTGGGGAATAGAATAGGCAGATGCCACTGGACTCTGCAAGTTTTAAACTTAAATGACAGTCCTGCTACATTCATATAGAAACATCACTTTATCCACATACCTAGTATCCCAAAGTCTAATGTTCTTCTTAAAGAAAATGACTTAAATTATTAGTGAAGAGAATTCATTCTCTCCTTCACCTCTTTTTAACAATGCAGTTATGGATGTTCAAGCATTTGAGAGGCTTCTGGGGCCCTGCATGGATATCATGAAGAGAAACATCTCACACTACGAGGAACAGCTGGTGAAGATGTTTGGCTCTAGCATGGATCTGATTGACCCTGGGCAGTAGATGTGCCACATCCCAGAGCCTTCTCAGTGTGACACCAAAAACTTTCGGTCAGCCACAGAACATACACAGAAGACAGACACGACAAAACTGTTCCTGCTGTTGCCACTGCTGCTGCCATTGCTGTGGTTATGGGCATATAGAAAACTTGAAAGTCAGCACTAAAGGATGGGGAGAGGTTTGACCCACACCTCCACTTTGCTTCTGAAAGCCCATTATTAGACGACTTGTAATGATTACTTCAACCCAGTTTTCACATCTTTGGTTCAGAATGGCATGTCTCTCCAACAATTTAAGTGCCTGATACAAAGTCCAAAGTGTAAACATCCTCCTTTCCTTTCTTGCTGCTACTGTTGCTTTTGGAATTACCCATAAGGTCTGCAGAAACCTGTTGTATAACTGTAGACATCCTCCTTCAATCTTTCTCAAGGAAGATTACAGCCTCAATTTCCTTGTTTGTCTTTTGAGAAAGTCCATAGTGTGTTCACAGTTGCTGCCTTTAGTTTTACGGTAGAAAATGGCAGCGGATGTAATAGAGGTCTGTGGTCCAGTGGCATTGTATTGTCTTCTGACAGCTGCACACATTACAGCTGTCTCCAAGCCCACAGTGATGCTTAGGGAAAGACCCTGTCTAGGGCCCAGAAGGTGAGTACTCTAGAACAGACTGAAATCAGTGAGACCCATGTTAGAACAGAAACTTTGGATTCATCACTTTTTACCAGTAGTAGAGAGCCAGGAAAGGTTTTTTTTAGGTTAAGGGTTCTGGTTTTTTATTTTATAGTTGGTTTTTGTTTTTGTTTTGTTTAATCTCTGTACAGTTTGCATGAGTGAATTGCTATCCATTTAAAAGGAGCCCAGGGGTAGCCAAGTTAGTTCAAATGGTTAGAGCATGGTGCTGATATAAGAAGCCAGGATCTGGAGGTGCCATTGCTTTTTATGACCTAAAAACTTTCCTGAGCAACTCCTGCCATTTCTTGTTTCCATGACTACTACTGGCTCATGACAATATCCTGGCAAGAGTTTGTTACCCAGAGAGCTCTTTTGTTCTACTCCAGAGTTGTTGCATAGCTTGACTATTGAAACATCAATTTTTAAACTTTATAGAAGCAGCAGCTAATTTTTTAATTAAAGAAGATTATTTCTCTATTTATGAAATTCCCCTTAGAGATGTTTAGCTTGTATTTAAAACTTTTAAATCAAGAGGCCATTTCCAATATATGTATAAGGCCTTTTTTAAATGTGTATAACTCAGTAAATCCCTAAGAGATTATTTGTTGGCATTTGAATCGTTCATGTTGTGGGTAATGATGGAATCACTCAGTCACCTTTCATTGTCCACATAAACTAGACTGCTTTTTCCATAGACACTGTGGCCAAGAGATTTCCAGAATGAGTAACTTACCAAAACCTTCGTAATCCCTCCTTTTTTCTTATGTTTCATGAAGTGAAAGCAGAAAAACTCTTCAGATTGCCTTAAACAACGTACATTGCAACTCTCAGATTTGTGAAAGGCTGTAATTTATACTCCAGGTAGCTAGCACTGGGATTGCCTGTGCGGTGATCCCGCATTTTCCTAAGGTTGTTTTCTGTAGTATTGCTTTATCAAACAATTCAGGAAGTAGGTCTTATGCTCTTAATAGACAAGAACTACACCTGTTTCTTGCGAAAGTAATAGGTACTTTAGCTTCAGTAGTGACTTACTAGTCCAGCCCCAGAACTTGTGAAGACTATTTGAACACTGAGCTAATGCTCCCTCCCCACCCTCTGTGCCAGCCTTAAATAGGGCTGGCTGTGGTTCCTGTGCCAGAGTTAACTCCTGAAGGTTCTCACACATTCCAGTCTAGTCTTTCCTTTCACAAGCCCTCTTTGACACCCCTGATTCACTGATGGTTGCTGTTTTACAGAGTTACAGAATTCATTCAGGTCTAACTCCTTCTGCTCCAACTACTGTCTGACGTATGGATCATCAGTCCAGACCCTCACTGCATATAAGGCCCCTGTGGCAAGGGATGAGGGTGTTGCTGAGGAAGAGACAGAGGCTAACATGAGCGAAAAAGGACATAGCCATTACCACAGTGCCAGGGACAGTATTCCAAATCTCTGCAGCTTGGAGAATCAAATGTAGCAGACCAAGTTTGACTCAGGACTGAGGTATCCCCATTGTGCTAAGCAAGACCTACATTCTCATGGGGAGAATCTTGTTAGAGCTTCCAAGGATTAGAGAGCTTCACATCCTCTTTTCTGGCTTTGCTCTGTTGCTTTTGAATGGTAAGAAGGTTCCTGAGAGCCTTGAGGTCCAGCTGGCAGAATTGTCCTTCCTTTTTACCACCAGCTTATCTCACTCACTGTCTTCTCTTGGTTTAATTCTCTGAAGGAAGGGTTCATGTGCTTTTTTCCTCTTAGTCCATAGTCTTCATATATAATTGTGTTACATATAATTGCTATAGATTCTCAGAAATCAGGGTAGAATTTTTTTTGAGCAGTTTAATGAGTAAATTCAGCAGCAAAGTGGCAAAAAAATAGTTCTCCAGTCACAAGAGATTATTTTCATCCTCTTTTTGCCCATATTCCCTGCTCACAATGGTAAAGTGGTCAGTTAAGAAATGCCATTGGCACCCAGCAGCACCCTGGGCACACAGCATTTCATGTCGTGTCACAGTGTACAGTCTTCTCTCGTTTAGAAAAAGTAAAAGAATTTGGCACAGAGAAAAAGGAAAAGGACCCATGAATGTCATCTTTTATCCTTTGTTTTCATTTGGCTGATGGTGGAAAATTTGTTATTGACAAGCACTTGTAAACCAGTCTTGCCAAGGTATGAGTTGTTTTGATTTTTTCACTACAATTACCTCTTGTTGCTCCTGTCTTGACTGCTGACGTTCCTCAGTGATTTTATTGTCTATTTTATGGGAAGTGGCCTTCCTTCCTATGGGTTTCCTTTTACACACTGTAGGGCTATCTTTATACTTAAAAAAAAAAAATGGTGAAACTGTCACTAACCTCATGGGGGATTTGCAGAAAACCACTCAGCCCACCTTGAACAAAGGTTAAATTCCTCATTGTTTTTTAACTCACTGTAATAAAAGAAATCTAATTCAGCATTATAGTGCTACCTCAAAGGTAAAAATGTTTTAAGGTCATTGGTCCCGAGTTCTATACATGGTGTTTGAAGTGTCTTTAAATTGGAATTACTTTTTAAATCATTGGGGTGAATCTCATTTTAGCCTGTTTTACACTTGTATTTTAATCTCTGAAGAATAAGTGATTAGAAAGCAGTCAATCCTTGCTCTGTGATATTGAACATATAACTAAAAATTCATTCAGAATTTAATCATTGTTTGCCATAAACAAGGTTGGGTTTTTTAAAAGAAAAAACTAGTGCTCAGAATTTCACTCTTGGTTAATAAAGGCTGACAAATCATGTCTGGTTTTCTGGTGCAGTCTTGTGTCATGTGTTTGTACTCTCTCTCTCTCTCTCTTTTTTTTTTTTTTTAGAATTTTTTAATATTTATTTCTTAGTTTTCAGCAGACACAACATCTTTGTTTGTATGTGGTGCTGAGGATCGAACCCAGGCCGCACGCATGCCAGGCGAGCGCGCTACGGCTTGAGCCACATCCCCAGCCCCTGTACTCTCTTTTTTTGGGCTTCATGGATCACAGAGTTCATCAGGAAGATACACTGTTGAAACTGGTGTATGAGCCCTTGAAAATTAGGGAGGAAACCTGGGTATATGTACTATTCAGAGTTCTCCAGAGAAACAATCAATAGGGTGTGTGTGTGTGGTGTTTGTAGAGAGATTTATTATAAGGAATTGGCTCACATAATTGTAGAGGCAGGAAAATCCCAAGATCTGCAGGATGAGTCAGCAGTGTGGAGACCCAGGACAGCATATGGTTTAGTTCTAATCTGAATCCAGAGGCCCAAGAACCAGGCAATGATGTATCTCTTGTCTGAAGGTCAGCAGGCTCAAGCCCCGGGAACTGCTAATGTTTTAGTTTGAGTCTGAGGGCAGGACAGAAATCAATGTGCCAGTTCAAAGGCAGAGAGAAAAAAAAAATTTCTTTTTGGTACTAGGGATGGAACCCTGGGGCACTCAACTACTTAGCCACATCTGTAGCCCTTTTTTTGTATTTTATTTAGAGACAGGGTCTTGCTGAGTTGCTCAAAGTCTCCTGAATTGCTGAGGCTGACTTTGAACTTGAAATCCTCCTGCTTCAGCATCCCAAACTGCTGGGATCACAGGTATGCACCATCTCACCCAACAAAAGTCAGCTTTTTTGTTCTGTTTAGGCATTCAAATGATTTTATGAGACCCACCCACCTACATTAGGGAGGTCCACCAAGTTAAATGTTGATCTTTGCTGGGTACTGTATCAGCTTGTCACTCCAGCTATTCCAGAGGCTAAGGCAGATGGATTGCAAATTAAAGATCAGCCTGAGCAACTTTAGTAAGATCCTGCCTCAATAAAAGGGCTGTCTCAATAATGCACCAGTAAAGATGGGGTTGGCACATGCCTGTAATCCCAGAAGCTCAGGAGGCTGAGGCAGAAGGATTGAGAGTTCAAAGCCAGCCTCAGCAACTTATTGAGGCCCTAAGCAACTCAGGGAGTCCCTTTCTCTAAATAAAATACAAAAAAAAAAAAAAGGTTGGGGATGTGACTCAGTGGTTAAATGCCCCTGAGTTCAATCCCCAGTACCAAAAAAATAAAAAATATGTATTTAAAAAGTAAATAAAAGCCTGGGGATGTACCTCAATGGCTAAGCACCCCTGGTTCACACACACAAAAAAAAGTTCCACAGCAATGTCACAATCATACCTACAGTCTCTGTCTTAAAGAAGGAACATTACATGAGGACTTTACTTTCTGTGTTAGTATAACAGGAAGCTAGAAATTTGTCCCTTCAGAGTTACACAAACATGTTCTCAATGATCTTAGTCACTTAATTTTATAATAAAAAAATTAAAATAGTATCACTTGTAATGTGGAAAGAAACTGGGGTAATTTCACAAGGCATCATCCTGTACCCACATTCTCTGAAGAAAAATGCCCCATCACAGGTGATGGCCAGTGATACATACTGTTACTTGACTGGGGACATGCAGAGTGTTAACCAGGAACATAATAACAGTTGTGAATTAAGATGAATATTAACAAGTTCTAAATTGGAATATCAGAAATTAGATCTGACCTGGCTAATTTGTTCATTGACCAAACCCTGATGACCAGCTATGGACATTCCTGACACTTCACACTCAAGGAATTAACTAGTTAATGGTACTGATGTCTACTAGGGAATTCTTGGACCTTCCCTTTGCTGATTGAGTTTATCCTCTTAAGTTTCTAGACTGCTGCAGATAGCAGCTGTGGTCTCCCATTTTAAGGATGATTAAGCTCCCAGTGACTGTTGCTTTTTGTCATGCAGCTCTTCTTTCTGTAGGCTGCCTTTGCCTGTTCATAAAATGAGTGGTGTAGACACAAAAGCATGCAGTTCTACCTTGCATCATTTGATTCTAGTTATAAAAGTATCTGGAGGAGGGTTGGGGTTGTGGCTCAGTTGTAGAGCACTCGCCTAGCACACGCAAGGTGCTAAGTTCAATCCTCAACATCACATAAATAAATAAAGATATTAAAAAATTATTTTTAAAAGTATCTGGAGTAGCTGTGAAAGGAGAAAGACTAGATTTATTATCTGAAGGACTTCCCCTTCCCAAGTAAGAACTCAGAAATTGTCATCTTCGTGCTGGAGTTGTGGCTCAGTGGTAGAGCACTTGCCTAGCATGTGTGGAGGCCCTGGGTTCGATTCTCAGCACACATATAAATAAATGATTAAAATAAAGGTCCATCAACATCTAAAAAAATATTTAAAAAAAATAAATTGTCATCTTCATGTTAGTCATTTGAAACATCATGAGAAACATTAGTTATAGGTGGCTTTCTGGGATAGGTTTACTTTCTGTGATAACAGCTGCCAAGAATTGAATTTTTCTGTGAAATATTTTTTTTCATAAAGTATATTCTCCATTTAATAAATTTAGTCTTATTTATGTAATACAATTAAACTAAATTTGAACTTTTCTATTTTGAAATCTGATAATTCAAATTTAGAATTTTTAGAACATTTTGGCTGAATATCATCATTAAACTATATCTTTAAAATAGATTACCTGGAGAGTTCAGGTGATCTATATAAGAATACAAGAATAATGAAGCTAATTAAGGGGCTGAGGATGTGGCTCAAGCGGTAGCGCGCTCGCCTGGCATGCGTGCGGCCTGTGTTCGATCCTCAGCACCACATACAAACAAAGATGTTGTGTCCGCCGAAAAACTAAAAAATAAATATTAAAAAAATTCTGTCTCTCCACTCTCTCTTTAAAAAAAAAATGAAGCTAATTAAGATTAAAAAAATTTGCTTTGAAGTACTTAAAAGTATAGCATTCTATACAGAAAGTACTCAACAGTCATTAAACACTAAATGAACATAAGATGCCTCAAGTTCTTCCCAATCACTTTTCTATATTAATTAGTTTAAAATACCATTTGGCAAATTGATCAGTTTGGTTCAAGCAAATTATTTGTATATATACACATTTTATCTTTGCTAATAGAGTTCCCTGAAGGCATTCTTGTCTTGTTCATCTCTGCATCCCTAACAAACATAATAATGTTGTATGTCAAGTATTATAGTTGACCAATATTTACACAAATTAACAAACTGCATTTAAGTACTTGAAACTCACTTGACAGTCTTAAAACTCACTGTTTTTCTTAGTAATTTGTTCTGCTCTTCCTCATTAGTCCACATTAGTTGATGTTTTTATTATATATCCAAAGAGCACACTTTACCCATTTATTACCTTTAATGAATTTATTTATAGCAAAGATAAGGATACAAATATCTTCCATATATAATTGGTAAGATATTCCTTCATTTCTGGGGCTGTAGCATATGCTATGCTACCCAGGCTGCAGACATTGAAGTGAGAAGAATGGTGCCTCCTGGGCAGTGGGATGCAGCAGCCTGCTCATGTCCTCTGGCTCAGGGGCTAATTCACAAGATTTCCATTCTAAGAATCAACCTATAAATTAACATTATTTTCGAAAGATTGCTAAGACAGTTTGTTTTGCTTGAAATAGAAAAGATGGTTTAGTCAGAACAGACATCAACTTGACAGCGTCATAATGTCTAAGTGAATGAGAAATGTCTAACATTTCTCATTGAATAAAATTTTGAAATATTTATAAAGTTTAATAGCTATCTTGGAAATTAAGCAATTCACTGAATATTCTTTCACACACATTTACATTTAATTAGTGCTAAAAGTAAGATGTTCATAATTTCTCCAGTATCAATCTGAACATAAAACTAACTTAAAATAATAAGATGCAGGTTCCAGTACAAATTTCTTAGTTAGTCATATCATCCTGGACAAGCCATTTTAGATCTCTGCCTTCACCCACATCAAGCAGGGGTAATCATAGCTTTTCTTAACCTGCCTTCTAAATAAGCAGACATAAGATTATGTGGTAACATTTTGCTTAAGTCACTAATCACAAATAAGGTAAACTATATAAGATTTTCATCATTCTCAGCTATTTTCTAATATTTCACTAATATTTTTATAACCAATGTAAAAATCGCATGTTTAATACTACAAAATTCAGTAGTTATACAAGGTGAAGTAAAATGGTAAAGCTAGTCATAAGAATAAACCCATTCAGCCATGTTCTCATTTAATTATGTTAAAAATTATAAAAATAGGTAAAATTTCACAAAAATATTTCTTCTTATGGTAGTTTAGGAATTCTTGCCCACATCAATAGATTGTCTGGCATCAGCTATGGCCTCGGGTACTCGAACAGTCATATTGTCCATAGATTTGGTCAAACAGATTTGGCAGCCCAACCGTGATCTGTCTGTGAGCCCATAAGCCAGATCGAGCATGTCATTCTCCTCATCAGTGATTGTTTGTAACTTCTCATATATGTGATCTTCAAAGATGAGGTGACAAGTAGAGCAAGCCAAGGTTCCCTCACAAGCACCAAAACCATCAGTATCTAGATTATTTTCAACCACAACATCTAGAAGAGAGTCACCAACTTTTCCTTTGGTTGTTAATGTTACACCATCATTGTTTATAAAGTGGACTGTTATCTTCTGAGCTGCTCCGCGCCGACACGCTCAGCGGCTGGCTTGCCCGCGCGCGCCACCGCCCAGGCCCGTCCCCGGGTCCCCCCCGCATGGGGTCGGGCGAGGAGCAGTGGGCGGCGGGCCGCAGCCACCAGGGCCGCGGAGGCGATACGCAGGAGCCTGGAATTCCCCGCGGCGGCCATGGCCCACGGTCGCTAGCTGCTGGGTGGACGCAGGCCTCCCCAGCCGCGCGGAGGTGAAGGCTCGGCGAGCTGGGCGGAAGGATGCCCGAGGGCCGCGGCCTCTGTGAAATATTATCCCTTCATCTTTTATTTTCCCCCAGCCAGAATCCTTGATCCTAAGGGTACTTTTTTTATTCTATAAAACCAGTTATCTAATTTGTCTTTGTATAAAAATATAGACAGTGCCCAGATCATTGGTATGCCACAGGGCATAATGGCCTGGCTGCAGTGTGAGAGCAGAGAGAGAGCTCTCTTAGATACTGGAGCCTCACTCTGCACCAGTCACTCCTGATAGGCAAAAGAATGGACATTGACTAGTCAGCTCCTAGGGATAGCGGTTGAAATGGAAGATACCAGTCAAATGCCCAAATTCTTGGCCATAGGCCTACTCCTTCCTCCTGCAGAACTGCACATGGCCAAGGGGCAAAAGTCACTTTGTGTATTCTGCTTGAAGTCAGAATCTAGCAATGTCCTGTCATACAGGATCCTCCAGACCCCATGATGATGGGACAGAAATGTTCAGTTGTTTTTTGCCTATTAAAAATATAAAAAGGAAGAATAACTGAAATCAAGACCCAGTAGATAAAGCAAACTAGGTATCACAGCATAACATCCAATCATAGTCATACTGGACATTTTCATTCTGAACCCCCCCACCTCCGGGCACGGGCTTTAAGGGGACACCTCCAGTACAGTCTACCATTCCTTCCAAAAGTCCACCACATGGGCAACTGGAGAGGCAGGGTACCTGAAGTTAATTCTCAGCCTGTGGACAAGCAGGAATGAGTTTTTAGGACAGATGTACATCAGTTCAGGTGTACAGCTGAACCATGCTGCATTTTACCACTTTGACCAGCAGGGGCCAGGCTGTCCCTATGCTTCTTTAGGTTCGTGGCCTCCAGTCCCAGGTTGTATAGCACCCCAAGTCTGGTGTGAGAAATGAGGCTTCATCCAAGCTCAAACTCCCCATCAACCCCCAAGTCTTAGAGCAAATCCCAACAAGAAGTAGTCTTGGCAGCACTGGGGTACAGAGCTCTTTTCTGACAAGGGCATAGATAGCTGAGTGGGAGAACACATTCCCCTCAGACCCTAGAGCTTAGGGGGTTCCATCTGGCTGGAAATTCCTAGCTGAGGCTGGCCAGAGGAGGATTGGCACTTGTCCTGAGCCTCAAATGTCTCCTCTATAAAAAGGCAATAGCCTATGGCAGGTCATCCACCCTGGACCCCCTGGCTTTGCCTGCAGGCTCTCACCTACCTGGTCTGGGCCAAGGCCCAACTATAGTAAGGGGGTAGGGTCTGATGCTACATGATCTTTACCCTTGTACTCACTTAGAAACTCAAATTTCTAACTGAGCATAGTGGTGCTGGCCTGTAATCCCAGGTGCTCAGGAGGCTGGGGCAGGAGTATCATGAATTCAAAGCCAGCCTCAGCAACTTAGTGAGGTACTACTAAGAAACTCAGTGAGACCCTGTCTCTATACAAAATATTAAAAAGGGTGGGAGATGTAGCTCAGTGGTTAACCTCCCCTGAGTTCAATCCCCAGTACCAAAATAAAGAAAAAAGAAAAAACCTCAAATTTCTAGCTCCTAGCAAAACCAGTCTCCATTCTCCGACGCAGAGCTGGACTCATAACTGAAAACTGGGGGTGAGGGGATGGTGGCTAACCTTGCATGAGAGAACTAGTTCTCAAAGGTACATTTAAGAGTAGGGGCGGGGGTGGGGCCCACTGAGATTGGATAGCCTTCCAGCACAATGGGAATTTCTCAGCTGACCCTCTCCAGGTTCTGTGCTATCTGGATGTACTAGAGACAGGGTGTACATGTCCAGGACAAGCTGAGAACCCCTCCACCCTGGATCTTTTTCTTGGTAATTTTCCTGCCTTTTGTTCTGAGAGAATATTTTTGGAATGATTTGCAGCCAGCCCCTCTCCCTGCATGGCCCATGTCTTAGGGCTGTGGATGCTGATGGGATCATAGGAGATCTGAGTTCCATCCCCTTACCCAGATGGGAACATCATGTTCCCAGCTTGGAGCTGCATGGCTTACCCTGAGGCCCTTGGGCAGATTTAGGCCAGATGGGGTAACGGTGATTAGAGAACAGTGACCAGTTTAAGAAGCATGAAGGAAAGGGAGCTGGGTAAAAGGTTTGATCCCAAAACAACTCTCTTTGCCTCCCATACCCAGATCCTGATAAAGAGAGTGCTTCCTCACTCCCTGGCAAGGGAGCAGCAACCAAACACACACATACACACCCTGGCACCAAAAGGACCCCTCATCCTGCTCACTAGACTCAGGCCAGGTCTATTCATCACCTCCCAACATCCTTCATCTCCAGGGCCCTTGCAGTGCTTGCTGTCTTGCCCTAAGACTTGTTTGATCCCCTGCAGCCCTGCCATAACCCTAGCAATGAACTCATCCTCTGTTTTTGGTTTTGGGGGGGTACCAGGGATTTTACTCAGGAGCACTCGACCACTGAGCCACATCCACAGCCCTAATTCATGTTTTATTTAGAGACAGGGTCTCACTGGGTTGCTTAGCAGCCTTGCCACTGTTGCTGAGGCTGGTTTTGAATTCCAAATCCTGTCTTAGCCTCTCAGTTGCTAGGCTTGTGCCACTGTGCCTGGCCCTCATCTTGTTATAGGGGGAAAGCACAAGAGATCAGGCAGGAACTCTGGGTGCTTCTTTAGCATTCCACCATCTCCTCTGTCTCCTTCCCCATTGTTCTATTGCCTCTGTTTTTTTTCTTTTTTTGAGATTAACTGTGATATATTCATATATGTACATAGGAAAGTTATGTCGGATTCATTCCACTGTCTTTCTTTTGCCCTTGTCCCTCCTCACCCCTAATTCTTGCCATGTCAACTTTTTAAAAATGTTTTTTAGTTGTTGATGGACCTTTATTTTACGTATTTATATATGGTGCTGAGAATCGAACCCAATGCCTCACACATGCTAGCCTAGCACTCTACCACTGAGCTACAACCCCAGCCCCACCATGTCCATTCTTGACATATCCACAGTGTCTAATCCAGGTCAGCCCTTGGTAAACACTATGGAAAGAACAGAAAAGTTCTACATAGGGCTGCACTGTCCAGCCTCCCACCCCATGTATAGAAGGGCCTCTGGAATGGAAGATTGGGTGGGCAGAAGAAGGTGAAAGAGTGACCTGTGAGGGTCTGTGCCGCAGTCCGGCTGCAGCAAAATAACCGGGGGGTGACGAATAACTTCTGTACGTTGATACAGCAGGAGTAGGAGCCGTTTATTGCAGGACAGGAACAGTATTTATACATTCCACACAGCTTATCTAATTAGCATAAACTAGATACATCAGTCAACCAATAAGGAATCTCCACACTTAATGGCTCGCTTTTGTTACTTCTCAAACCACTCCCTCTGGCATTTTGCCAGGCACCATCCAGACTTGTTTACGAACTCTAACATTCCCCTGGCAAAATGCCAGGTGTTATTTTGACTTATTTACAGACTCTAACAGGTCTGAACATCTGGTGCCTTTTGAGGCTTTTTTTTCAGCAGTCACAGGTCTTGAAGTCATAAGAGCAGGAACTGGGCTAGGCTTTCCAGCAATCCTGCCTGGTGTAGAGAAGCTACTAGCCTTGACTAGGGGTGTTCCCACCCTGCCTCAACCTCTCACTGACCTATTTTCTTTCCCTCTACAATATTTACCACTTAATACCACATGACTTCTTTTTATGCAATCAGTCTACAACTATTTCTGGTGTATGAGATATTCATGATACATCCTTTGAACAAAACAGAGATTCCACATCCCAGAGCTTTGGTTCTAGTGGGGGAAGCTGCACAATGCCATATAAGGATAATAAATATCTACTTTTTTTGTGTGTGTGTGTGTGCCTAGGATTGAACCCAGGTCTTGTGCATGTGAGGCAAACACTCTACCAACTGAGCTGTATCCCCAGCCTAATAAACATCTACTTTTAAAAGTATGCAAGAAGGCTTGGGGTTGTAGCTCAGTGGTAGAGTACTTGCCTAGCACTTGTGAGGCACTGGGTTTGATCCTCACCACTACATAAAAATAAATAAATGAAATAAAGGTATTGTGTCCATCTACAACTAAAAAATATTTTTAAAAGTATGTGAGAAGCTGGGCGCTGTGGTGCATGCCTATAATCCCAGCTCTGGAGGCAGGAGCATCACGAGTTCAAAGCCAGCCTCAGCAAGGACGAGATACTAAACAACTCAGTGAGTCCCTGATTCTAAATAAAACACGAAATAGGGCTTGAGGGGGCTGGGGTTGTGGCTCAGTGGTAGAACGCTTGCCTTACATGTGTGAGGCACTGGGTTTAATTCTCAGTACCACATACAAATAAATAATAAAGGTCCATTGACAACTAAAAATAAAATTTTAAAAATAGGGCTGGGGATGTGGCTCAGTGGTTGAGTGCCCCTGAGTTCAATCCCCAGTACCCCACCCCCGGCCCAAAAAAATAGTGAGAAGGTGGTAATTGCTATAGGAAACAATAGAGCAGGACAAGGAGATAAAAGTGATCCCACATGCTGGAGGCAGAGAGGAGTAATTAAAGTCTGAAATGCAGAGCTGGAGGGTGCACAGGATGTAATTTGTGAGGAACTTTGAGCAGTGGGAATAGAGACCAGCAGTCTGCAGTTGGGTAGGTAACAGGAATTATGAGGATCTTGCCAATTCTCTCTTTTCCTTAAGGAGGGGCTACTGCAGGTGTAAAAGGTTATGACTTACTCACAGGCTGACGTGTGGAGAATGGATTGAAGATAATAGGGGCAGTAGCAGGAGATTGGGAGAGAGCTGTGATATAACTCTGGAGAGAGATTGTGGAAATCTGGACTTGGTGGAAGCCATGGTAATAGCAAGAAGTGATCTTATTCTGGGTATGATGCTAATGGAGGCGGCAGAATTTCCTGGCCCAATGCATATAGGTATGAAAGAAATTAGTCAAGGTTACTGAGAAGTGTTTGTCCTGAGCAATTAGGACTAATCTTGCTCGGTGAAAGTGGTACACACCTGTAATTCCTGTGACTCAGGAGGCTGAAGCAGAAGGATTTGATGTTCAAAGCCTCAGTGAGGCCCTGTCTCAGGAACAAAAATAACAAATAAAAAGGGGATGTGGCTCAGTGGATACAGCACTCCTGGGTTCAATCCCAAGCACCAAAAAAAAAAAAAAAAAAAAAAGAAA
>NW_026000240.1:36073599-36077963 GCF_001458135.2 Marmota marmota marmota
CCAAAAAAAAAAAAAAAAAAAAAGGTCTAAGCTGCTATCACCTGATCTGTGGGGGTGGGATAATAGGATAGAGCAGGTTTGGTGGATGAGCCAAAGCTAGGGTAACAGAAGTTGAATTTGAGAAGCTGATTACTGCAACTCAGAATGCAGATGTCTAATTGATAGCTGGACATTGTATCTGGTGCTCAGAAAGGGTCTGAACTGAATAAACACCTTTGGGAGTGATTGATATACTGGTGACATTTTAAAGCCATGAGTCTGGATGAAATGACCAGGAAGTAAGAATGAACAGAGAACAGGCAACAATGAAAAACTGGTAAATCACAAGAAATGGAGCCTGGAAATTAAGAGAGAAGAGATCTGTTGGTCATATAACAAGTCTCTCCTAATCAGCTCCATAAAGAGATGGATTTTTTTCCCCTGTGTTTGGGATGGAACCAGGGCCTTGTGCATACTAGGCAAGTACTTTACCACAGAGCTATAGCCTCAACACCAGATTTTTGTTTTATTTATCTTTTTTTTTTTATTGATCTACTGTTTTTGTTCCCTGCCATATTTACAGAAGAGTGTAGGTCCTTAAAAAAAAACTTAAAAAGTGCATGGGTGAATCCACACCTTTGCAAATGCCCAGGACATAAGGCAGCAACATTAGCCTCCTTTACAGAAAGAACAGATATTCAATAGGATGGCTCTGTCCACTCTTGGTGCTAAGCACCATGTCCCTTGCTTTTCCCAGCTACATTGATATTCATTCACTCAGGTGAGAGCCTTTATGACCAACACAGGCCCCAGAACAAATGAGCATTAGACAACCCCTGTGGAGCTTGATGGACCTGAGTCAGGCATTGGGTCACCCACCAGTCCACAGAAGATTCTACTGCCTCTCCTCTGTCTGTCCCTCTATGTCTTCGTTTGTGCACCCATCCATGTAGTCATCTCTTCACCTGTCTATATAACCATTCCTTGGTTGGCTGTCTACAGTCACTCTTCTGTCTACTCTTCACAACCCTCTTTCATCCATGTTAGCGACATCTGCATTCAGTCCTGTATCATCCATTTGCTAGAGTGACCATGTTCCCAGTTTTGCAGGGCAAACCAAGATGGTTGGTTGACCCATCGGTCTCCCAGGAATCCTACAGTTGACCTATTGGCCCTCAGCCATCTTTAACTCCAAACTCGTCTCTGACCCCCCTGTTCACCTGCCCTGCCTGAGGGAAAAGCTCCTCCCCTACTTGGCTCCTCCCCTTCTCCACCCCTTCCGGCAGCTGCAGCAACGAATCCCGGCGCCCTAGCAACAGCGCCTTTCAGGCTGCCCAGTCCGCGTGCGCGGCTTCCGGTACAAGCCAATAGCCAGGGGCACCCGGAGCGAGGTGCGGGGGGCGGGGCTCTGAGCAGTAGCCGCCATTTTGGTGGAAGAGAAACAATAGGACTGAGGCGCCGTGGGACCGGTCTGTGGCCGCAGGTAATGCCCGCCTCGCGGTGCCTGTGGTCCTGCCGCCCCGGGAGCTTTGGGGAAGGGTTTTTTTGTTGTTGTTTTGTTTTTTTTCTGGCTGTTAGGGGACAGGGTCTCTGGTCGTTGGGGGTCTCCCCACATTATTTGGGAGGCAGTCTCTCGCTGTCATTGTGCAGGAGGTCTCCCCGGGTCTTCGTGGAGCCATATTTTCCCTGGCCATTTGCGAGAAGCATCGTAGTTTTGGGTCACTGGAAAGAGAAGCTCCCCTCTGGATTTGGGGGGTGGGCAGGATCTTCGCCGATCATTGGAGAGAGGTCTCCTGGAATTTTGAGGGGTGGGTAGTATCTTTCCCCCGCCTTTGAGGAGATCTTCCGAGGTTTTTAGGTGGACGAGAACTTTCCGTAATGTTGAAATATCTACCCAGGTCATTGGCGATCATGATATCCCAGGTTATTGAGGATGTGGTCTTCCATCTTTGAGTGTAGGGGTCAACCCAGCGCCTCAGATACTGTTACCTGAGGCTGGCAAACGTGCAGCCATTTTGGGTGTTGATTGCCAGTTGGGTCGTATTTGTTAGGGGAATCAGCGCACCCAACATTTTTAAAACTGTCTTGCAGTGTATCAAAAGACTCCTATTTTATTCCGACGTTTCTACCATTGAGTGGAGCTTTAATTTCCTTCAAATTTGATTAGATGGCTTTTGTCTTGCATTCTAATGGCTTTATTGTAGGATTTTATTGGCTCTCAGTATCTAGAAAGCCCGACTAGTAGGAAAAAAACGAGTGAAAACAAAATGTAGAAACCAGTAAAATTTAGTGCTCTTTAAGTACCAGTAGCTAGTCACTGCTTGGAATTAAACGTTAGCAAAATTGCACACATAACAAGAATAAACTAAAATCATATGGAATCATATTTAAGAAAAATTACTGAAACTTTAGAAGAGTAACAAAAACATTGGAGCTTACTAGTTATTTTTTTCTAATAAAGGACCATAATTACAGTAATTTTGTTGAGTTCTAGTATTTAAAATGTTTGCTGTATTTGCATTTTTAGCAGGATAACACCTAGCGGGAAACTTAAGACGCTTATTTGTGTAGTTTATTGCTGTGGGGTTTGTATATTTCATCCTGTAACTTGGCATTAAGTATTTAAAAGATAAATTTCAGGGTGGTGTTTTAACTTTAGCCACTTAGAATTTGAAATGGCAAATGAATACTTAATCATATTTGACATTAATTGCCTAGTAATTTTTTTCTTTGAAGAAAAAGTCTGTTGAACTGTTGTTTAAATTGGTTTTCCTGCATTGTGATTTTAAAGTAGAATTCACAGGCATTATTAGAAATTATGTGGATAAGAACTGGGATTAGAGTTGATTTCCTTGTAGAAACCAGTTTAGCAGATGTGATAGGCTTCTTTTTTGCTTGGAAGCTTTGTAGGTGACAGACTAGATCACTATATATCAGCCCTAAGACTTTCTGAGCAATGGAATGTACCAGGAAAGAGCAATCGCTGATTGATGAAACTTAGCTATTCTCCCTTGCAAAAGGATGCCAGAGCAGTGTGTAAGCTCCTGAGATGTCACTTGTATCTAGGCAACAGGGATGAGCATGAGCTTCCCTGAGGCCAGTTTGCTGAGGTGAAAATTTTCCATTGTTTGGCTCGTAAAGATGATGCTTTGGAGAAGAATTTTTTCTTTAAGTAAAGTTATTTTATTTAATGAGATGATCATCTTAAACAAATTGAACCATTTTTGGACTGTAGAAAGTAAGTAGATGCGGGGGCTGAGGTTGTGGCTCAGCGGTAGAGCACTTGCTCAGGGCCCTGGGTTCAATCCTCAGCACCACATAAAAATAAATAAAGGTTTTAAAAAAAAGAAAGTAAGCAGATGATTACTTTTATGTGGTTACATTTTAAAGCATGTTTTTGTATTTTAAATAAATTGTGTTTTTGCTTCTTTGTGTGCAGTGTAATAGGAGTACTGTTTTGTGATATATTTTGATGGCATTAAAATGTCCTTTTCCCAAAAAATTGAATGTAGGTTCACTCAGGAGTTTGCAGGACAATCTGCAAAGATGATGCATATTTGCTTTGAATCTGTCACTTATCACCAGTTTCAGCTGTTAACCAATTTCTAACTAATCTTGTTTCTTCTGTTCTCTGCACTGACCTCCCTTAATGCCTTTTTTTTTTTTTTTCTAGTGGTACTNTTTTTTTTTTTTTTTTTTTTTTTTTTGTAATTTTTAATCTGTTAAGCAACTGTGTGGTGGAATTTCCCATATGCTGGTTTTGCTGATCACTCCCTGTGCTCAATACCTTTTGGCTCTGGTGCCTGGTTTGAAGAATTTATTCTTGTTTATTATTCTGGCGAAGAAGTTGAGAAGAAACTGCCAGGTCTCATTTGGAAATGAGTCCCATGCTGATGGTGGTGTATACCTTTAAACCTGGTATACAGGTTTACCAGGAGATGCTGGAGATGCTGAGGCAGGAGCATTATGAGTTTGAACTCAGCCTGGGCAACACAATGAGGCACTATCTCAAAAAAAAAAAAAAGCCCCAAGCTGAACTCTGATGAGTACTGGAGACCTGAAGGATCATATAGGAAGAAATCCTCCTCCTCCATGTTATGCGGTCCAGATATTCTGAATGCTACATGCTCCGTGTGGAATTGAGAGGAGATTCTGATTCTTGGCCTCTAGGAGGGTATTGATGTCCTGCCTCTTGTGTTGTGCCCTTTGCTCATAGGAGGCTTATAGTTAGAGAAGCCTTGACCCTTTGTAGGTAATTTCTCCAATATATATTTTTTTCTTTGCTTCTTTTTTCATTCCTTTTCTTTTTTTCTTTCATACTAGGATTGAACCCAGGGGTGCTTAACCACCGAGCTACATCCCTTCTCTGTACTCCCCCCCCCCCC
>NW_026000240.1:36078210-36101567 GCF_001458135.2 Marmota marmota marmota
CCCCCCAGCCTTTTTTGAGATAGGGCTTGCTAAGTTGCTGAGCCTGGCTTTGAACTTTTGATCCTGTTTCAGTTGCTGGAGTTATAGGCATGAGCCACGTGCCTGGCCCAAATATGATTTCTGTTTAGATTCACTTCAGCTCCAGTTCTACTGCTTCCAGCTATCTGCTGAACATTTTTTCTTGAGGGCTTGACCATTCCTTAAGTGTCTGCAGCTTAATTCAGTATCTTCTCAGTTATTTCTGACACTTCATAAAATATCTTTGTCCTGATTTGTGAAGGCTCAATATCTGTTACATTCCTCTAATTTGATTCTTGTGTCAGCATTTCTAAAGATAGAATCTATGGTTGACCACTCCCCAGATTATATGCAAAATTCAGAAGGTGTGTGTGTGTGTGTTTTTTTTTTTTTTTCAAGAGAAAGACCCATAGATGTTTTAGATTCTCTGGGGGTTTAATTCCCTCCCCCAGAAAGTTTAAGCACAGTGGATAAGTACTAAACTCTGTTTCATTGCCCTCCTTGCTTCCTTGATTTCCCTGTTGCAGGACAGTAGGCCCCATGAGTACATGGAAAAGGCAGGGACCCTATGCCCTGCCATGAAATAGAGGAGGTGACCTTAAAGAGGTCATGCCAGGTGGGACAAATGTCTGAGACACAACAGTTCTTGTACCTTGGGGGGGTCCAGAACCTGAGTGAGGGAAGATAGCCCCCCTCCAATTGAATAAAGAGACTCATTAAGAGAAGGAAGCCCAGGGAGCTGGTCTTGGTGGCATACGCCTGTAATCCCAGAGGCTTGGAGGCTGAGGCAGGAGGATTGCAGATTCAAAGCCAGCTTAGCAAAAGTGAGGCACTAAGCAACTCAGTGAGACCCTGTCTCTAAATAAAATACAAAATAGGACTGAGAATGTGGCTCAGTGGTTGTTTGCCCCTGAGTTCATTCCTCAGTACCAAAATAAATAAATGAAGGAAGAAAGCAAGCTATCTCAAGACTGGGGATAATGAAGAGATGTCAGCTTGGTCTTAGTTATTTTGGCCTCTTGGGTGTTATAGCTCTAGAAGAGATGCTCCTGTTATCCCCTTCCTCCAGAACATTCTCAGGCTTAGGACTGGTTCTTCTAGTGTGTGTGTGTGTATAGGGGGCATACTGGGGATTAAACCCACCATTGAGCTACATTCATAGCCCTTTTTATTTTGCGACAGGATCTTGCTAAGTTGCCCATGCTGGCCTCAAACTTGTGATCCTTCTCCCTGAGTCTCCTGAGTAGTTGGATAACGGGTGTGTGCCATCACTTTTGACATCTTCAAATAACCAGATATTAAATTCATGAACATGCTAGGTTGCCTTAAACATGTGATATGAAACTAATAAAGAAGCTTGAAAGTTTTTGTTTATTTTGATACTAGCCATTTAATCCAGGGGCACTCTACCATTGAATTGAACCTGCAGGCCCCTCCCCTTTTTTTAAATTTTGAGACAGGGTCTCACCGAGTTGCTGAGGCTGGCTTTGAACTTGTGATCCTCCTGCTTCAGCTTCCCAAGTCACTGGGATTACAGGTTGCACCACTATACCTGGCTAGTTTGAGAGATTTCTACATCATAGTTTTTCATATAAATTTTTCTTCCCAATATTTTCATGTGCTTCTAATATGTATAGGAATTATATCTCTTCATTGCTCTTTCAGTAATATAGTGCAAAGAAGGCTGTTAGCACAGAGAAAACTCTGAATAAATGCTAATTTCCTGCTGCCAGAATTCATTTACCCAAACTTGCAGGACCTCTGTAAAACCAGGTTTTTCCCTTCTCTTTCCACGTGGTTAATTGTTCTAATATAAAATGCCACCACTGTGCTTCAAAATCTGCAATTCACGCTGGGTGCGGTGGCGTAGACCTGTAATCCCAGAGGCCCAGAAGGCTGAGGCAGGAGGATCATGAGTTCAAAGCCAGCCTCAGCAATGGTGAGGCACTAAGCAACTCAGTGAGACCCTGTCTCAAAATAAAATACAAAATAGGGACTCAGCGATTGAGTGCCCCTGAGTGCAATCTCCAGTACAAAAAAAAAAAAAAAAAAGAATCTGTAGTTCACACACATTATAGGTCACTGTGAAATGAGGTACAATCTTTTTATATATGAACTTTCCTAGCATTTCCACTTCTGAGATTTTTTCAGTACTTGTACAGAAATACTAGTACAATTATGTGAAGACAAATACAAGGATGCTTATTTGTATTATTGTTGTAGTTTAAAATTGGAAATAGTAGGTGACTGAGTAAATTATGATTATGCATGAATATAATACAACCTTTAAAAGGAATCAGACATGGAAAGAAGCTAAAATCATTTAATTTAGGACAAAAATGCCAAAACAAGGGACAAATATTGAATGATTTCACTTATGAGTGTTTTAATTTATAGGCACAGAAAGTAAAATGGTGTTTGCTAGGAGAAGAGGGGAGTGGAGAAATACCACTTAATGGATACAGTTTCAGTTGAGGAACATGAAAGTTCTGAAAACTGATAATGGTAATGATTGCCCAACATTGTGAAAATACTAAATGCTACTGATCTGTGTATCCAAAAATAGTTAAAATGGTAGGTTTTATTTTATGTATACTTTACCACAGTAAAGAAAAAAGTTTGGATGTAGCTCAGTAGTACAGTACTTGTCTAAGCATGTGCAAAGCCTTGTGTTCAATTCACTACAAACACTGCAAACAGAAAGGTGGGGAGAGGAATGTAAAGTTGATTTTGTTGGGTGAAAAAGGCAAACAGCCTAAACTTATTTATGTAAGGAATAGAAAACACGTGGAAGAAAATCTGTAGGATGAGGAAATCCCAAACTAATAATGGTAATTTTCTCATACTTATAACCAGTAAAACAAATAAAAATAAGAAGTCAGTGTTTTTAAAAGACTGTCATGTACCTTGACACTCCATTTCTTTGCCTGTTGTGAAGTCCCCCTTTTTTATTCTCTTTCCACAAGTCCAAAGTTACTAGGTCCTGTCAAGTCCTCCATGTGACCTTCATCTTCCATTGAACTCTTTGGAAGAAATGTGGGGCAGTGGACTTGAGGAAAGTTCATATTTGGGGAGTGCTTAGCATACATGTTTGATAGTAGGCTAGATATTTGATCTTGTTCCCACCATATGCAGCTCTATGTAATTGATTGTACTATATCTCCTTACATATGAAAACAGATGCTGAGAGTAGGTAAAGTACTATTTATGACCAAATGTAAGGTGGCCCCTGGTTCACCAGGAAGAAGGTTTTAGAAGAGTTATTTGGGTTTAACCCAAAATCAACTTACAGATACATAAGATGAAGTTGGACTTCTCACAATAAAATATTCTTTAGAAATTATGCTTTTTACACATTTTATGAATTAGTTCTGCTCCTTTTTACCTGCAGACATCCTTATTATTCCCATGGCCACATCTGGAGACATTTGGTGCTCTCCTGAATACAACTTTTTGCCTCTCAGTGATGGGAGATACGCTCACTGGAACCCTCAGCCTAAGTTGGTTGTGATTTCTGCAGTGTAACCATTTGGCAGCATTGATTTAAAAATACATACATTAGGGGCTGAAGTTATGGCTCAGCAGTAGAGCACTTGCCTAGCATGTGTGAGGTGCTGGGTTCGATCCTCAGCACTACATAAAAATAAAAAAATAAAGGTATTGGGTCCAACTACAACTAAAAAACTATATTAAAAAATACATATATTAATTTATAGTTCAGGCTGTTTGTACAGTGGTGCATACCTATAATTCTAACCTCTAGAGAGGTTGAGGCAGAAGCCTGTCTCAAAAAAAATTTTTACTTTACATACCATATAGTATACACCCCCAGAAATCCTGTAGCCCGCTCCTGGTTATGGCTCCCCTCATTAGTGGCCCATCAATCTTTCTGAAACTCCTTACTCTGGCATGTGTTTTTTTTTTTAATATTTATTTTTTAGTTTTAGGTGGACACAATATCTTTATTTTATTTTTATGTGGTGTTGAGGATCGAACCCAGCGCCCCGCACATGCCAGGTGAGCGTGCTACCGCTTGAGCTACATCCCCAGCCCTGGCATGTATGTTTTAAAGGACACCACTACGGTTGTTAGAGACATTGAATTAGGGCTCAGATCCTGGGAATGAAGGAAGGAGACAGGTCTGTGCTATCTAGTCTGTTCCTGCTGTCCATTTGTCTATATGTTCTGCAGGTGGTTTCCGTGACCAGGGAGGCTGCACTGCAGCACATAGCCATTTTGCTGGTTTCTACATGGGTATTTGGGTATGCGGGGGGATAGTGGTGACTGGACATTTATTTAATCAACAGTATTTGTTGGCCTTGAACTTGCAGTCCTCTTGCCTCAGGGATCAGCATCTCCCATTGGTGGAATGCCCTGGGTTCAGTCTTCAGTAATATACACACGAGGGGAGGGGGTACCCCAATTGTATACAAAATAAATGTTTTTGGTAAAACTGCAATATCATTTTTGGGAGATTAACCTGACCCTTTATTCTGAAGCCCATTTGTTTTATATATGCTTTTAACTTGGAGGTGAGGACTATGCTGTGGCACTTTCCGCCCCCCATATGAATAGGGGATGATGTAACATCTTGGTAAAGTTGACAATCTACCTTCTTTCATGGGGTTACATGGAGAGATTTGCACACCCAGTTCTTCTTTGCAGTGCTAGACAGTCACAGTTTCCTTAAGAACTTACCTAGTTATCCTGGTGAAGGAAGAGGAGGGTGAATGTAGTATTGTAGATTGTATCTTTTTATGAGTTTGAGCAACCTGACATCAAAAACATTTACCAGTAACTTGTTAAATCATTTATTTTTATGTTGTTGGGATTATGGACTTCCCAAATTAATCCCCCCCACCTTTGGTGGTAGAGATTAAATCCTTGGGGGTGCTTTATCACTGAGTTTCATCCCCAGTCCTATTTATTTATTTACTTATTTATTGGTACTAGGGATTAAACTCAGGGGCCCTTTACCCCGAAGCTATGTCCCTAGTCATTTTTTTTTTTTTTTTTTTTGGTCTGTTTGAGACAGGGTCTTGCTAAATTGCTGTAACTGGTCTTAATCCTCCTACTGTAGCCTTCTGAATAGCTGGGATTGCAGATGTGGGCTCCAAGTTAAATCTTATTGAACTTTTTTTTATCTTCTGCCATTATGAGTACAGATTTTATGTGTAAGGCAAAAGATTTCTTTCATGGAATAGGAAGAGAAGTAGATGAGCTGGTTGCAGAGTCAGTGCTGAGGATTTGGGTTTTTCTTGTGTGTGTGTGTATCTGAAAAACAAGTGTCTCTTTCCAGGTCCTTTGAGCTGTCCCTGCCTTTCGTAGAATCTCTGCTGAGCCATAAGAAATTGACAAGAGTAGTACCTTCCTGGGGTCTCTTGTTCAAGGATTTTATGAGATAGTCAGTCCCCTGTATTGGGGAGCAGAGGAGGTCGGTAAGACTAGGATAAGGGTCGTGGGGCTTTGGGGAGGGCTGACTTTGCAGAGGTACTAGCTGATAGTTGATTGATGTTGGTTTCTGAAAACTGATGGGTGTGGCCATTAGTGTGGGGCAGATGAGGTGGGGGAAGGGAAGAGACAAGCTTCTATCTCTCCCCCCCTCCAAAAATTATTTCTCTTTCAAAGTGGTTTTACTTTGTAAATAACTTAAGCTCCTGTAATGAACCAGAGAAGGTGGATATCAAAAGTGGAAGTGCCCTGTTAGCCTTCAATCCTGGTCTTCAAATTCAGTCTTGCTTGACTGAAACCACTGTGTTCTTAACCCATGATTTTGAAGGGATCAGTGTGACTTTTACTTCAGAACTGAGTATAGTTGAACTTGATTTCCTGAAAGAAAAAATTTTAAGATGTTTTACTGTTCTTTATTTTAGAAAGAAATCTTGGGATTTGTGAAGGATAATTGGCAAGTGGCTCTGTATTAGGATATAATGCTGAGGGACCAGTGCAGTCTGGAATTTTCTAACGGTCCTATCTCCCTTTCTCGTTTTCTGGGTTAGTCCTGGAAGAATATTCACTGCATTCAGGTAACGAAGTTGGGTGATAAAAGCTGCCAGACTGATCAATGAGGCTGGGATATTTTGCAAATCCTTGTGGGAAATGTTTACCTACATAAGGTATTGAAAATAGAGAAATTGTCAGAGCTACCCTGGGCACATGACCTGGTACAGTGTAGGGTACACTTGATCCTCCATCTAGTGGGTAGAACCCTTTTGGGTGTTGGTCCAGACATGTTGGGGCTGTCCTTGTTCTGTGGCTGCCCATGAGTTCTGAATCATTTTCAGTACACTTTGTTTTCAGAGAATGAATTTGTATCATTTGGACATTATGCTTTTATTTAATTTATTTTTTTAATGTGGTGCTAAGGATCAAATCCAGTGCCTGTCATGTGGTAGGCAAGCATTCTGCCACTGAGCTACTGCTCCAGCCCTTGAATTTGTATCATTTGGATTTGCAACAGTCTGAGAGCTGTGCAGGGGTTAATGGAGCATATAATCTTTTATTTATTTGTTTGTTTATTTTTATTTTTTTATAGTTGTAGATGGACAGAATGTATTTGTTTATTTTATGTGGTTCTAAGAATTGAACTCGGTGCCTCACATGTGCTAGGCAAGCACTCTGCTGCTGAGCTACAGCCCTAGCCCCAGGAGCATATATTCTTGTCTGAAGCTGATGGACCATTATTGTTAGCACATGGGAGAACAATAACATGAGGTAGCAAAATCCCTCTAGATTGAGATGTTACAGCAATTTTGACCAATCTAAGAGGGTCACTTATGAGTTCCTGTTATGTACTTTCTTACCAGATGGGGTACTGGAGATAAAGAATTGCCCTAAAAGGATAATTGAGGGCTGGGGATGTGGCTCAAGTGGTAACGTGCTCACCTGGCATGAGCAGGGCGCTGGGTTCGATTCTCAGCACATACATAAAAATAAAATAAAGATGTTGTGTCCACCGAAAACTGAAAAATAAGTATTAAAAATTCTCTCTTTCTTTAAAAAAAAAAGAAGAAGAATTGTCTTTTTAAGGAAAACTGAAAATTCTTGATGTTATATTGAATACATTTAGCTATTTACAAGAAAATTTGATATTTTGATAAAGGGCACATATGACACCTCAGAATGAATAGTTTAGATTTACTTGGAGTGATGCTACAGTTTTAGAAGGAGATTTTTTTTGGGTTTGTTTGTTAAAAAAAATTTGAGGGGGGCTTAAAATAGCAGACATATTTTCTCATAGTGCTGATTTTTTTAAAAAATAATTTTGAAGTTAAATTGATTTTTAGCTGATAAATAAAGTTTTTCAATGGTTAAAATTTTTTTAACTCTAGCAGGCAATTCTGATAAACATATTCTTTAGTAGGCCAAAAGCACCTTCTACCTATCCCACTTGATCTTGAGGTCTTTTATAGTCTGTCATTCCATAAATCTAAGTCTGATAATGCAAAGATGGGGTAATGTATTTGTGCTGGTACTTGGAAAGAGGAGAAGCAGCTGAGAGGCTGCTATGCCCCTTACAGAAAAGTTTGTACAGATTTTTGGAACTGAATTTGCTGTTTTACTTTTCCCTTTGCCTTTGGGGAAAGGATCTGCATGGCTATATGACTTTAATGAAATAGTTCCAATTATACAACTTGTGGATTCTTTCTTTTTTTTAAATTTTTAATATTTATTTTTCAGTTTTCGACGGACACAACATCTTTGTTTGTATGTGGTGCTGAGGATCGAACCCGGGCCGCACGCATGCCAGGCGAGTGCGCTACCGCTTGAGCCACATCCCCAGCCCTCTTTCTTTCTTTTTAATTAAAACTAGAATAAAATGCTGTTGAAGGTGAAAAATAAACATCTAGTGTTGGAACCCAGGAGTTGAGTTTATATAAGGCTTTTGTGTCTCGTTTCTCTGGTCCTGCTGCTTTAGTAGGTTCATTGACTGTGTGTCATGGGGGATCCTCACAGCCAGATGAGCTGCAGCTCCTTTAAGATTAGACCTATGAGCTGGGCGTGGTGGCATATGTTTGTAATCCCAGCAGCTCAGGAGGCTGAGGCAGGAGGATTAGGAGTTCAAAGGCAGACATAGTGAGGCCCTGTCTCTAAATAAAATACAAAAAAAGGACCGGGGATGTGGGATCAGTGGTTCAGCGCCTGGGTTCAATCACCAATAACAAAAACAAACAAACAAACAAATAAATAAATAAATTAAAAAGTAGAGATTAGCTCTGTGGGTCTGGGGTTGTGGTTCAGTGGTAGAGCGCTTGCCTAACACATGTTAGCCAGTGGGTTTGATCCTCAGCACCACATAAAAATAAATTAAATTAATTAAATAAAGGTATTGTGTCCATCTACAATTAAAAAACAAAAGATTAGACCTGTGATTCCAACATACTTAGCAGTAATTCTTTAATCTCAGGCACCCGTTGTTTTCCTGCAGCAAGACCTAGGTGATATGGTGCTTCAGTGTAATCACTTAAGGACAGTATCATAGGATCTACTCCAGGGATTTGTGAGAATGGAGGAGCTATTTAAACAGTAGGCGTTTGATAAACAGGAGCTCTCATTTCTGGCACAGACATATCTCATTGTTGTTGAAGATTGAGGAGTTTGGTCACTACTTCCTCTGACCTTTGTGTGCCTTGTATATATGCCTTAGGGACATTCCTCATTGGGTAGTTATCTTCATTTGTTTCTGTGTGATCCATCTCTCAGAGTTTTCATCATGGAGTAAAACTCTTAGCATACAGTGACTGCATTAGTGCTTGCTTGTAGATGAATTTAAAAGCTTCAAAAACTTGGCAGCTGTTTTCTTTTTTTCTTTTTAAAATTTCTTTTTGGTTGTTGATGAACTTTTTTTTTTGTCTTTATTTTTATGTGGTGCTGAGGATAGAACCCAGTGCCTCATGCATGCTAGGTGAGAACGCTACCACTGAGCTACAACCCCAGCCCTGTTTTCTTGTTTCTGTCCCATGAATCCTCCTCCCCTGCCCTGTTTTCTCTTCCCATTGCAAAACCAATATATGTTCAGAGTTTAAGAATATTTTAAGGAGTTAGAAACATTCAGAAAACTGAAAAGGAGGGAATAATGATCTTATCACCTACTATAGGACAGGTTTTGTGACACTGGAAGTTGATATATAATGTGCATATAAGTAAATAATACATAATCACAAATGTCATCTTTATTTATTTATTTTTGTGCCAGGGATTGAACTCAGGAGCACTCGACCACTGAGCCACATCCCAGCCCTTTTTTGTATTTTATTTAGAGGTAGGGTCTCACTGAGTTGCTTAGCACCTTGCTTTTTGCTGTCTGGCATGACACGATCCTCCTGCCTCAGCCTCTTGAGCCGCTAGGATTATAGGAATGTGCCACTGCAGCTGGCACAAATACCATCTTTAAACAAAAGAAGTTACAATATGAAGACAATTAGATAAGAAATGGATGTTCAGATTGAAAGTGGTTGTTTATGGATTTGGATTGAAAAATCACAAAAATTTACACATTTTAAAAAGCAGACTTTTCTACAACTGCAGTATTTTTCCCCTACACTTTTGGGCATTATTTTGATACTTTCTGTGACCCCAGTGTACCGCTTTCTGTTGAGAGAACAGAAGGGTTACATAGTCAGTCCTCAAGGATGGTGATCCATCTGCTTTCTATTACTGACAACTCAGAAAAGTTTCTTTCTGGGCTGGGGATGTGGCTTATAGGAAGAGTGTTTGCCTAGCATGCATGAGGCCCTGGGTTCTATCCCCAGTGCCACACACTTAAAAAGTTTATATGTTGTTTCATTTTGTATATTGTCATCTTATTTGGGAAACCTGCATTAGGTTTCTTTCACTTTAGGGCATTTGAGACTTCAAGGCATTCAAGGTTGCTTTGTTGTGTGTGTGTGTGTGTGTGTGTGTGTGTGTGTGTGTGTGTGTGTGGTTGGTACTGGGTATTGAACCCAGATCCTTGCACTAGGCAAGTACTCTACCTCTGAGCTACATCCCCAGCCCAACCCTTTTTATTTTATTTTGAGAAAGGGTCTTGCTGAGTTGCCCAGGTTGGCCTCAAACTTGTAGTCCTCCCATTTCTGTTTCCTGAGTCACTGGGATTATAGAAATGTGTCACTATGCCTGGTTTCTTACATAAGCTCTTTAGAATTTAGAGGACTGATAGCCATGGCCCCTGTGAGTAGTTGGTACTTTCTTCTAGTTATTGTCTGTGATAAAATATACACTAAATTGACCATATTAACCATTTTTAAGTGTATAATTCAGTGGTATAGTGGTATTTTCCATCAGTCTTTGTCTTTATAATCCAGACAATATAGGTTATACAATCTTGAATCTTGTTCTTTTGCTTAAATAAACTGTTTTAAAAATCAATTTATTTATCAGTTAAAAAATAAGTCAGATTAATGGGGGGGGGGTTAAAAAAACCAAAAAATTAGTAAGAATACTTTTATTGGATCCTAATAGTACATAATGCAATTTGAGTAAAAGTAACTCTTTTTGTTTCATTCCTCTTCTATTACTGGATGTTAGAGGGTAAAAGGTATAAATGGTGTTTTACTAAGAATTGATTTTGTGGAACAGTGGACTTGGGGTTTGTGGCATTTTCTCAGGTTAATTGTAGTTTGTTGCTGTGTATCCAGGTGGGTCAGTCTAGTGCTCCCCAAGCAAATAATGATAGCTTTCCTCTTTGCTTCCTGGTTTTATTTTGCCTAAAATTATTATTTTTTAATACTTATTTTTTTAGTTATAGGTGGACATAATATCTTTATTTTATTTTTATGTGGTGCTGGGGAACGAACCCAGTGCCTCACACATGGTACGCTCTACCTCTGAGCCACAGCTCCAACCCTCTTTGGTATCATCTTGCTGAGACACCTTAACTTTCCTCCTGAGTAGCTGGGATTACAGGCATGCCACCATGCCTGGTATGTTTAACTTTTTTTTTTTTTCCTCTTGACTTTCCCTTTCCCTTTCCCTTTCCCTTTACCGTGAGATGAGGTCTTATTAACTCTGTGTGTGTGTGTGTGTGTGTGTGTGTGTTTTGCTTGGGCTTGAACCCAGGGTGAGGCAAGCACTCTACCAACTGAGCTATATCCCCAACCCCTGAGGTGAGGTCTTACTGTGTTGCTTAGGCTGATCTCGAATTCCTAGGCTTAAGCAATTTCCCCACCTTTTCCTATAGCTGATAGGAATGCAAAAAGGTATAGCACTTTGGAAATTTGTTTAACAATTTCTTATAAAACTAAACATACATAGGATGGTGGTACACATCTGTAATCCCTAGCTATATATGAGTATTTCAGTAACTGACTCTGATGCAATCTTCAGTTGTGTGTGCATATGTGCTGAGTGGTGATTCTAGAGCTCATTTGGGAGGACGTTTGAGTGATGAAGGTTATTTTTCTGCCATAACTCAATGTTGACCCTGGAGCTTTTTTTGAGGCAGAGTAAGTGGCCCCAGTGGATCCCATTGGTAACATCATTAACTAGATTCTGGATGAGTGATTTAAAGGACTCAGAGGTTTTATAAAGGGCTCAGAGGCTTTCATGAGTTATAGCTGTGATTTATTTGCATATTTTAAAAAGTTTAGAATATTAAGGCATTGTTTCCAGCAGATCCTTTAATAGTCTTTTGTAAATCTTGGGGATCAACTGGGGAAAAGCTATTACCTAGCCTAGGATCATGCTCAAATGTTCCTTATCTGTTCATAGTTTCATGGACGCCTGTGAGGCAATGTGGAAAGCTAAATCTGAAACCAGTATTTTGTAGTTATTCCCAATCTCCATAGATAGGTACATGGTCCACACATTGCATGAGTAATCCAGGATTTCTGAGAAACTGAACCTTAGTCTTTGGATGTTTAAAAACCATTAAAGAGATCCTACTGCTCAAACTGCATGTAGAAAACACATACATACACAAACATATACACACATACACACAGAAACAGGTAAAAGAAAAGAACAGGTGCTTTGGAGCCCTTCTTTCTTTTGGCCTAAGGTCCCTAGGGAGAAAGTTGATTTTGTGTATAATTCTTGGGAAATTGATCATTCATTTTTTCACAGGGATAAGACCTGTAAGAGACCCGAGAATAGAAGCTCCACTTCTGTGTGCCTTGAAATGTGAAACATATTTTGCACAGTGAGGTCATACTGAGGTTCATACTGAGAGATTGAACATAATTGAAACAAGAATTGCAGGAATGCAGGGCTGGGATTGTAGTTCAGTAGTAGAGCACTTGCCTAGCGTGTGTGAGGCACTGGGTTTGCTCCCCAGCACCACATAAAACTAATAGAGATTTTGTGTCTATCAACAACTAAAAATATTTTTTTTAAAAAACTGCAGGAATGTATCTGAATTTTGTTTTATTTATTTATTTATTTATTTATTTTTCTCTCTTTTTTTTCTTCCCCCTCACACCATCTTATATGTAATTTTGTATAACAATGAGGGTCTCCTTCCATCTTCCATGCAATTCCCCTTCTCCCTCCTATTCCCTCCCACTTCTCGTCCCTGTTTAGTGGTGATCTTCTTCTCATGCTCTTCCTCCCTACTCTGTTTTGAGTCACCCCCCCTTATATCAAAGAAGACATTCAGCATTTTTTTTTTTTAGGGATTGGCTAAATTCACTTAATATAATCTGCTCTAATGCCATCCATTTCCCTGCAAATGCCATGATTTTGATATTTTTTAGTGCTGAGTAATATTCCATTGTGTATAAATGTCACATTTTTTTAATCCATTTATCTATTGAAGAGCATCTAGGTTGGTTCCACAGTCTAGCTATTGTGAATTGTGCTGCTATGAACATTGATGTAGCTGTGTCCTTGTAGTATGCTCTTTTTAGGTCTTTTGGGTATAGTCTGAGAAGGGGAATAGCTGGGTCAAATGGTGATTCCATTCCCAGCTTTCCAAGGAATCTCCATACTGCTTTCCAAATTGGCTTCACCTATTTGCAGTCCCACCAGCAATGTACAAGTGTACCTTTTTCCCCACATCCTCGCCAGCACTTGTTATTGTTTGACTTCATAATGGCTGCCATTTTTACTGGAGTGAGATGGTATCTTAGAGTAGTTTTAATTTGCATTTCTCTGATTGCTAGAGATGGTGAGCAGTTTTTCGTGTATTTGTTGATTGATTGTATATCCTCCTCTGAGAAGTGTCTGTTCAGATCCTTGGCCCGTTTGTTGATTGGGTTATTGGTTTTCTTGTTTAATTTTTTGAGTTCTTTGTATACTCTGGAGATTAGAGCTCTATCTGAAGTGTGAGGGATAAAAATTTGTTTCCAGGGTGTAGGTCCCTATTTACCTCACTTATTATTTCTTTTGCTGAGAAAAAACTTTTTAGTTTGAATACGTCCCATTTGTTGATTCTTGATTTTAACTCTTGTGCTATAGGTGTCCTATTAAGGAATTTGGAGCCCGACCCCACGAGATGGCGATTAGAGCCAACTTTTTCTTCTATTAGATGCAGAGTCTCTGGTTTGATTCCTAGCTCCTTGATCCATTTTGAGTTAACTTTTGTGCATGGTGAGAGAAAGGGATTTAATTTCATTTTGTTGCATATGGATTTCCAGTTCTCCCAGCACCATTTGTTAAAGATGCTATCCTTTCTCCATTGCGTGCTTTGTCTAATATAAGGTAGTTGTAATTTTGTGGATTGGTCTCTGTGTCCTCTATTCTGTACCATTGGTCTACCTGCCTGTTTTGGTACCAGTACCATGCTGTTTTTGTTACTATTGCTCTGTAATATAGTTTAAAATCTGGTATCGCTATACCACCTGTTTCATTCTTCCTGCTTAGAATTGCTTTAGCTATTCTGGGTCTTTTATTTTTCCAGATGAATTTCATGATTGCTTTTTCTATTTCTGCGAGGAATGCTGTTGGGACTTTGATTGGCATTGCATTAAACCTATAGAGTACTTTTGGTAATATGGCCATTTTAATGATATTAATTCTGCCTATAGATTCTTTTTTTATTTATGTATGTAACACAGTAGTGCTTAACCACTGAGTCACATCTCCAGCCATTTTTATTTTTAATTTTCAGATATCAGCTTGCTAAGTTGCTGAGGCTGGCCTCAAACCTTGTGATCCTCCTGCCTCAAATCTCCTAAATTGCTGGGATTACAGGCATGCACCACCACACCTGGCTATTTTATTTATTATTATATTTTTAGGTTTTAGTTGTAGTAGGACACAATACCTTTATTTCACTTATTTATTTTTATGTGGTGCTGAGAATCAAACCCAGGGTCTCGCACATGAGGTGAGCGCTCTACTGTTGAGCCACAACACCAACCCCTATTTTTTTTTTTTTTAAAGCCAGAATTTTTATTGGGTGGCTAATTGTTGAAACTCTCAAGATGAACTGGATGCTGCCCTCTTGGTTTAGGAGTTTCTTCATGGAATCCCTCCCTGAATCTGTGTTATTACAAATTTTAGGTGCCTTATTTGACCAGTCCTGGTGGTATTTTGCCTTGGCGCTCCAGTTATACTTTCTCTTGCCCTTGGCAGGGTAACCACATCTGCCACAGGTCGACTTCTGATGGTGACAGGCCTTAGAGCTACAATAATGGCTAAATGTGTGTGTCTTATCATGATGATCATGATGCTATCCAAATGATAATGTTCTCTTCATCATCTTGCTTCTGCTACCATGTGAGGCAAATGCTCTACTATGCTGGAGTTAACTTTTTTTTTTTTAATCTTGAGACTATCTCACTAAGTTGTTCAAGTTGAGCTTGAATAGTGATTCTCCTGCCTCAGCTGCCACAGCAGCTGGAATTACAGGCATGTGCCATCATAACCTACTCTTTTCAATGGGAGCTTTTTGGTTTTTGGTTTTAAATAAAATAGGACAGCTGGGTGTGGTGGCACATACCTGTAATCCCAGCTATTCAGGAGACTGAGGCAGGACGATTGCAAGCTTTAGGCCAGCCTGTGTAATTTAGAAAGACCTTGTCTCAAAATAAAACCTAGTATGTACCAGTCTGTATAGAACTATAATTTGGAGCAGATTTGATGTTGGGGAAGTAAAATCGGCCCTGTTTGTTTGTTTATTAGTACTGGGGATTGAAACCAGGGGCTCTTTACCAATGAGCCACATCCCGAGGGCCCCCCACTTTTATTGTTTTTACACAAATGGAGCACAACTTGCCGTTTCTCTGGTTGTACATGATGTAGAGTCACACCATTCATTCTGTCATACCCGTACATAGGGTAATAATGTCTGATTCATTCCACCATCTTCCTGCCTCTGCCCAGTCTAAAGTTGCTCCATTCTTCCCTGTCTTCCCCCCTCCCCCCTCCCATGGATCAGCATCCACTTATCAGGGGAAACATTTGGCCATTGGATTTTTGAGATTGGCCTACTTCACTTAGCATGATATTCTCCAACTCCATTCATTTACCTACAAATGCTGTAATTTCATTCTTCTTCTACTTTTAATTGTAGTTGAACACAATATCTTTATTTATTTTTTTAATGTCATGCTGAGGATTGAACCCAGGGCGTCGCACGTGCGAGGCAAGTGCTCTACTGCTGAGCCACAACCCCAGCCGCTAATTTCATTCTTCTTTAAGGCTAATATTCCATTGTGTATATATACCACAGTGTGTTTATCCATTCATCTATTGAAGGTCTTCTGGATTGGTTCCTCAATTTAGCTATTGAACTGCTGTAAACATTGAGGTGGCTGCATCACTGTAGTATGCTAATTTTAAGTCCTTTGGGTATAGACCGAGGAGTGGGATAACTGGGTTAAATGATGGTTCCATTCCAAGTTTATTAAGGAATCTCCATACTGCTTTCCAAAGTGATTGTACCATTTTGCAGTCCCATCAGCAATGAAATCAGTGTACCATTCCCCACACATCCTCGCCAGTACTTGTTGCTTGAATTCTTGATAATTGCCATTCTGACTAGAGTGAGATGAAATCTTAGTTTTGTTTTGCATTTCTCTAATTGCTAGAGATGTTGAACATTTTTAAAATATATTTGTTGATTCATTGTATATCTTCTGTATATCTTCTTCTGTGAAGTGTTTGCTCATTTCCTTAGCCCATTTATTGATTGGGTTGCTCTATCTGATGTCCATGCGATAGATTTTCTCCCATTCTGTTGGCTCTCTCTTCACGTTATTGATTGTTCCCTTTGCTGCAGAGAAGCTTTTTAATTTGAATCCATCCCATTTATTGATTGTTAATTTTATTTCTTGTAAAGGAAGTCAGGTCCTAAGCCAACATGAAGAAGATTTGGGCCTGCTTTTTCTTCTATTAGGTGCAGAGTCTCTGGTCTAATTCCTAGGTCCTTGATCCATGTTAAGTTTTGTGCAGGGTGAGATAGAGAGGTTTAATTTCATTTTGCTGCATAAGGATTTCCAGTTCTCCCAGGATCATTTGTTGAAGAAGTTATTTTTTTCTCCAATGTATGTTTTTGGCACCTTTGTCTAGTATGAAATAGCTATATTTATGTGGATTTGTCTCTGTGTCCTCTATTCTGTACCATTGGTCTACATGTCTATTTTGGTGCCAATACCATGCCATTTTTGTTGCTATAGCTCTGTAGTATAGTTTAAGGTCTGGTATTGTGATGTCTCCCGATTTACTCTTCTTGCTAAGGATTGCTTTGACTATTCTGGGTCTCTTATTTTTCCAAATGAATTTCATGGTTGCTTTTTCTATTTCTGTGAAGAATGTCATTGGTATTTTGATTGGAATTGCATTAAATCTGTATAGTACTTTTGGTAATATGGTCATTTTGACAATTTTCCTTGAGACAGGGTCTGGTTAAGTTGCTTAGGACCTCACTAAGTTGCTGAAGCTGGCTTTGAACTCTTGATCCTCTTGCCTTACGCTCCGAAGCCACTGGGAATTACAGGTGTGCACTACAGCTCCAGTTCTTTTTTAAAAAAATTTTTGAGACTGCTTCTTGCTAAGTTGCTAAGTAAAAGGGCTTGTGTAACTAGGCACCTCAGCTCTATCTTCTGGAGAGAGTCTGAAATGACTAGAGTATTCATCCTTATAGTCACTTTGCCTGTGTGGTTTGGGAACTCTTCTCAGTACCTGCCTGAGAGGGCTTCCTGTGATAATGAGAAGGTAGCATCAGGTGAGAAATCAGGGTCTTTGAGGTCTGTGTTCTTTGCATATAATAAAGCTTCAAATCCTTGAATCCAGCTGGGTCAACAGTGGGCTTTTCTGAAAGGAAAAGATTATCACAGGGCTGGGGTTGTGACTCATCGGTAGAGCACTTGCCTACTGCGTGTGAAGCCCTGGGTTCAATCCTCAGAACCACATTAAAAAAAATAAAGGTATTGACAACTACAACTAAAAAATAAATATTAAAAAAACCCCACCAAATTAAATTCTTTAAAAGAGGCTATTACAGAAGATATAAATTTTGGTGAAAACACTTTTTTTATTGATGCATTATAGTTGTACATAATGGTGGAATATAATCAGGCCATTATCACCTGAAAGCACTTTTATAGGACAAACTAAATGTCCCATATACGCAGCAAAATTAAGGCATCCTCCAGTCTAGGATTTTAAGTTTCATTTGGGAACTGTGATTGTGGGTGTGTTTTCTACTTCCTCAAATTGGCTTCATTGCCTGCAGTAGGGAGAGTAGTGTCTACCTCATTAAAAGTATCCAGAGGACCAAGTAAGAAGTTCTGTAATGAGCTTTTTACTCAGCAAACCCTTCCTCACTCTCACTGTCGCAGATGGAGTCATGGGAACTGCACAAGTTCCCAGTAAGATCCCTGTACATATACATACAGTGGTTTAAGCCCTGTAAGGAATGCTAGTAGAAACTACATTGTCTATAAATTATAGCCAGAAAACATACCTAGCCTGACATGCCTTGAATCAGTTAATAGGATGTGTAAAAAGGTGTGCTTTGCTGAGATCCAGTTGTGGCATCTGGATGCATAATCAGAACTAAGGTCCTAGACTTATGGTGGATAAGAGCCCTGACTGCCCCAGGAGCACAACTTTGGCTTAAAGGTGTGCCCCAGCTTTTAGTGATCAGGATAGAACTGATAAAAATAGTTGGTTGACCTAGAACACTATGTATCTTTTTAAATGAAGTTAACCAGCCTTGATCGGTTGTTTTTAAATACAGACGTTAATCATTAAAGCTGGTCCCAAGCTCCACTGCTAATAAGGTTAATGGAGCTTGTCTTTGGCCTTGGACTGGGGCAGTATGTGTGGATACCTTGGGCGGATAAGTCCGAGATGATGGATAAGTTGGTTTTCCCTGTAGAAATTGCATTAAATGGATAAATTTGAGCACCTTTCACCTTAAGTTTGTCTATCATATTAGACAATGGTAAGATTTAATTTGAATATAATGTTTGAAATTGTGATCTTTGATCTTTACCTTTTCATGGCTTTGTGTTTTGTCTGTTAAGGTGACTTTGTAATGCTGTAGTGTCCCTGTTGGAGCACAGTTTCTGCGTGTTCTCATTTGCCTTGTTCTCCTTCCCTCTCCTCCCTCAGCTCAGGGTGTTTTTATCTTTCTGAGGGAAGAGGCGGGGCTGGGGTGGGCAGCGTGGGCGGAACCCTAAGTGAGCTTGTACTGTTTGCCTTTCTGCTGGAGAATTGGAACCTAAGGCGGTTCCCACAAATCAATGTGCTTGCTTCCGGCAGAGCATTCTGGCCTACACAAACCTAGGAGCGGAGACCAAACAGAAGGAGGATCAGGCAAGACAAGTGACGGAGGACGAGCTGGCCGTAGACCCTGCTGCCTCCCCGTTTTCCCTGCCGTCTGCGTCCGGAGGATGAGCCCAGCCTTCAGGGCCATGGACGTGGAGCCCCGCACCAAGGGCGTCCTGCTGGAGCCCTTTGTCCACCAGGTTGGGGGGCACTCTTGTGTTCTACGCTTCAATGAGACGACCCTGTGCAAGCCCCTGGTCCCGAGGGAGCATCAGTTCTACGAGACCCTCCCAGCTGAGATGCGCAGATTCACTCCCCAGTACAAAGGTGAGCCCCCAACTGCCGGAGGGGTCGCCAGGCTGGTGAGGAGATGTGAGGAATCACGGCCATGGAAGGCCCTGGCAGCCATCCTGGGAACCCTCACCCCCTCCCACTCACTTTGTGTTTTCCCTCCTCCTGGCCCTCAGCCCAGCACCTCACACCCTCAGTTTTCAAGCCCTGGTAAGATTGCTCAATTGTGCTTTGTTTTGTGGATTTGTTTTGAGTTTATTTTTGGTGGAAGTTTAGTTGTGTTTTATGTTCAGGTGTCTCTTGATCACAGTAACCCATAGTCCCCCATGGTGGGGACAGTGGGGGAAGACTTTGGGAGGATTTTACCCAGAATTCTTGCCGCCTGCTTTTTGTCCTCCAGGAAACCAGAAGCCCTGGTGATTAGGTAGGCTGGGAGCAGGGTTGAGTCAGATGGAATGCAGGAGTGGGAGGACTGTGCTGATTAGCTGAAGCCCTTTGCAATTATGGAAATCCCCAAAATTGCTACATGAAGGCAAATGGTTGATTCACATATTGTAGCTTTTTCTTCCTTTTATAATGATTCTTTGGGGGGACATAAGCAGCCACCAGCATGGTGTGGTCTGGGGGGGAACTTTTGTAAATCAAAGGAGAACATATTAAAGAAATTAATTTTAAGTGGGTATTACTGGATATATAAAAGACCAGAACAACTTAGGTTCTTCTGGGACTGTTTAATATTATTTTTTTAAAAAACAGAATGTTCTGGGCACCTCTCTGTACTCTGAAATGCATGTGTGTTAGGGTGGGGGTGGGGGGAGTTGTGGGCCCTCACTTGGTCCTTCTCTTGTTTTTTCCAGGACAAAGCCAGAGTTCCCTTGTTAGCTGGCCACCCTTGCCCCCTTTTTTCCTCTGGTCCTTTTCCCCATGGCCACAGGGAAGTGTGGTCCCCTGAAATCCCCACCTTGGCTCCTCTGCACCTAGAGCTGGGGGCTACCTCAGAAGTGTCATCTCTCTCAGCACGCATTCCCCTGCAGCAAGCAAGCGGGCGGGCAGCAAGGACTGAGCAGATTGAGTGATCCTGGGGCAGAGAGGCCTGGGAGGAAAGGTGTTCAGCCAGTCGGTTGTAAGGCACTCATCGGCACCTGCTGAAATGCTCCTACTGACAGCTCCCTCCTCAAAGACTGTCTAATTACACATGGCAGGTTCTAGAGACTCAAGGGTGGAGAGCTGCTTTCAAGGCCACAATGTGTCTGTCCTCCTGGTCCAACCCTATCTATCTTGTATTTGATTATTTACTTATTTATTTATTTTTGTGACAAGAAACTGCAAAGACTAATAAAAAGCATATTTGAGAAGGACAAAAGGCTTGAGGCACCTACCTAAGTGGGGGTGCTACAGTAAGCCTTTGCTAGGGTGTCTGTTGTGCTGTGTGGTTTGTTTTGTTTGCCCCTTTATTTTGCTTTGCTTACCCAGTCTTCCTTACTTTTAGATGCCTCTTACCCTGTGACAAACTTGTGTTTCCTTGCGTTCAGGTTCTGCCTTAAAGCAAGCTTCCAGGCGGTCGGAGTTTCTGTTCAGGGCATTAAAAATTTCCACAAGATATAAAGAGCAATGTTTTTGCATCCTCTTAGTATTAGAAGAGTTACGCAAAAATTAATAAAACATTTTCAATGATGGAAAAATGTGTCTTGTAATTCTTTGGCTCTTGCCTTGTTGAGTGCATTAGAGAGGAAGACTCTCGGCCATGTTTGCTCCCTAATCGCTTGTCTTGTATGGTGTCATTTTTTTCTAGCTGTTTTGATATTTGTTAGGTTTGCAGATGAGTTTGGGGCCTCTGGCAACATAGAGACTAAGGAACAGGGTAAGAAAAACAACAAATGTTACAATCATGTTATTTAGAAAGCATCTTTCTGTGGAATTAAAGCTCCTTCTGCTCCTCGCCCCATTTCCAGGTGTGGTATCTGTGCGCTTTGAAGAAGATGAAGACAGGAACTTGTGTTTAATAGCGTATCCATTAAAAGGGGACCACGGAACTGTGGACTTTGTAGACAATTCAGACTGTGAACCAAAAAGTAAGCTTCTAAGGTGGACAAACAAAAAACATCACATGCTAGAAACGGAAAAGACCCCTAAGGACTGGGTGCGCCAGCACCGGAAAGAGGAGAAGATGAAGAGGTAGGTACACTAATAGGGGAATCCTTGGGCTCTGTGGGAAGGTCAGTGTTGGGGTTCTTAGTTATAGCTGACTGAGTTCCCTGGAGGTGAAAATTCATGGTGGGCTTATAGGTGCCTTGTCTTTCAATGGTTAGTTCCCACATGGCATGCCCAGCATCTCTTTAATTAACTTCTGGGTTAGGTCATGACATTTTTGGTTAACAGCTGAAGCAGTAGCTGTAAAAAGAGATTTAGTGTACATTCCTTCAACTGCTGCTCTGTGCCAGGCTATAGCCTGGGTCCTGTAGATGTGACAGGAGTTACCTACCCCTTTACTTCAGGTTGCTTACTAATTATGGGGGACATTTGTGAAACTCAAGGATCTGTTTGGGCAGAGTTTTCAAGTACCATACGTTAGCAAAGCTTGTTAAAATATCAAATATGGCCAGACGTGGTGGTACATGCCTGTAATCCCAGGGGCTCGGAAGGCTGGATCACAAGTTCAAAGCCAGTCTCAAAAATGGCAAGGCACTAAGCAACTCACTCAGTGAGTCCCTGTCTCTAAATAAAATACAAAATAGGGCTGGGGATATGGCTCAGTGGTTGAGTGCCCCTGAGTTCAATCCCTGGTACCAAAAAATATATATATATAAAAATAATGTGGCCAAGTAGATTAACTTATTTATATGGGATTTCACCTAAGATTTTCCCAGTCTCCAGATGGGAAGTCAGATGAACCTGTGTACCACATGTGGGTTTGAGGGTATTGCCTGGAATAGGGGAATAGAAGCTGCCTGACTTGGAAGTTGGGAGGCAGAGGCTGATCTTGCTTCTTAGGTTTCCCTTGTTGTAGAAAATAGTGATGGCATGGCCCCTTAATTAACTTTAATGAGATAAAATAGACCTCATGATAATGAGGTACAATGAGAAAATGTACCCATTTAAAGTGTTTAATGATGGGGCTGGGGATGTGGCTCAAGCGGTAGCGCGCTCGCCCAGCATGCGTGCAGCCCGGGTTCGATCCTCAGCACCACATACAAACAAAGATGTTATGTCTGCCGAAAACTAAAAAAAATAAATATTAAAATTCTCTCTCTCTCTCTTAAAAAAATAAAAATAAAAAAAAATAAAGTGTTTAATGAGTTTGTAACCATCACCATATCAAAATATCTAACTTTTCATTACTCCAGAAAGCTCCCTCATGCATCTTTGACACTGAATTTTTTGACATTATGACTTATTGGAACCTTATATCTTCATAGCCATAAGTTAGAAGAAGAATTTGAATGGCTAAAGAAATCTGAAGTCTTATACTACAGTGTAGAAAAAAAGGGGAGTATAAGTTCCCAGCTCAAACACTATAATCCTTGGAGCATGAAATGTCACCAGCAACAGTTACAGAGAATGAAGGAGAATGCAAAGCATCGGAACCAGTACAGTATCCTTTGTTCATGGGACATCCCTACCTTGTTGGGGAGAGGAGGGAAAGTGTGGAGGGCTTGAAGAGAGTGGTTGGGTCTATTAAGTCTTAATTGAATTTCCTCTATTGGGGTTGTGCCAGAATACTTCTGTGATGCTCATGGATAGGTATTGCTTCTCTTAGGGCTAGGGACTGGCCTCTGAGTGTAGGTGGTAGGGAATGGGGGATAAGGGGTTTCTGGGAATGAGGGATATCTCGTGAAGGGGCCACCTTACAATCAGGTGTACTTTAGATAGCCTAGGGAAGATGGCACAGAGCTTATCCCTGTTTGCAAATTCCTGCAGAAGATTCCCAAATCGTCTTGAACTAAAGGGATTAAGTTAAGAGAAAACTAACCTTTCAGTTCTGGTTCACCAGTCTGGCATATGAGCTATGCCAGGATCCTTCTTTTTTTTTAACCTTATGGGTTGAAAATCTTCAGAACTGAGGTTGTTTTATATATTTTTAACTTTTATTAAGGAAAATATGTTAGAATAATGCATTGACAGAGTATTTCTCCACCCAGGTTTGGCAGTTAACCCACTTATGTCAGTCTTGTGTCATGACTTTCTCTATTTACCCACTACCCTTCATACCTGGACTTTTTGGTTGTGCTGGGGGGTGGATGAAACCCAGGGCTTTATGCATGCTAGGCAAATACTCTTTACCACTGAACTTTTTTTTTTTTTTTTTTTTCATGTGTGTAGTATTTTGAACACAATACCTTTTTGTTTTGTTTCTATTTGTTTTTATGTGGTACTGTGTAATCCACGTGCTC
>NW_026000240.1:36102112-36107242 GCF_001458135.2 Marmota marmota marmota
CCTACATGCTTACTGCTGTCCTCTCTGTTTCCTGTTTTTTTTTTTTTTTTTTTTGTAATTTTTTATTTTTAATGTGATGCTAATGATGATAACCAGTGCTTCACAAGATGCAAGGCATGTGCTCTACCACTAAGCCACAACCCCAGCCCCTTCCACTGTTTTTTTTTAATTTTTAATTTTTTAACTTTTTTTGTTCTTTTTAGTTATACATGACAGTATTTTTCATACATACATGGAGTATTACTTCCCATTTTTTTAGCTTTATTTTATTTATTTATTCTTACATGGTGCTGAAGATAGAACCCAGTGCCTCACGCACACAAGGAAAGTTCTCAACCACTGAGCTACAAATGCCAGCTCTACTTCCCATTTTTGTGGTTGTATGTGATGTGTAGTTACATTGGTCATGTATTCATGTATGATGTCTTCAGTAGGTGATGATTGGATCTAAAGGCTTGATTTAAAGATCTAAAGAACTGATTTGGTTTCAGTTTGTGGGAATGGGAGCAGTAATCCCCAAGAAATTATATTGTACATGTCCATTGGGAAGCAGAGTCTTTCTCTTTGCCTTAGATCTAATTTTTCATTAGGTAGTTTTCTAATTTTGTTATTCACAAGCTGGAAACTTCCTATAAAACAAAATTTTTCCTCATCAACTATATGCTTGAGGTATGGTTTATATATTTGTGTTTTAATCCATTGCAGTTGTTACCTTTACCAAGTTTGACACAGTGGTGGTAATCTATGATAGTTATCTTGCTTTCTAGTATGAAAAAGAGTCTAGGAAATGACCATGTATATTTCCTGCTCCAGATGTGAACTCAAACCATTCCCCTAAGGCAGGGGTCAGTGAATCTTTTCAGTAAAGGGCCAAATAAATTTTTAGGTGTTGTGGCACATACATATGTGCCACTATATATTTAAATGAACTAGTGTAGTTGTGTTCCAGTAAATACTTATTGTCACTCCAATTGAATATCAATTTTCATGGATCATAAAGTATTATATTTATTTTGATCTCTTAAAAATGTAAAAACCACTACTAGCTCATAGATTGTACAACAATGTGCAGTGGACTGTAGTTTACCATTCCTACTCTAAGGACCACTGGTTTCTATTAATGGGAAATAGACCATACTAGGGGTATTTATTATTTCTGGTCATTATTTCTAGACATTTTCCATGCACACAGCTTGGGAAACAGTTTTTTCAAGACAAATATTTTTTATGAATTTGTATTGAAGTTTACAATTTATATCTAAGGCTGCAGGATTTACTGAGCTCATTCTATGTATAATTGAGGACAGTATGCTATTGTACTCTGATCCTACACATAGCTGAATTCAGGAAATCTTGTCTTCTAAGGCTGGAGCACCTCAGGCCTGTATCAAGTCTAGACACTAGCTGCTCTCATGCCAGTTCCCTAACAAGAAGTTCCTCTTAGCTCTTTAGTTAGCTGTGGGCACTCTATATAGGAGACAGCACAATTAATGGAGCCCCCTGTGGGGTTAGGCTTCTCTGGGTCACTGCATTCAGGCACAATTCCCTGTGCCAAGGTATCATGTGTAGCACTTTCTCTTGGGGATGTAGTTCTTAACCACTTAGAATTTATATTACTGGAGAACCTGACTTCCCGCTATGAGGTGCCTTGTGTCTTGGACCTTAAGATGGGCACACGCCAGCATGGTGATGATGCTTCAGAGGAGAAAGCAGCTAACCAGATCCGAAAATGTCAGCAGAGCACATCTGCAGTCATTGGTGTGCGTGTGTGTGGCATGCAGGTGAGTAGTGTGCTGGTGCAAGACAAGGGCTAGCTAGGGAATCCAGTAGCTGCTGCTTCCCCACTGTGGTGTAGTTTTATTTGTTCTAAAGATTTCAGAATGACCCAATATGAATTTGATGCTTTCTGGTTTAAAAAAAAAAAAAGAAAGAAAAGAAAGCATGTATTTTATGTCTGGGTAATTTCTCTGAGACTGTCCTGGTAGGCTGAGTCCAGAACCTATAGACAGAAGTAGAGAAAAAGACAAGAGGATTAGTCTGTCTCCACTGACCCAGATGTACAATAATTTAACCCAGGTCAGATGGCTGCATTGCAGGTTGATACTGATCAGAGAAGAGAGCAGCTCATGTGTGACTTGGTGTGCTTATTAACAAACAGTCAGATCCAGAGCCTGGTGCAGTGGTACACAATTTGATCCCAGCTATTCAGGAGACTGAGGCAGGAGAATTCCAAGTTTGAGCCAGCCTCAACTTAGTGAGACCCTGTCTCAAAATTTTAAAAAGAGCGAGGAATGTAAAGTGGAATAGTGCTTGCCTAGTATTCATGGAGTCCTGGGTTCAATCCCCAGTCCTACAAAAGAAAAAATAGGAGCAGATCCCAGATGTCACATCACCATCACCTTCCCCCACCCCAGTGTCCAAGCCTCATCCACTGACTTGCTGATCTCCCCACAGGTATACCAGGCAGGCACTGGGCAGCTTATGTTCATGAACAAATACCATGGGCGGAAACTATCAGTGCAGGGCTTCAAGGAAGCACTTTTCCAGTTCTTCCACAATGGTCGGTACCTGCGTCGAGAGCTCCTGGGCCCTGTGCTCAAGAAGCTGGCTGAGCTCAAGGCAGTGTTGGAACGACAGGAATCCTACCGCTTCTACTCAAGCTCCCTGTTGGTTATCTATGATGGCAAAGAGTGGCCTGAAGTGGCCCTGGACTCGGATGAGGAGGACTTGGAGGACCTGTCAGAGGAGTCAGCTGATGAGTCTGCTGGTGCCTATGCCTATAAGCCCATTGGTGCCAGCTCAGTGGATGTGCGCATGATCGACTTTGCTCACACCACTTGCAGGCTGTATGGCGAGGACAGTGTGGTGCATGAGGGCCAGGATGCTGGCTATATCTTTGGGCTCCAGAGTCTGATAGACATTGTCACAGAGATAAGTGAGGAGAGTGGAGAGTGAACTTGCTGGTTGTTCCAGTACTTGAGAGAGACTCTGTGTCCCAGACACAGCTGTGCTGCGTCAGGGAGGAGGCCAGTATGGCCAGGTAGGGGTCCCTGCAGCCTGGAGCTGATGTGCAGTGGCCTCTCTGAGCCCCAACCCGAGCCCGCTCCAGCTGCACTCGGGAGTCTATTTATTTTAACTATTTCTTCAACATTCCACATTTGATGATGCAGATACCTCTTTGTTCCCTGAGTGTAAATGTTCTAATACAGATCTTTTTGTTTATTGTATCCATGTTGTTGTTGTTCTTTCCCAGGGCATGTAGCACCCCTCCTAAACCTCAGAAGCTTACCATGTGTTGTGACCTCTTCCCTGGCTCTGTAATATTTCTACCCCCCTGGCTATTTCTAACCCCCCATGGATTCCAGAGTTACCACAGTGTCTTGGCTTGGTTTCAACCTAGCACCCTGAGGTCACCAAAAAAGAAACCTCTATAGACCTACCTTAGCCAGGTCTCCCTGATCTGTGCTGGTTGTCTTTCATTATCCCTACCTAGAAACTATATTTTTTGTTTGTTTGTTTTAATTAATTACACATGACAGTACAATGACCTTGACATATCATACATTTGAATCAAATGGGGTATAATTTCTCATTTTTCTGAGTGTACAGGTTGCAGAATCACATTGGTCATACAGTCACGTATATGCATACAGCAAAACTATACTTTGACACTATACTTTGCCCCTATGTAGCAGCTTAAGCCAAAGTTAGGCAGCAGAGGCTCCAAACTTTAGGTCTAGCTTTTTTTTTTTTTTTTTTTGTGATGGTGCTGAGGATTGAACCCAGGACCTTGTACGTGTGAGGCAAGCACTCTACCAGTATCCCCACCCCTAGGTTTAGCTCTTGTTCCCTCCTGTCCACTGGCAGCAACTAATAAGCTGAAGACTGTGATGTCAGATGTCCTGTATCCAATACTGGGGTTTGAAGTAACACTAGGCTGTGGTCCGCTGGCAGCCATAGGCTGTGTGAAAAAGGGGCCTGGTGTTGGAGGGCACAATAAAAGGGGTTATGGGTAGGCTGATCCTCTTACCCACACCACCTGTCACTACTTCTACCCAGCCCTGGGCTCTACCGCAATTAACCAGTCTCATCCCTCACAAAAGTTCAGGCAGTGCAGGGCTGGGGATATAGCTCAGCTGGAAGAGTGTTTGCATTGTATGCACAAGGGCCTGGGTTCAATCCTCCGCACCACAAAAAAAAAAAAAAAGTTCAGCCAGTGAAGTGCAGCCCCTAACTACTACTCCTCTGGGCCTGCAGGGGCTCTGGGAGGAGGAGGAGGGTCCCTCCGAGGGAGCTTCTGGAATTGCAGAGCCGGATCTAGTGCAGAGAAGCCAGGGTCTGGTTGTCAGGTTCTAGTGGCTCTGTCCCTCACCTGAACTTTTCAGCCACCTCCTCTCCAAGACCCACTAGGCCTACCTCCACCATACCTAAAAACAGGTCAGCTGCATACACTAGCGTTTTGTCCACACCTGCTCCCAGTGGAGAGTGTATCCCCAGAACCCTTTGGGGCATATTCCCTGGGCTTCTCAGGAACTCACTAAGGAGGTTTGGGCTGACTGTTGGATGGGACAAACATTCTTTACAGCCATATGGCATTCCACTCCCCACCTTCTTCCAGCTCTCCTGTCTGCCCTCAGAAAGGGGCATCCGAAGTAAGATAATCTGGGAGTTTAAGTCCTATAAATAAAATTAAAAAGTAAGATGATAGCGATTGATAGTGGCGGGAGCTTGACTACTCAGGGTGATGGGGCAGGGTGAGCAAAGATGGGAGGACTTTGAACAGGGATATAGTCCGAAGTGGTTTCTATTCTCATATGCTCCATCCTCACACTTCCTGAAACCTATAATGAAAGCACCTTGTCCAAGTTACCATCTTTACAGTTAGTAGGTCAGTACCCTCTTGCCCCGGACAGTCAGGGCACACAGGCTAAGAGCCGAACACATCTTCATCAGGATATAGGAAGGGCCGCAGCGTTGGGATTTGAGCAAAATGGGAGTCCAAGGGCGTGTGAGGGAAGCCAAGGCCGAGGCCATGTATCAACGGCCCTGAATCTAAGAGGTAACGCTGCAGAGAAAGTAATCTCTTGAGCTCCTCCTCGCCGCGTCTCTGGGGCCGACAGGGGGCGCCCG
>NW_026000240.1:36107725-36166095 GCF_001458135.2 Marmota marmota marmota
GAGCGCGGCGCGGCACTGCCGGGCCTGGTGTCCTAGCTCAGCAGTTCCCGCCGCGTACCTTGCACCGGCGCGGCCCAAATCGGCCCCATGTACCGTGCGCTGTACGCGTTCCGTTCGGCGGAGCCCAACGCGTTAGCGTTCGCCGCGGGCGAGACCTTCCTGGTCCTGGAGCGTAGCAGCGCGCACTGGTGGCTAGCGGCGCGGGCGCGCAGTGGCGAGACAGGCTACGTGCCGCCTGCCTACCTGCATCGCCTGCAGGTGAGTGCCCCTCCCCTGCCCGCTTTAGTGGCCTTTGAGACTGGGCCCTTTCACAGGCTGATAGAACCGACCCAGGGGCTCCAGATCCTTCAGGAGACAATTTTGAGAACCTGACCCTGAGACCTAAGACCCATGAAGACTGGGACTTCTAGGGTCAGCAATCCCTGCAAGAGACTAGATAGACCCTTGACATCTTACGACCAGACTTACCAAAAGCTTAAGCTACTAAAAGCTTAACTCTGGGACTGATACTCATTGGGACCCCAAATTCCCCATGCATATTCCCCAGTATGGAGACCTCCATCTGAATAGAATTCTACAGCTAGACTCAGAAACTCCAATCCAATTACCAAATTCCTGAGACCCCCCCCACACACACACCCTTAATATACCCCTTCCCTGGATCTCTAGAATTCCTGCACTCTTCCTTCCCCACCCCCCACCTCCTCCACCTATTGGAGCCCCTACCTTTACCACTGAGACCCTCTTCACCTCACTACTGAGACTGAGCCACCTTAGAATACCAATGGTTCCCCAACCATCCTCCAGGCCCTCAATCCCCTCCCATTTGAAACCTGGAGTCATGATCACTCCCATCTCCTAGGTGCCTCCCAAACCTTGGATCTCAGTGTATTTCACTTTCTTGTACTGAGTCACCCTCTAAACTCTTTTCAAGACACCCCTCCCCCTTTCTGAACACTCTCTGAACCAAGAACCAAGCTCTTGTTAACACTACCTGGCAATGCCTCCTCACAAGCTTCAGGCCCTGACTTAGACTTCCTCTGAAATTGAGGGAGCTTGTCCCTCCTGTCCCCAGCCAAGAATAGGGGCTGTTCCCATTGTAAGGAAATTAATTCTCCTGACTTCCCCTGGTCTGACCATGCCCCATTTTCTTCCAGTGTAGGTAGGCTGCAGTCCCAGTTCCTGTTCCCTCAAGAGTAGCCCTGTTGCAGGGACTAGGGTGTAGTGTCTCTGGCTGGTATGTTATGATCACAGTGGGAAGGAAGGTGCTGAGACACCTAGTCTGTGTCAGACACTCCTGTCCTGTCCTAGTCCCTAGCCTTTAGGAAATAAACTGTGCCAGCCCAGTTCAAGACAGAAATAATGGGATAAATTTGGAAATGTCATCTGGTCTTACCAGAGAGGATGGGCCTTGGGCCTTAGAGGTTTTCTCACAGATGGGGTTGGTTGATTCCATCTAGCTATGCTTGTGGTGAGAATAGGGAGCCCTACTAGGTCTGGAGTGTGTCAGACTCAGCCTCTTTTGGAGGTGGGATCTCATTGGAGGCCTCTGTGGAAGTCCTGCCTCTTCCCCACAGGGCATAGGTCAAGGGCTTGTAAAGCCTCTGCCTGAGCCAGGACCGGTGGGGCTGGTTGTTTGGGGAGAGCAGAGAGGCAACCATCTTCTCTGCCACTGTCTCTCAGTTTCTTTCTGCATATTCCCTGTGTCTCAGTTTCCCTGACTGTGCATCTCTGTCTCATTCTGACTCTCCATTTGGGTGTTTTCCTTTCTTTCTCCAATTCTCCCAGTCTGTTTCTGACTCTCAGTTTTCCTGCTTTATTTCCCTCTGCCTGCCTCTGAGTCTCTCTCTCTCTAGGTCTGTCTTACTTTCTGTGTGTTAGTGTGTTCTCTTCCTATTCCCCCTTCCTTCTCTTGTATACCTGTTCCCTGGTATGCCCCATGCCACCTCAGGGGCTTTGCTGACCTTTACGTCCATCTGTCTCCATCAGAGAAGTTTCCCAAACCCACTGTGAGGAGCTCTGTGGCTTCTATGTAGCCTGATGCACCATGTGTCTAGGGATAGGGAAGGGGTGGGGATAGCTGATCCCACACCACACTTATAACATGCAGTGAGGTAGACCAGATTCCTGGGTTGTTAGGCATGACAACACAGGGCCTAGAGCAGGGACTAGGCTCATTTCTAATGTCCTTCCTTTACCACAAACACAGAGCCGCTTCCCAGAGCAGGTACAAAAAATTACTGGGACAGCTTGGGAGGATGAGGACTGATAAGCAGGGATGGGGAGAGGAGGTTCTTTTGGTCTATTCTTTGCTCTCAGGGCCTGTGAAGGTCTGTGTGAGGATAAGGCTGTTGTGGGGTGTGACCTTGGTTTTGTGAAGGGTCTGCAAGATCAGAATGACTTATTAAGGATTCCAGACACTGGAGGTTTCCTGCTTGGCATCTCAGTCTGGGGCTCTGAGCCAAGCCCAGGAATAGACTGTGTATATACTCCTGGTCACAAGCTGGGAACTCCTGGGCTATCGTTTTGCTTTAGGTTCATGGTTTTGAGGCATCTTAGCCAAGATCCTCAATATGTAAGCTGGTTTAGGGTCACCTGGTACCCCAGTTCGCTGAGTGGTGCAGTCTGAGAACCTCATTCCATAGTCCAGTTTTGGTCTCTGCTCTTGTCTGTCATTCTAGATTTCAGCTGTAGTGGTCCTCCACCTGGGTTCCATCCTGGGCCAAGTCTGGATTAAGTATCCCCACTTGAGCTCCAGGTTTAACTGATCACCACTACCCACTTTTAGGGCCTGGAACAGGATGTCCTCCAGGCCATTGACCGGGCCATTGAGGCTGTGCACAATACAGCCATGCGAGATGGTGGCAAGTACAGCCTGGAACAGCGTGGAGTCCTCCAGTGAGTGTGGGGAAGTGGGGGTGGATTCTCCCATGAGCATGGAAGGGTGGGGTCCTTAAGGATCAAAGATGTGTAGAGTCAGGACTGGGGATAGTATGGAATATCACAAAGTGGGGTAGGCAGTGGCAGAGATAGGGGTGTGAGAAGCCTGGGCTGTGTGGTCCCAGCATCCCACAGGGACCAGGAAAGGACTTTGGGAGTTGTGAGGTCTTCTTCCCCAAAAGTCTCCCTGACCCTTTATTAGGAAGCTGATCTACCATCGGAAAGAGACCCTGTCTCGTAGAGGCCCCTCAGCCTCCAATGTTGCAGTTATGACCCCATCTACCAGTGACCATCATTTGGATACTGCTGCTGCTAGGCAACCCAATGGAGTGTGCCGAATTGGGTTTGAAAGGCAGCACAGCCTGCCCAGTTCTGAGCATCTTGGGACAGATGGAGGCCTCTATCAGGTACATGGTGAGGGCATCCTGGAGAAGGTGGTGGGTGGAACTGAAGGCTTCATCCAGAGGCTCAAGGGGTCCACTTGGATCACTGATGTACCCAGAGTATATTCTTGCCCATGTCCAGAGCTTAGGGTCCCAGCCTCTAACCTGTCCCCACAAGATCTCTTTTCTGTCTTCCCAGATCCCACCACAGCCTCGCCGGGCAGCACCCACCACACCACCCCCACCTGTGAAACGCCGAGATCGTGAGGCACTGATAGTCTCAGGGAATGGTGAGAAGGCAGGATTGGAGGAATTGGGGTGGGGTACACTTTGCTTGGAATGGTTGCTCTGTCAGAGAAGATAGGGCGTCCTTTTGGGGCAGGTGGGAGTTCTGGGCTTTGTAGAGACAGGGACTCTTAGAGAAACTGGGTCCTGTACTGGGGTGTGACCTTGGTCAGGGACAGGGACTCTGGGCTAGGACGGGTGGGGTCTCTCAGGAGGCTGCCCCAGTACAGCATCTACTCTCTGCTCACAGGTGGTCGTAACACCATGCCCTCTGGGGGTAGTTCTGTGTCCAGTGGTTCCTCAGTCGGCAGTACCTCCTTGGACACGCTCTATACAGGCTCCAGCCCCTCTGAGCTGGGTCCCAGTTACTCACCTACGCCCCCACCTGTGCCCCGTAGAGGCATCCACACCACTGTGTCGCAAGCCCAGCTTTCTCCCTCCAAGGAACCAGCCCCTGAACCCCCTGCAGAGGAGATGGCAGCTGGTACAACCTCAACCCCTGATGACCTGGAGGCCCTAAGATCTTTGAGCCTAGAGACCACAGAGGAGAAGGCTGAGGCTGAGACGGTTGTGCCGAGGACCATTGGGGCAGAGCTGATGGAACTTGTGCGGAGAAACACCGGCCTGAGCCATGAATTATGCCGCGTGGCCATTGGCGTTATAGTGGGTCACATCCAGGCCTCCGTGCCAGCCAGTTCACCTGTTATGGAGCAGGTCCTCCTCTCGCTGGTAGAGGGCAAGGTGAGGGTGGGCCAGGAGCCTCCTCACCTTCAGGCCACCCTGCCACCCCAACCCTGTTCCCACCCTCATACATTTGTCCAGCCTATAAGTGGAAGTATTTGTTGAGTTAAAGCTTTGGGCTTTCATTTTATTGGGCACTTGGGTCATTTGAGCTGACTCATGAAGGAGAAAGGGAGGAAGAACAGTCTAGTCAGAGATTCAGTTTGGACAAGGGCCCTGAACAGGACTGAGCATGGCTCACAGGAGAAAGTAGAAGGCCAGCATGGGTAGAAAACAGGCAGTGAAGGAGCAGGTGGTATGGGAGGAGGTGAGATCTGGGGCAGGTGACAAATGAGACTAGATATGGATAGCCAGGAGTTCTCTCTGGCTACGTGGAAGTATGGACACAGGGCACTTGAATAAGAGAATGAGGTGTGTGGGCATCATGGAATGGCAAGCCCCACCTTGCCAAGGCTATTGGTTAGGCACAGCACTGGGGCAGTGAGTCCAGACTACATCTTGGGGGTTAGATGAGGGAAAGGTACCTTAAGTTCCTCCTACAGTTCTGGTTGTGGAGGAGGGAGTGAGAACTGTAGAGGAACTGGGTCCTGTACTGGGGGTACAGGGACTCTGGGCTAGGATCGATGGGGGGGTCTCTCAGGAGGCTGCCTCAGTACAGCATCTACTCTCTGGTGACACTATGCTGGGCACAGCAACCAGTGCCTGGTTAAGGGTTTGAGGGAAATGTGAGAGGTGGGTCAATGACAGGCCTGGTGTCTCTGTGTGGAATGGGGGCATGGAGTGTCAGAGTCACATTCAGGCAATGACAGAGTCCATAAACCTTCTCATGGAAGGTATTTATCCAGGTGTAAGGTGAGAAACAAGTTGTTAGAAAACCCTAGACATGTCTCATGCAAAATCCTGTCCTAAGTGGTCATCGAGACCAAAGTTGAGCCCCCCTGCCTAGTGTAGGTAGTGCCGGACTTGAGCTCACAGACTGTAGGCCCACAGATCCAGATACTGGGGACTTCCTGGAGACAGACACTAGCAGGGAGTATACTGAGCTGCACCTCACCTTCTCTCCCCAGGATCTGAGCTCAGCCCTGCCCTCAGGGCAGGTCTGCCATGACCAGCAGAGACTGGAGGTGATCTTTGCAGACCTGGCCCGGCGGAAGGATGATGCCCAGCAGCGCAGCTGGGCCCTGTATGAGGACGAGGGTGTCATTCGCTGCTATCTGGAGGAGTTGCTGCATATTCTGGTGCGGGGTGGGGGCCCACATACGTTGCCCACCATGTGGAGCAGTGTCTCCCACCCTGCACCATCTCTCTTTAATGCCTATGAGTCTTCCCTGCACGTCCATGCTTAATTTGCCCCCATGTGGCTGCACAGCTTGGCTCAAACTGGGTGACTCTCTTACTTCCTCCCTACAGACTGATGCAGACCCTGAAGTTTGCAAGAAAATGTGCAAGAGGAATGAGTTTGAGTCTGTCTTGGCCTTGGTGGCCTATTACCAAATGGTGTGTGCATAACAGAAGGGAAGGGGCATGGAGGGATGTAGGTAGGGTTGGGGTTCCAGGAACTGAGCATGTAAGGTCCTCTGCCAGGAACACCGTGCGTCACTTCGGCTGCTGCTCCTGAAGTGCTTTGGTGCCATGTGCAGCCTAGATGCAGCCATCATCTCCACGCTTGTATCATCTGTGCTGCCTGTGGAGCTGGCACGGGACATGCAGACGGACACACAGGGTGAGGCAGGGGCAGGGGCAGGGGCTGTTTCTTGTCATCTGGAAAGGGTTCACACCTTCTGCTGAGGGTCTCTGCCATCTTCGGGAACTCTGACTGCCTACCTTCCCTCCACTAGACCACCAGAAGCTCTGTTACTCTGCTCTCGTCTTGGCCATGGTCTTCTCCATGGGGGAGGCAGTGCCCTATGCACACTATGGTAAGAATGCAAACATTTGACCAGGTGACCACAGGTTCCAGAGGTAGGACCCAGGGCCCAAAGGCCTGGGAACATGCAGACCACAGCCTGGTAGGGATTGAGTATCCCCAAGACTCAAAGACCAGGAAGCTGGGTAGTGTTGGGAAGGGATAGGACTGCAGACTTGTGTGCGCTCTTCTTCCAGAACACCTGGGCACACCCTTTGCCCAGTTCCTGCTGAGCATTGTTGAGGATGGGCTACCCTCAGACACCACAGAGCAGCTGCCAGACCTCTGCATGAACCTGCTTCTGGCTCTCAACCTGCACCTCCCAGGTGAGGTTGGGTCCTAGCTGGGAGGGGGTTAACCAACGTGAAGCCTTCTAAGCTCTGCACCTGTGCTCTTGTCTATACCCATGTCCTTCCTTAGCTCCTGACCAGAACGTCATCATGGCTGCCCTGAGTAAGCATGCCAATGTCAAAATCTTCTCTGAGAAGCTGCTGTTGCTTCTGAACAGAGGGGGTAAGGGCCCATGAATCCGTGTGGGTACCCCTTTGATACCCTGTTACTCTATGACCCCTTGCTTTGACTCCTCTAACTCCTGGGGTGGTTCTGGGACCCTGGCAAGAATCACTCTGACCCCCATGACTCTTGCTTCCTAGATGACCCTGTGCGCATCTTCAAACATGAGCCACAGCCACCACATTCTATCCTGAAGTTCCTGCAGGATGTGTTCAGCAGCTCTGCCACGGCTTCTATCTTCTACCACACAGACATGATGGCACTCATTGACATCACTGTGCGGCATATTGCAGACCTGTCACCTGGTGACAAGGTGCCTGGTGGTTACCACAATGGGGATGGTAGCTGAGTGGAATCTGAACCAAATGGGGGGGACATAATATCAAATGGAAATAAGGAGACAGAGAGAAACATGGTGGTGGTGAAAACAGGTCAGGTTTGGGATATGATGGATGTGGATCTGGCAAAGCTTGCTGAATTTATTTTGAGCAAGTAGGTGAAATCAGTGCTGATTATTATTATGGGGAAAACTTTGGGAAGATAGAGTTGTGTTTTGAATAGGTCAAGATTAAGGAGCTACCTGCCAAACTGAGGGCATCAGGGATGCAGTGAGGAGCAAGTTGGAACCAGAGGGACGTTTTGGAGCTGTCCATGCAGAGATGTTATGGGAAACCTGGAGTGGTGCAGTCACCTAGGAAATGAGATAGATGAGCAGGGTCAACTGGAAGTTCAGGCTTCACCAGGGACAAGTAAGGAGAAACCCGGGAACAAAACCAAGTGAGCAGGGGCCCTAGTCACATGTTGGAAGGAAGGAGATCTGCTGTCTCCACACAGTCAGGAGTCCAAAAGAGGGCTAAAAATTTGCCATTGAATTTGCCACATGGAGGTCGGGGTTGATTGACAAGCGGTGTTGATGGAGTGGGAGTATGAGTCTGAATGCAGAGTTTAAGAGAATTTGAAGTTATTGGGGAGTAAAAACAAGGAAGGATTAGAATGGAAACAACTCTCATAAAATTTTCTGTGAAGGGAACAGAAAATGGGGGAGCAGGGGTAGTAGGGCTAGAGACACGTAATGTGAGTTCAGGGAGTGTTTTAAAGGTAGGAAGTACCAGTGCATGTGCTAAGTCAGAGGGGATGATCCAGTAAGCATTAAAAAATGGTGAACATGTTGGGGAGAGTAGGCCACTTCAGGAGGCAGGTAGATGAGTCAGGGGGTGAGGGGTGTCCAGGATCACATGGACAGAAGCCACAGCAGGTGGGGACAGGTGTGATGTGGATGCTGAGAGCAAAAGACAAGGTATTTTAAAAGATTGCATCTGAGCTAAGCATAGTAATCCCAACTCCTTGAGTGACTGAGGCAGGAGAATCACAAGTTCAAGGCCAGCCTCAGTAACTTAGACTCTGTCTCAAAAAAATAAAAAGGGCTGGGGATGTATTTCAGAGGTAGAGTACCCTGGGTTCAATCCCCAGCAATGCAACAACAAAAATTATTGCTTCTGTTTTATCCATGAAGCACAAGTCCAGCTGGCCAGGCAGTTTAGGTTTGGAAGACCGAGAAGGTGTACAGTGATACACCTTCTATAAGGAGAGCAAACACATCAAAGAAAAGCAGTGGGGTCTCCACTAGTGCCACATATCCTTTTGAGGTTTGTGGTAGTGAGTGAAGTTCAGACCTGAAAACTACTGTACTTGTGTATTGCTTAGATACGGGCATTTTGGTGTGTAGGCACCTTGGTCTAAGTCCCAGGATTAGTAATTAAGGTGATGCTGCCTAAAGGAGGTTTTGATATCAGTTTCTCTAGTCAGAGATAATGAGGGATATCTCTGGGGGGGGCGGAGAGAAAAAGTCAGGCCAATGGATTTGGAGTCTCAGAACAAGGAAGAGCTTGGATGTTAAATCACAGGGCTGATGGAATTGCTTAAGCTAGAGGTACTGGGAGTATGAGCTCGGGGGAGAAGTGTTAGAGATATGTTCAGGGTGTACATAGAAAGTAAGATATCCAGGTCTTGGAGATGGATTGGATATGAGGTATTTGGAAGATAGGAATCAAAAAGGATACCTGCATTTCAGGCCTGTGCTTCTAAATAGACAATAGTGTTATTTTATCTTACAATAAAGAACATGAGAAAGCCTTCAGCTTGGAGAGGATGGGGAAGATCTTCAGTTTGATGGTGAATATGTAGGTTTGAGTTTTTTGAGATGTTCAGGAGGTGACAAGCTTGCAATTGGATATTCTTGTCTGGTGCTTATAGAACAGGTCTAGGCAATAGGTAGAGGGTGGGTCCCTGTTTTAAGCTGTGAGATCTTCCAAGGAAGAAGAGGGATAGGGTGAGAATAAGAGGGCCTCCAACTGACAGACATGACACCTTGAGAGTTTGGCCTCTAAAGGATTGGCAGGACTTCCCTAGGCAGGCCACATTCTAGGACTCTCTGTGGCTGAGATGATTGATCTGTTCACTTTATTTAGCAACTGTTGAAGGCCAGGTACATTTTGGGTGCTGGAAATGCAGGCCTTATGTTCAAATAGTGTAAGTTGGTCAGTAGCCTTAGGATCCGTGGGGCAGTAGTGGCCAGTCCCTTTCTGGTGGTGGTTACAGTACCTTCTTGAGGTTCCTGAGCTGACCTGCTCTTCCCACAGCTGCGCATGGAATACCTCTCCCTGATGCATGCTGTGGTCCGCTCCACGCCCTACCTGCAGCACCGCCATCGGCTGCCTGACCTGCAGGCCACACTACGGCGCATCCTGGCTGAGGAGGAAGCCTCCCCCCAGTGCCAGATGGACCGCATGATTGTCCGAGAGATGTGCAAGGAATTCCCGGTGTTGGGGGAGGCCCCCAGCTAGCACCTTCCTTTTCCTCCTTCCCTGCAGCCCTGGTGAGGGTGCAGGGGACTCAGGGGAGAATGTTTTGCACTGTCATTGTGAGGGGATAAGGGGGTAGAAGGTTACCTGAGCAAGGCCCCCACCACTTGAAGTATAGCTAATGCAAGGGGCCAACTGTAGGGTTTGGGACCATTTTCTGGGAGTTAGACTGGGGCAGAGGAAATGTGCAAGCTGAAGCCCCTCTATCCCCTGGTAGGCTGCCTCTTCAGCATGCCCCCCACTCCATCCCATTCCCTTATACACACGCAAAGTCCTGCTGCTGCTCCAGGCTGGGCCAGAGCCCCCATCCCCACCCCACCTGGTCTGGGTCCTGGGCCTCAGCAAGCCATGTCCTTGGGGTGATGGGAGGTACCTCCAACCAGCTCTGTTCTTTGCCTTAGCTTTGCAGTGAGTGCTGCTCATGTGCTCCCCTGATCCCCATAGGGGTTGTTGCCCCTTGCTTTCTACCCCCAGAGGCCTTGACCAAGTTGCTGCTTTGAAATCGGGATCTTGGAGACAAGCCATTTGTCCTAGAGCCTCATGGAACTGGATGATGGCTGAGAAAGCCAGTGACAGATTCTATTTTCTCTAAAAATGTAGACTGAAAAGCCATGTGTATTTTCCTATGTGCTGCAGCTCACCTTTGGAAATAAATCACAGGCATCTGGAATTGGACTTCCCTCTATGACGCTAGGGTGGGAGAGGATGAGTGGGTGAGTGGGGTCTCAGGATCCATCACTCTAGTTTGCATTTATTTCTGCATCCTGAAGAGATGATAGGCCCTGTCAGGCCTGTCCTGTAAGACCTTGTGGGCCCTGTTTCAGCCTCCATTCCCTGAGTTTCCCTTTCACCTGGGCCTAGTCACAGCCTTGTGCCTCTGGGTTCCATTTGGAAATGACTGCTTCCAGCCTTCACTTACATCGTCCTCTTTTCTCTGAAAGTCATACTTCTTCCTGTTTAAGCCCTCTTGTCCTACATAGTTGTTCTCAGGTGAAGAAGGCCCTCTCCCATATCCAGTCTCCCTGAATACATGACCACATCCAGCCCTGTTTCCCTTTTCATTGAATCTACAATGCCCTCATTTTGGTAAGGCAAAAGGGTAGATTAACAGGGGTGGGATTTGCACTTCTGTTTTAGAGTGATGAGAGGCTAGAGTCTGACAAAAACTATTATTCTTCCTGGACTAACAAAAAGATTCTCACTGACAGTGAGCAAGGAAAGTCAGTACCCATAGGTAGACAGCAGGTGGCAGTGATTTTCATAATTTAATGTCACAACAGCACAAAGCAGGCTTGGGATGGAATCTCAGCAAGCAGGTTCTCAGGAAGTTGAGGTAGGAATATATATTTGCTGGGAAACCCATGGGAGCACAGCACTGAAGGCTGCTGGAGAGATGACCTTCCTTAGGCATTGTTAGAATGTTAAGCACACAGGCTCTAGGGGTTACAACCTGGTTACTTGTCTTCATCCTGGAGATTTTCTACCTTCTCTTTCACATCCAATATCAATGACTTCCAATCATGACTCCTTTCTCAACTAGAGTGTTGAAGGCAGAGAACCATTCTGAAAAGAGTATAATACAGTAGAAAGCACAGGCCCTCAGGAAGCTGAGTCAGGAACATCTGATGCACTTGTGATTACTCTGTACCCTGTCAACATGCACTTACCTTGTGGGAAGAGCAGGGCTGTATTATACTATCTATCCCAGTGCTGGCACCTAGGATGGACAAACTGTGGCCCCATGGCAGAATCCCTTGCCCATTTTTGCAGGATCATCTAAGGGACCCTTGCATGTGTTTGTAAGGGTTGCAGAAGTCCTAGCTGACAAGTTATATAAAAGCTGGGTCTTGGTAACAAACATGCTCTGAGGAGTCCAAGGAGTCCAGGATTTCCTAAGCAAATACCTAGTGACAGTCTCACAAAATTACATCACAAAGGAAGATTATGATCAACCACAGAAATCTTAGGGAATTTTCTGAGACAGTATCTCTCAGGCTGCTTGAAAGGTTGGTAGATGTAGACTGTGGCTAGGAAAGAGGGCAATGAGAGCACTCAAAGGGGAGTGTTTATGGGTAAAGTTGAAAAGATAATTCAAGAAGTTGCAGGAGGGGCTGGGTATATAATTCATCTGGTAAAATGCTTGCCTTGCATGCAAAAGGCCCTGGGTTCAAAAAAGAAGGTGTAGGTGGTTGCAAAGAAGTTTGGGGCTGACTTCTGGGTTAGAAATGAGTGCTTAAGAGTGCTGGCACTGTGTCTATTGACTGGACCCCAACTGCATATGTACAGCAACTCCAGGTGACCAAGAGATCACTTGCCTGTTCAGTCCCAAAAAGATAGACAGAGGATCCAAATAAATGAGAACAATTGTTGTTTTAGGAGGTGGGGTACTAGGGATTGAATTCAGGGGCACTGAACCACTGAGCCATATCGCCAGCTCTATTTTGTGTTTTATTTAGAGACAGGGTCTCACTGAGTTGCTTAGTGTCTCACTGTTGCTGAGGCTGCCTTCATCCTTGATCCCCCTCTGTCTCAGCCTCCCAAGCTGCTGGGATTACAGGTGTGAGCCACTGTGCCAAGCCTTTTTTGGTTTTATTGAATAATACACTATTTAAAAATATTTAAAGAGTGACAATGAATTTAGAGTGAAAAATGCTGATATAACCACAATTTGAGCAAGGAAATAGAATGTTACAGTCTCCAAGCTCACTTAATCATTCAGTCACTGCTCCCTCCTTCCTGGAGTTAATCATAAATTTTGCCATGGAATCATACAGTATACAGTTTTTTTTTCATTACTGGGGATCAAATTCAGGGCCTAGTACATCATAGGCAAGCACTCTACCACTAAGTTACACCCCCAGCTTCGAATCGGGATAAAAACCCTTGTCTTGCTTCCGATATCCTTAAATATCTGAGATTCATCTATCATAGTATTTGGTTGCAGTTTGTTCATTCCCAGTGCTCTATGGACAGTATCCATATTTATCCATCCATTGTTGGTGACTTTTCAATTGTTTTCAATTTCTATTATAAATAGTGTTATAGACAGGCATGGTGGTGCATGCCTGTAATTCCAGTGGCTTGGGAGGCTGAGTTCAAAGCCAGCCTCAGCAATGGGAGGCTGAGCTACTCAATGAGACCCTGTCTCTAAATAAAATACAAAATAGGGCTGAGGATGTGGCTCAGTGGTTGAGTTCCCCAGAGTTCAATCCCTGGTACCCATAAATAAATAAAGCTACGAGGAGCATTAGTGTACAAGTTTTCTTGTAGCTCATATGCATTATTGGTGGGGGGGAGCGCATATTGCCAAGGGTAGAATTATAGGGTCACTGGCAGATACTTTCTTTCTTTATGGTGCTGGGGATGGAACTCAGAACCTTTGGCATATTAGGCAGGTGGTCTACTACTGAGCTATACCACAGCCCATGTTTTCCAAATATTTCTAGCAATGTATTCTCCTCCTATCTTTTCCAAAACTTGGTATGGCTGGGCATGTTCAGTGATAGAGCACTGCCTAACATATACAAGACCCTGAGTTCAATCCATAGCACCAACAAAAAAAAATTCACACACACATGTATACAGATACACACACACACACACACACACACAAATATATTTTCCCAAAAACTTGGTATTTCATTTTTATTTTAGCCATCCATATGATACTGAGTGGTGTATATTTTTACAGTACTGGGGATTGACCCCTGGAGTTGTATATGCTAGTCAAGTGCTCTCACTGAGCTGCATGCCTAGTCCTTTCTATTTCTTATTTTGAGATAGTCTTGCTAAGTTGCTGAGGCTGACCTTGAACTTGTGATACATCTACTTTAGCCTCCTGAGTAGCTGGATTACAGGCATGGACCACCCTGCCCCACTGATATTTTTTTTTGTTTGTAGTTCCCTGATGACTAAAGAATATGGGCACCTTTTCATTAGGTTTGGTTATTTAACATTTGGATATTTTCTTTTGTGATGTGCTTATTCAAAACTCTTGTCTGTATCTATTAGTTTTATCTTTCATTGACTTGTAATATGTATTCAGGATATGAGTCCTTAGGTTTTACATTTTATAATATCTCACTCTTTTATTTATTTATATATTGAGACAGGGAACAGAGTCTGTGATTTAGAATGTCTTAAACCCCTGAGCTCAAGTGATCCTCCTGCCCCAGCCTCTGGAGTAGCTGAAACTACTACCATGTGCCACTGTGCCAGGGTGTTTCCATTGTTAATGTTGACATTTGGTAAAAGGAAGTTGTTAATTGTAATGTAATTGCGTTTATCAGTTTTTTCCTTTATAGTTAATACTTTTTTAAAAAAATATATCTTTATTTAATTAATTTATTTTTATGTGGTGCTGAGGATCGAACCCAGTACCTCACATGTGCTAGGCAAGCACTATACCACTGAGCTACAACCCCAGCCCTACTTTTTTTTTTTTAATAAGGATTTGAACCCAGAGGCTATTTACCACTGAGTTATCTCCCTAGTCATTTTTATTTTCATCCAGGGTCTGTTAAGTTGCTGAGGGTCTCATTAAGTTGCTGAGATTGGCCTCAAACTTGAGATCCTTATGCCTCAGCCTCCTAAATTTCTGGGATTACAAGTGGGTGCTACCATACTTGGTTTAGTTAGTGCATTTTATGTCCTGTTAAAAAAAATCCTTAAGTTATTGTTAGGATCTTCTCCTGCACTTCCTTCTTGCAGCTGTATAGTCTTTCCCTTTATATCTGGATGTCAAATCTATCTGGAATTGATTATGCAGTTGTTAGGAAGATAGCGATCTCATTTAATTTTTTTCTGTAGAGATATCCAAATGGCCATTTACTGAAAAGTCCATCCTTTTCTTGTGTTAATTTTATAGAGCCATCTTTGTCAAAATCAAAGTTTACACATATCTTTAGGCCTGTCCTTGGATTTCTTCCATTAGTGCACCCATCCCTGTGCCAGCACCCTACAGTCTTAGTTTCTGTTGCTTTTTAAATCTTGTCTTGTTTTCCTTCTTTGGTTTTCTTCAAGACTGTCTTGGGAATTCCTGTCCTTATTTTTTAGAATCTAATTTGTCAGTTTACACATACACAATCTGCTAGGATTACATTTGGAGTTGTATGAACTCAAATTTTGTAATTTGGGGAGAAATAGTACCTTTACAGTATTCACTATTCCTGTCTTTGAGGACAGTTTTCATTCCATTTTTTTTTATTTCTTTAAACAAGGTTTTATAGTTTTTTATGCATGTAGAGTCTTTACATATCTTTCTTTTTTTATATATATATATTTATTTATTTTTAGTTTTCGGCGGACACAACATCTTTGTTTGTATGTGGTGCTGAGGATCGAACCTGGGCCGCACGCATGCCAGGCAAGCGCGCTACCGCTTGAGCCACATCCCCAGCCCTTTACATATCTTTCATTGATTTACTCCTTGACATTTGATATTACTTAATGCTATTGTAAATGGTATTTTAAAAAAATTTAAAGTTTATTTTCTGTTGCCAACATACAGAAATTACAACAAACTTTTCTTTCTTTTCTCCCTCTCTTTTTTTTTTCCATACTGGGAATTGAACCCAGGGAATCTCAACCACTGAGTCACATCCTAGCCCTTTTTATGTTTTGTTTTGAGACAGGGTCTCTAAGTTGCTTAGGGCCTCATTGAGTTACTGAGGCTGGCTTTGAACTTGTGATCTTTCTGCCTACAGTCTCTGGTACCACTGGGATTATAGGTGTGGGCCATGGCAGCAGGCTAATTTTTTTTTAATGTTTAGATGTGATATATCTTTATTTTATTCATTTATTTATATGCAGTGCTGAGAATCAAATCTGGTGCCTTACACATGCTAGGCAAGTGCTCTACCACTGAGCCACAGCCACAGCCTGACTAGGCTGATTTTTCTATATTGACTCTGTTCAACAACTTTCTAAACTCACTTTTAAGAATTTATTTGCAGGTTCTTTGGATTTTTATTACATCCATAATTTGATCACAAATGTAAAATGAGGCCAATTATCAGGGTTATATATTTTTCTTTAGCAATGTTCTGCTGTGCCAAAAGTGAGGAATACATGAAGAGTCTGTTTTAAGTAGAGGTTAAATTTTAGCCCAGCAAAGAGCTGGTAAGTTATAGTGCTGGGTTCTATTTGTGTGTGTGTGTGTGTGTGTGTGTGTGTGTGTGTGTATTGAACCCGGGGCATGCAATACTGTAAGGATTCTATAAGGCATTGAATTATATGAGGTAAAGATAAGGAGCTGAGAAGGCCACACCTTTACCTTCTTGGTCTTTTGGCCTTTTGTCCACTTCCTCCACAGCAGCCTTAAGTCTAGGTCTCCGGGACCTGGATGCACATTCTAGTTTGGAGCTGATAAGAAAAGAATGAGGATGAACCATATAGGGGTCTTATTATTGCTCCTAGCAGGTAGGGGCAAGGCTAGACTTTGAGGTAGAGGGAGGAATTATCACTGACACTTGATTTTTGTCTTTACAGGGAGTGCATTGGGAGGTGCCACGGGGGATGGGGCACAGAGATGAGTGCAGATGGGAGGACAAGGCCAGAAAGTGGCCTTCACAGAACAGGAGCCACAAAGGAGGAAAACAGTGGAGGCAGGTAGATCAGGGAGCAACATGGAGAGCCACCTGCAGTGGACACCACTGCTCAGAGGTGTCAAGGAGTGCTGCTGTTCACTAGGAGTACCCACAGAAGCCAGGACCAGCCCTGTTAGGTGATAGGGCAAGGCTTGATTTCCCTCAGCCACAGTCTCTGTAGGTCTCTGCACATTTGCCCACAGGGCCACCTTCCTCAAAGGCATTACTCAAGCATCTTCTGTGGGAAGCCTTCTCAAACCACCAAGGTGGCTCAAATGCACCAATTCTCAGGAACCCCTCCCTCTCCTCCCCACTAGCGCCCCACCCCTCTCCTTCATCCTCCCTTGGCGTCAGGTTTTGTGCCCTCCAGTCATTACGCTGTGAACCCAAAGAGCAGTGGGCGCTATTAAAGCCACGTCTTGGCTCTAACTCCTCTGGTCCCCGCACATACTGGTCTTCATTCAGAGGAATTCTGCTTTCCTCTGCAGATGCTCCACCTCTGCGTGCACAAAACTGTAGGAACCTAGAGTGTGCAACCGGCATGGAGCTCTGATCCTGGGGAAGGTGTTAGGACAGACCCGATGTGGGGTGGGGGGTAAGTAGTCATTGCTGAAAACCATTTACCAGCAGCCAAGTGGGGCGTTTGGAAGTTTAACCGGCTAGGTTCAGCCTCCCCGAAGTCTAAGAGAGAATGCTCTGATTGGTTGGTGATGATGTCATAGGAGGGTCAGAGGTCTTAAGGCCTGGAGTCCTTGGACAGTTTGAAGCAGTATCCACCGGTTGGGAGACCCGCACCCAGTAGAGCAGTCCTGGCCCTGACCCTTTCCTTGGTGCCAAGATGCCGGCGTGCTCTACAGCTGGTACTGCAGCCCGTTATCGCTGCCATCTGTGGAGGCTGGTGGTATAGAGCCTCCCAGGTTCTCTCTCCCACCTAGCTTGGAACCCGCGAAGCCTCCTCCCCTTACAATGAGTCCGCCGTGAGGGGCGGGGCTTTCTATTGTGCCAATAGAAACAATGACTCTTTGATTGGAATGCTCTGCTTTTACCCATACCTCAGCTCTTTTTCTGTGACGTCTGTTGCGCCGTGTCCAGCTATTGGCCAATCGAGACCCGCGTGTGCCAGGAGTTGGACCGCGTTGAGAGAGCTGGATTGAATCAGGACCCTGGAAAACTAAGCTTCTGTCAGTTCCTTGAAGGGGTTAAGGAATGTGATCGTCGTAGGCAAGGGGCGGGGATCTGAGGAAGCTTGAGCTCACAGCTGTAGGGCAGCACTGGGCTCCACGTGGCATCCCAGAACACTCGGGACCTGTGTCCTGGAGAGTAAATGTAGCTTCCAGGGGAGGAACCCGAGCCCAGGAGATTGCTGAAGGCGGGCGAGACCGGGAAGAGTTTGACCTCTGCTCCTGGCTCAGGAGTGGCATCCCCAGTGCCTGTTAAGAAGGGGCACTCCTAACAAACAGTCGCGACGTATCTTATAAGTTAAACTTGGGATCAGATAGTTAAAGCTATTTATCATTCAGGCTTCAGGGGCTCCGGGCAGCGTCTGGCCTTCATCTCCCTTGCCCCAGGATTCCACATGGTACCCCCGCCCATCTGTAAGAGCACTTTCTCACCATATCATGAGCACCGAATTTTCAGATCAAAATCGGACATGGGGTTCAGGAAGGGGACAAGAGATCCACAAGCAGAAGAAAGGCTAGAAAAAGGAGCCGGGATAGCGCCCTAGAGGAGAGAGGCGGGAGAGGGCGGCGGCCAAGAGCCGGGAGGGCGGACCTAACAACCATGAACCTCTGTGTTCTGTTCAGCACTGTGGGTAGCACTTGTGTCCTCAATAAAGATGGCGGCATCTGCTTCAACAGCCGGAGCTGCCATGCGCAACGGGTTGTACCACCAGGTTTGGGGCGTCGGGGCGAAGGTGGAGCGAACCATTGGGGCGTTCGGGAGCCATGTTGGTGCAGCGGGAGGCGGCAGCAGCGTCGGGGATGCTGTGGTGGGGACGGCGAAAGCCGGGGCCGTATGCCAAAGGGGCTCTGGCCGCGGAGTAGATGGTGCCCAGAAGGAGNAGACAGGGACGGGGGGTGGTGGAGGCCGTGCAAGGAGGACGGAGATGATGGCGAGGTGGCCGCTATGGCAGGGTCTCGGGGGACCGTTGACCCCGGTACTCCAGTTCCTTCTCCTCCTCTCTTTGTTCCCCCTCAGCCAGGAGGAACTGGGGGGTGGCGGAGAACAGGGCTGGGACCCGGGGGTAGCTCCTGCTATGGGACCAAGGACGCAGATCTGCGGCGGAGCCTTGGCTCTTTGTCCCGAGTCGCCTGGGGCTCAGGAGAATGGGAGGTCTGGCCTGGGAGTTAGGGAGCCTGTCTTCATGGGGCTCCGAGGGGGAAGGCAAAGCACTTGGGGAGGCCGAGGGGCCCCTGAGCAGCGAGAGACAAGTCAGGGACCAGGGCCCCTGTTGTGCTGGCGCCCAGAGGTCTCCTCTTGCGGACGGAGAGATAGTCATTCGCCAGAGGCTCTGTCCCCAGGGGGGTCTGGTCTAGGGAACAGCTTGCCCTTCCGTTTGGACCTCCTGGCCCAGCCCAGTGGTCCAAAGCCAGTGTCCTTCCAGCGTGACGCTAGGAGAAGCTCCCGCAAAAGAGTGGGAACCTTGCGTTGTTGCAGGGAATTGTGGGCGCTAGGGCGCAGGGGTCAGGGCGAGAGAGCCACAGCATCCCAAGCGGGCAGGGCAGTCCCTCGGCAGGACTGTCTTCCCGGGGCTGTGGAATCTGGGCCCGGACTGGATTCAGCACCGCGTGCGGCGAGGACAGCTCCTACAGCGGGTTCAGCACCCCTCAAGTCTCGGACAGCTCCCGAGCCTGTGCCGCAGCGCATGCGCTCGGGTAGTGTCTTCCGCCGCCGCTTCCTTCCGCAGCGCCCGGGGCCGCGCCCCCCGGGACCGCCCGCGGGTCCTGAAACCTGGCGAATACCTTCAGTGAACAGGTCACGCCCCCGTCGCGCAGCAAACCGCCACCCGCAGTTTCCTCAGTACAACTACCAGACCCTGGTGCCCGAGAATGAGGCGGCAGGCACCGTGGTGCTACGTGTGGTGGCGCAGGACCCGGATATCGGTGAGGCTGGGCGCCTAGTCTACTCTCTGGCGGCGCTCATGAACAGCCGCTCGCTGGAACTTTTCAGCATTGACCCGCAGAGCGGCCTCATCCGCACAGCTGCCGCTCTGGACCGGGAGAGTATGGAGCGCCACTACCTGCGTGTGACAGCGCAGGATCACGGTTCACCACGCCTATCAGCCACCACCATGGTGGCCGTGACAGTAGCCGACCGCAATGACCACGCGCCGGTGTTTGAGCAGGCTCAGTACCGGGAAACACTTCGTGAGAATGTGGAAGAGGGTTACCCCATCCTGCAGTTGCGTGCCACAGACGGCGATGCGCCCCCCAATGCCAACCTGCGCTACCGCTTTGTGGGGCCGCCAGCTGCTCGCACTGCAGCAGCAGCAGCTTTTGAGATTGATTCGCGCTCTGGCCTCATCAGCACCAGCGGCCGCGTAGACCGTGAGCACATGGAAAGCTACGAACTGGTGGTAGAGGCCAGCGACCAGGGCCAGGAGCCCGGGCCACGCTCGTCCACCGTTCGTGTACATATAACAGTGCTTGATGAGAATGACAACGTGCCCCAATTCAGCGAGAAGCGCTATGTGGCTCAGGTACGCGAAGATGTGCGCCCCCATACGGTGGTGCTACGTGTCACAGCCACAGATAGGGATAAGGACGCCAATGGTTTGGTGCACTACAACATCATCAGTGGTAACAGCCGTGGCCACTTTGCTATTGACAGCCTCACGGGTGAGATACAGGTAGTGGCACCTTTGGACTTTGAAGCAGAGAGAGAGTATGCCTTGCGTATTCGGGCGCAAGATGCAGGCCGGCCACCCTTGTCCAACAACACAGGCCTGGTCAGCATTCAGGTGGTAGACATCAATGACCACACTCCTATCTTTGTCAGCACACCCTTCCAGGTCTCTGTTCTGGAAAATGCACCCCTCGGCCATTCAGTTATCCACATTCAGGCAGTGGATGCAGACCATGGGGAGAATGCCAGATTGGAGTATTCCCTAACTGGTGTGGCACCTGATACACCATTTGTAATAAACAGTGCCACTGGCTGGGTTTCTGTGAGTGGTCCCCTGGACCGTGAGTCTGTGGAGCATTACTTTTTTGGTGTGGAGGCTCGAGACCATGGCTCACCCCCGCTCTCTGCCTCAGCCAGTGTCACAGTGACTGTGCTAGATGTTAATGACAATCGGCCTGAGTTCACCATGAAAGAATACCACCTTCGGCTGAATGAGGATGCGGCTGTGGGCACCAGTGTGGTCAGTGTGACTGCTGTAGACCGTGATGCCAACAGTGCCATCAGTTACCAGATCACAGGTGGAAACACCCGGAATCGTTTTGCCATCAGCACCCAAGGAGGTGTGGGTCTAGTGACACTGGCTCTGCCACTGGATTACAAACAGGAACGCTATTTCAAACTGGTGCTTACTGCATCTGACCGTGCCCTTCATGACCACTGCTATGTGCATATTAATATCACAGATGCCAATACTCACCGGCCTGTCTTTCAAAGTGCTCACTACTCGGTGAGTATGAATGAGGATCGGCCAGTGGGTAGCACTGTGGTGGTCATCAGTGCCTCTGATGATGATGTGGGCGAGAATGCTCGTATCACCTATCTTCTGGAGGACAACCTGCCCCAGTTCCGTATTGATGCAGATTCAGGGGCCATTACACTACAGGCTCCGTTGGACTATGAGGACCAGGTGACCTATACACTGGCCATTACTGCTCGGGACAATGGCATCCCACAGAAAGCAGATACCACTTATGTAGAGGTGATGGTTAATGACGTGAATGACAATGCACCACAGTTTGTGGCCTCCCACTATACAGGGTTGGTCTCTGAGGATGCTCCACCTTTCACAAGTGTCCTGCAGATCTCAGCCACTGACCGGGATGTTCATGCCAATGGCCGGGTCCAGTACACTTTCCAGAATGGGGAAGATGGGGATGGAGATTTTACCATTGAGCCCACTTCTGGCATTGTCCGGACTGTGAGGCGGCTGGACCGGGAAGCAGTACCAGTGTATGAGTTGACTGCCTATGCAGTGGACCGTGGTGTGCCCCCACTGCGGACTCCAGTCAGTATCCAGGTGACAGTGCAAGATGTGAATGACAATGCACCTGTTTTTCCAGCTGAGGAGTTTGAAGTGCGAGTGAAGGAGAACAGTATTGTGGGCTCAGTGGTGGCCCAGATCACTGCAATAGACCCTGATGAAGGACCCAATGCCCATATAATGTACCAGATTGTAGAGGGGAACATCCCTGAGCTGTTCCAAATGGACATCTTTTCTGGAGAGTTGACAGCACTCATTGACTTGGACTACGAGGCTCGTCAGGAATATGTGATTGTGGTACAAGCCACATCTGCTCCTCTGGTCAGCCGGGCCACCGTTCATGTCCGCCTAGTTGACCAGAATGACAACAGTCCTGTGCTCAACAACTTCCAGATCCTCTTCAACAACTATGTATCAAACCGCTCAGACACCTTCCCCTCGGGCATCATTGGGCGTATCCCAGCTTATGATCCTGATGTCTCTGATGACCTCTTCTACTCCTTTGAGCGTGGCAATGAGCTGCAGCTGCTTGTGGTCAACCAAACCAGTGGGGAACTGCGACTCAGCCGAAAGCTAGATAACAACCGCCCACTGGTAGCCTCCATGTTGGTGACTGTCACAGGTGAGGGGCAGGAAACAGGCAAGTGACCCAATGATCCTAGGCTGTCAGGGCCTCAGGAACTCCAAAGACCCTCAAATCAAATAGTGATTTCCAAGTCTTCTAAGTTCCTGTGCCCCACAGATCTGCCATAGACCTCACAGGGACTCTGCTTAGGTTCTTGGATAGTATCCTAAGAACTCCCCAAATTCTAAGGCATCTAGTATATACCATAAAGATTGTAAACAACTGTCTGCTGCCCTAGGGACAGTTTTGTTATCCCTAAAGGGCATGGAAGGCCTCGGATAATGTTCTGGAGGTCCCAGGCAGAACCAGATTGCCAGTTAGTCCATACCATGCCCATGTTTAGATGAATGATTACTTTAGATCCAGACTGACCCTTACCCCATTTGTGCAGGAAAAAGAGACCAGTAGTTTAATGGTTTGGAATAACAGCTTACTATGGCAGCTTCAAGCAGAGAGTGTGCCCACAGTGGCCTGGCTGTGGTCTAAGGCCCTGGTCTTGGGGAAATGTCCAGAGACCCACCCGCCTCTTTCCTGATTTCACTTCTCCAGGCTTTCACAAACCCCTCCTATTAGGAGGGGAGAACAAGTTGAAGAGGTTCTTGAAGTCCTACTTACTGGAAGCTGCAGAGGTTGGAGAATAGGCTTTAGCAGTGCTCATTCCTCAATTTTGGAGCTGGGAGTCCTGGCACTGTCAGAAAAAGCATAGCCTTCATTTACTCATAATTCATGCAACAACCAATCTATTGATCTCCTAACATGTACCAGGGTCTGAAAACAAGGTGAACAAGGCAGATAAGCACCTCACCTTCATCTCTGGGGGTATGCACTGAAACCAGGTCTAAGGTGGTGAGCAGTTTGCTAATTGAAGAATGTTGTGGTGGGTTTATGTTTGTAAGGGGAGGTATGGGAGTGTCAGGGTACTATATCCCCGTGGAGCTTGTTGACACAGGATTCTGGGGAATTGCAATTAGTGTTCCCTTAGCCAGAGTCCGTTTCAGTTTGCTGACGAAAGGTACTGGGATCCCTGACTTGGAATTGTCCTTGTTTCTGGAGCATGTGTTTTTGCTGGTTCTGTCATGCTGGAGATGGGTGAGGGAGGAAGTTGGAAATGTGTAGTCAGTGACCTTGACTTCTCTTTGTGTCATGAGTGGAGTAGGCTGCTGATGTTAACAGGAATAAAGGAGTGAGCACTTAGGGGCCTGCTCCCCAACCCAGTACTAGGGATTGAACCCAGGGTGCTCTACCACTGAGCTACATCCCTGGTTTTATTTTTATTTATTTATTTATTTGTTTTGGTACCAAAGATTGAACTCAGGGGCACTTGACTATTGAGCCACATCCCCAGCCCTATTTTGTAATTTATTTAGAGACAAGGTCTCACTGGGTTGCTTAGCGCCTTGCTTTTTGCTGAGGCTGGCTTTGAACTCGGATCCTGTCTCAGCCTCCAGAGCTGCTGGGATTACAGGTGTGCAACACCCTTCCCAGGTTTATTTTTATTTTGAGATAGGGTCTGGCTAAGTTTCCCAGGCTGTTCTTGAACTTGGGATCCTCCTGCCTCAGCCTTCCTAGTCCCTGGAATTACAGAGGTGCACCACCACACCCAGCATTAGGGACCTTCTTGAGTGTGGTTGGAGTGACTTGCTAACCATGGGCTTGCTGACCCAGCCACCTTCTGTTTTGGGGCTGGGGAAGAAGCAGCAAATTGCTGATGCTATGACGCTGGGGGAGTTAGTAGTCACTAGTCCCAGACTCAACTTGTGTCCTGGTGGGTTCAGCCTGTTGACTCAGAGATACTGGGGACTGGAGTCACTAGCCATAGCCCTCTTGTGTCCCAGGGAAAGGCAGCTGCTAATCCCAGGCTGATCACTATCCATACATACCCCTTTCTGCAGATGGCCTACACAGTGTGACAGCGCAGTGTGTGCTGCGGGTGGTCATCATCACGGAGGAACTGCTGGCTAACAGCCTGACTGTACGTCTGGAGAACATGTGGCAGGAGCGCTTTCTGTCACCGCTCCTGGGCCACTTCCTGGAAGGCGTGGCTGCAGTGCTCGCTACACCCACCGAGGACGTCTTCATCTTTAACATACAGAATGACACAGATGTCGGGGGCACGGTGCTTAATGTGAGCTTCTCTGCTCTAGCACCTCGTGGGGCGGGGGCGGGAGCTGCTGGGCCCTGGTTTAGCTCTGAGGAACTTCAGGAGCAGCTGTACGTTCGTCGTGCTGCACTTGCTGCCCGCTCTCTGCTGGATGTCCTGCCCTTTGACGATAACGTGTGCCTGCGTGAGCCCTGTGAGAACTATATGAAATGTGTGTCGGTGCTCCGCTTTGACTCATCCGCACCCTTCCTGGCCTCCACCTCTACGCTCTTCCGACCCATCCAGCCTATCGCGGGCTTGCGCTGCCGCTGCCCGCCTGGCTTCACTGGTGACTTCTGCGAGACTGAGCTGGACCTCTGCTACTCGAACCCATGCCGGAATGGCGGCGCCTGCGCGCAGCGAGAAGGCGGCTACACCTGCGTTTGCCGTCCGCGCTTTACCGGTGAGTCCCACACAGGGCTGAAAGTTGGACCGAGCTGGGTGAACACTCGCAAAATTGGGGGCGGGACTATAGTACAAGTGCGGACTGGACATCACTTTTGAGGCAACGGGGTTAGTATGGGCTCAGTTACATTTGAAATCATAGAGCCCAGCCTAAAGAAAGCCTAAGAACACAAGGAATAAAAGCCTCAGACTGGAAGAGCTGTGAAGGAGGCGTGGCCAAGGGCCAGGCGATAAGGGGGTGTGATCAGACCTGGGCGGGAAGAATGGGGCGAGGCTAGACTGAAAGAGGGCGTACTCTCTGGTAGCTCGACCAATCAGAGGTCTTGGAACCCGCCTGGAGGCTCGGCTTGGGCTGGTCGTGCTCCAGCGTGGGCAGGGTATGGCCATGATGGCTTCTGAAAGTGTCTTGCTCCGCAGGAGAAGACTGCGAGCTGGACACCGAGGCCGGACGCTGCGTGCCCGGCATATGCCGCAACGGGGGCACCTGTACTGATGCACCCACTGGCGGCTTCCGCTGCCAGTGTCCTGCGGGCGGCGCCTTCGAGGGCCCTCGCTGTGAGGTGGCTGCACGCTGGTTCCCGCCCAGTTCGTTCGTCATGTTCCGTGGCCTGCGGCAGCGCTTCCACCTCACGCTGTCCCTCTCGTAGGTGCCCGCCCCGTGTCTCTGTATGCCTCCCTTCCGTCCCTACCTCCATGACCTTAAGATTCTTGATTGCCCCATCCTGAAGTCCCCACAGGACACCGCCCCCTCCCCTGAAGTTAGCTAGGGTGTCTCAGAGCATCAGTACCCTGGCCATCAGTATACTGGTGGGTCTTGTCTTCTCTTGCTCCAGCTTGGGCGGGTGACCTGCGAGCCTTCCCTCAAGGATGGTAGGTGTGAGGTCATTTTGGTTCCTAATGTCCCCACTCCACTCCACCCAGGTTTGCGACGGTGCAGCACAGCGGGTTACTCTTCTATAATGGGCGCCTGAATGAGAAGCATGACTTTCTGGCCCTGGAGCTCGTGGCTGGCCAAGTGCGGCTCACATATTCCACTGGTGGGTGCTCCCTGGGAGATGTACATGACAGTGTGTGCATGGGATGGCTGGAAAATGCAGTCCACAAGTTCCCCTCAGGTTTGCTTCATTATAGCACTGTTCAACACACTTCAGTGCCAAACAGACAACAGTGAGAACCCAGCTCCATGTCCATTCCCTGTGGGAAGGTCTATCTCTCCAAGAAGTGTATGTTTCTCCTATCTCTTCAAGGCCACTCTGTTCTAACCAGTGTGGTCACCAGGAGATATACTGATCTGATGCATCCAGGATGACTGTGGGAATATGCTATATGAGCTGGGTGAGGGTAGAGCAACTCATCAGCTCCAGAGGACACTCCACTTGCATATCCCCCACAGGTGAATCCAATACAGTGGTCAGCCCCACAATTCCAGGGGGCCTGAGTGATGGGCAGTGGCATACAGTGCATCTGAAATACTACAACAAGGTAGGCACCACCCCTGGCTTGGTGTGTGTGTGGGGGGGGGCGCACGTGGGGCGCACGCGTGCATGTGCATGGGGATTCTGAGTTCTGCTTCTCAGGGGTTACCCTTGGGCATAGTTGACCGGTGTGCCTGGATTTTTAGCCCCGGACAGATGCCCTAGGGGGTGCTCAGGGCCCCTCCAAGGACAAGGTTGCGGTGTTGAGTGTGGATGACTGCAATGTGGCTGTAGCTCTGCAGTTTGGTGCTGAAATTGGCAACTACTCATGTGCTGCTGCTGGTGTGCAAACAAGCTCCAAGAAGTGAGGCCCCCATCCCATGGTCCCCATATCCTCTGACTATAAAAGCCTACCCCAACCCTTCACATACCCCATTCCTCACCACAGCCTGCCAAACTTCCCATCCTTTCTCCAAACCACCAGATTTCCCTTTAAAGACCTTAGAAGCCTCCTCACCCTAGCCCCCAATCCTGTATTCTATCCCTGACCCCCTGCTCCCATGCACAAGTTCCCAGGTACCCAGTCCTCCAAAGCCTCTACTCTCCCATCCAAGTCTCTAATGCCATACATCACCTACAGCTCCTTGATCTCTATCTAGCCTTCCAGGACTCTGAGCCTACTGATATCACCTCCCAAACCCACTTCTCCATCACTTGCCCCAGTCACCTGGATGCCTCACTCCTTCATCATGACCCTTGCTTGACTCCATCTTGCCCATCTTTCCCCACATCATCATGATCTCTCCTTTGTGCCCCCACAATTGGAGTAAGCCCCCAGTTCCCTCCCCAGATGGCCTTTTCCTCCCTGCTTTTTACCCTTTCCTCTGAGTCCTACCCCCTACTTCCTGTGGCCTCCAGGAGCAATCCTACTTTGGCCCCAGTTCCACCAATGACCCAGGCCCCTGACTCCCAGGTCCCTGGACCTGACGGGCCCTCTGCTCCTGGGGGGTGTCCCCAACCTCCCCGAGAACTTCCCCGTGTCCCACAAGGACTTCATTGGCTGTATGCGAGACCTGCATATTGATGGCCGCCGAGTGGACATGGCGGCCTTTGTTGCAAACAATGGCACCATGGCAGGTAGGCACAAAGCTCCCATTAGCCTCACTTGTGGCCCTGTCCCAATCATAAGAGGGTTTTGCAGGGCTGCATGGGGTGGCTCCATATCTGACCTCAACCCAGTCTCCTTTGATGGCAAGGCTGCTAGAGCCCAGCCTTTAGGGCCTTACTCCTACCCACCTCTCCCCCACCAGTGAACACAAAGCTGAGATCATGCTGTTTTTTGGCCCCTCTGCACCTAGCACTCATGCCCTCACCTCATATTTTTATATCTTCTATATGCCTTCCTCTTCCAGGCTGCCAGGCCAAGCTGCACTTTTGTGACTCAAGCCCTTGCAAGAATAGTGGCTTCTGCTCAGAGCGCTGGGGTGGCTTCAGTTGTGACTGCCCTGTGGGCTTTGGTGGCAAAGACTGTCGGCTCAGTGAGTGGGCTGCATAGGGCAGGAGGGGTCTGCAGGGTAAGGTCTGTTTCTAGAATAGGGGCTGTGACCCTGCTTCTCTTATCTCCTCAGCCATGGCCCATCCCTACCATTTCCATGGCAACAGCTCACTGAGCTGGGACTTTGGAAGTGACATGGCTGTGACTGTGCCATGGTACCTGGGGCTAGCATTTCGGACATGGGCGATGCACGGGGTCCTGATGCAAGTACAGATTGGGCCACACAGCACGCTTCTCTGCCAGGTGTGTTTGTCCTTCTGATCCCTTCATACACCCTCAACCATCAATCTCTGATACTTCCAGTAACATTTCTATGGATTCAGGCTGATCATATAGCATACTTCTCTGCCAGGTGTCCTAGCTGCACTAGACTCTGCTCTGGACCCTTGACTTTTCCCTACCACAATATTCTCTGCAGGTGCAGGGCCTAAGCATAGCTTTTTCTTGTGCTAACTGCATCAATCCATGACCCCCTGGTCCTTTCATTTGCTCCCTGTCCATTACTGATCCATGTCAGCAACATGGTGTCCCCTGTGTGGCAGATATAGCCTTGACTTTACTCTTCTGACCTCTGATATTCTCATCTCATCTCATCTTCCAGTCATAACTCAGTTTGGGATTCTAACCTTGGGGCTATTTATCTCTATCCACAGCTAGATCGAGGGTTGCTATCTGTGACGGTAACCAGGGGTTCAGGCCGTGCTGCCTACCTCCTGCTAGACCAAGTGACTGTCAATGATGGCCGATGGCATGATGTGCGGCTGGAGTTACAGGAGGAGCCAGGTGGCCGGCGGGGCCACCACGTCTTCATGGTCTCACTGGACTTCAGCCTCTTCCGGGTCTGACCTCTAACCCCAGTGTAGTCTGTTTTCAGTTTTCCAATCAGATTTACCTTATTTGACCCCACCTCTAATCCAGGTCCTCTCTACTCCATCACTGCACCAAATCTAATGTTCTTCCCCCAGTCTCCCTGCTCATAGCCTTGCTCTAAGCCCATCCCACCAGCTAGGTTGGTCCACTGTCAAGGCCCTCTTCATATCAGGAAGGATACCCAGATATCTGACCTAGTCTTGGGGGTACCTCTGTAGCCAATACTTTGCCTGATTCCTAAAAGACCCTTCTGGTCTTCACCCCAATCCTTACTACTTCAGGTCAAAATCATGGAAGTTCAAGGTCTGCTCTGAGTTCAGGAGGGAGGGGCCTGTCCAAGCCCAGCTCTTGACTGCAACTATTCTATTATGCATCCTCCATGCCTCAGAAGATTCTTTGTACTTGGAAGTAGCTCATTTCCACATTATTCCTCTGATACAGAGAATATGGTCATGCAGAGTTAGAAAAAGACTAATACTGACTCTGGGGTATGGCAGGAGTCCACTAGTCACCCCCTTCCCTCAGTGCTGACCGTCTCCCTTCTTTAGGACACCATGACAGTGGGGAGTGAGCTGCAGGGCCTGAAGGTAAAGCAACTCCACGTGGGAGGCCTGCCCCACAGCAGTAAGGAGGATGTTCCTCAGGGTCTGGTCGGCTGTATCCAGGTGGGGGTCAGCATGAGAATATGATATGGGGGCATTAGGGTTAGTGGTCAGCTATCAGGGGCTCCTATAATGGTCAGATATCAGGAGCTGAAAAATAGCATTCAAGTAGGAGTTGATATTGGGGGATAAATGACCCAGAGCATTCAGAGATTAGTCAAGCCTTTCTGAAGTGTGGAAAGTAAGAGTCTAGATTAGATTATCAAGAATCATTAATGATCTATATCAGAAATAGCACAATTTGGGGTCCAATGGGGGGCTAAGCTGGGGTTTGGGGGGGCTGGGATTTGGGGGGACCTGAGGGAGACTGTATGTCAGGGGTCATCAGACTGGGTGGCTGGCTCTACAGGACTTGATGCTGAGGTGCCTTGACATGAGTCTTATCCCTTGCTGGCTGTGTCCATAGGGGGTATGGCTTGGCTCTACACCCTTGGGGTCCCCAGCCCTGCTACCCCCCACCCACCAAGTGAATGTGGAGCCTGGCTGTGTCGTGACCAACGCCTGTGCATCTGGGCCCTGCCCACCCCACGCTGACTGCCGAGATCTCTGGCAGACTTTTTCCTGTACCTGCCAGCCAGGTGGGCCTTGAGAGGGTCATCTGGGAAGAAGCCAGGGGCCTATGGGAAAGACTGGGAGGCTGCAGGGCCTAGAGGAGGCAGGAATTGAGAGGGAGAAGTGCCTACTTCCTTCCATGCTCTGTGACTAGTGTCCTGAGCTTCCTGACCCAATTTGCAGGTTACTATGGCCCAGGCTGTGTGGATGCCTGCCTCTTGAACCCTTGTCAGAACCAGGGTTCATGCCGGCACCTCCCAGGAGCCCCCCATGGCTATACCTGTGACTGTACAAGTGGCTATTTTGGTCACCACTGTGAACACAGGTGAGACTCTGGGGGATGGATGATGGAAAGAGCTGGTGGGGATAGGGAGGGTCACTGAAGTATTATGGAAGCATTTATCACCTCATCTTATCCCCAGGATGGACCAACAATGCCCACGGGGCTGGTGGGGGAGCCCAACATGTGGTCCCTGCAACTGTGATGTTCACAAGGGCTTTGACCCCAGCTGCAACAAGACAAATGGGCAGTGTCATTGCAAGGTTTGCCTGGCTCCTGACCCTGACCTTTAAAACCTCTAAGTATGATCTATGATTCTTGTCCAGTTGGCTGACCTCAGTCACCTGACTTGGGCCCTAACCTCTTACCTGAATTCTGTGACCTAGTTATCATTTCTCCTCCTCATCCCATAACACATCTTCCTTGTCTTCATTTGAGACCAATGTTCCTATTGTCTTTACCATTTGCCCTTAATTCTGCTTGCTCCCCAAGCCTTGACCTAAGACTCTTATGTTAAGCCCTGACTTCTGACTTCAGGCCCCTGACTCATCCTCAAACAGGAGTTCCACTATCGACCACGGGGCAGTGACTCATGCTTCCCTTGTGACTGCTACCCTGTTGGTTCCACTTCGCGATCATGTGCACCCCATAGTGGACAGTGCCCCTGCCGCCCAGGAGCCCTTGGCCGCCAGTGCAACAGCTGTGACAGTCCTTTTGCTGAGGTGACAGCCAGCGGCTGCCGGGGTGAGCAAGCTCCACCCAGCTCCACCTGTAGAGGGTTGGTTCCAGCAAGTTGCCACTAAAGGATCAGTGGCATGCTTGGCTTCTGGGTAGGGGGGCTCTGGGAAGCTTCTGAGGGAGACCAGACCAGTTTTACCCAGGAAGCCTCATATTTACCCCAAATACTTTGCTGACCTGTCACAGAATGTGACATGCCAGCTCTTAAGAAGTCCACAGGGGAGTGGTGGGTCTACAGTGGTGTGTGATACAGGGGTAGTAGGTGTGGCTGTCACTTGCTTTAGACCCTGGCTACCTGGCTCAGAGCTTCCTCTTTCCCTAGTGCTCTATGATGCCTGCCCCAAGTCCCTGAGATCGGGTGTGTGGTGGCCCCAAACCAAGTTTGGTGTCTTGGCCACAGTGCCCTGTCCCCGGGGGGCCCTAGGTAAGTATGAGAAATAGGGGCATTGCTGATGGCAGGGGTGGGCCTATTCTCTGATGGTCAGAGCTACTTTTCTTGAGTGGGGTGACCTTGTACCTGTAAAAAGGTGGGATGGGTTGGGAGTCCTGTGGGCCCGTCACTACCTTCTAAGGGCTCTGGGTTCTTTCCTACACCTTCATTAAGCCTCCATCTGTTTCTCTTGGCTTCTGGGCAGGATTGCGGGGTGCAGGTAAGGGGTACGTGTTTGCTCAGGTGCACTGCCTCCTCCCACTGCCTGAGCTTTTGCAGATCCTTCCTGCTGCTTAAAGTCCCTGCAGACCCCTCCCTGCTGCCCGAGGTCCCTAAAATCTATTTCTAACTGCCTAAAGTTCCTGGAAGCCTCTTTCTGCTGTTTGAAGATGCCTGAGGTCCTCAGAGACCCCTCCCTGTCACCTCAGAATCTTACAGATCCCTCCCCACTTCCTAAGACCCTTGCCAACCCTTCCCTAATAAGGAATTGTATTGGCCTTTCCTCACTTCCTGAGGTCCCTGTAGGCCTATCCATACGGACTGAGGTCACAAAATACTCCTTCCCTCTGACTGAGGACCCAGTTGCTCCTCCCTGCCACCTGAGAGTCCCTCAGAACCTCTCTGCTGCTTGAGGTCTCTGCAGTGGCTGGACAGAGATTGTCTGTGTGTGCATGCTTATGTGTATGTGTGTGTCTTACTGTGCCTGTGCACGTGTCTATGACTCTCTTTTGGGAAAATGGGGTACTATATTTAAGTTAGGGTCCCTTTTGTTGGTGGCTGTAATCTCGCTTAAGATCCGGTCATGTCTTAGTCAACTACATCCCAACCCCACAGATAAGGGAGAGTAATGACAGCAAAGTCACCAGTGGGGCAGTTAAAACTTGTATGAGAACCCCAACCCCATCTCACTTGTGTCACATTATAATCCTGGAAGACCTTGTTTGAATCAGTATGTTTGCGTGTGTATGAGAGATCATCAAGTATTTGCACACTTCTCCTGGTCCACATGTCTGTGTTTGTGCAGCTAAGCAATAGTGTATGAGTATGAACGTTGGCCAGTGTGTATGTGTCTGTCCTGCCATGCCTGTGTGAGAATAATTGTGTGTGTGTGAGTGTGTGTGTGTGTGTGTGTGTGTGTGTCTGCAGCACCATCCTTGTGCTCTCCTTTATGTGCTTGGTGATAAGAATGTTCCACAGACCCCTCAGGAATTGACCAACAAGCAGCTGGGCTTGGGCTGCTACATCCAGGCATCTAGCCATAGATGCCTGTTACACTGGCCTCTGTCTCAGGGTTCCCCCTGGGATAGAAGAGGGTCACCCTGTCAGTAAAGGTATCCAGGCCCTAGGCCTGACCAAGTATTGCCTGCCCCCAGGTGCTGCTGTGAGACTATGTGATGAGGATCGGGGTTGGCTGGAGCCTGACCTCTTCAACTGTACCTCCCCTGCCTTTCGAGAGCTCAGTCTGCTGGTGAGACTGCCTAGACCTTCCTTGGCCCTGGGCCTGGATTCAACTTCCCCAGGCCTGTGGTGGGCACCAAATATCATGCCCTAATTATTGACCTAAAAGGATTTTCCTGGTTATCCTTTAATCTGTCCCAGTCTTTCTCCCTGTAAGACTTGAGAACAGCCCACAGGATGACAGAACAACCATTCCCATCCTTGTCCTGGCAGCTGGATGGCCTAGAGCTGAACAAGACAGCACTGGATACTGTGGAGGCCAAGAAGCTGGCTCAACGGCTACGGGAGGTGACTGGCCACACTGACCGCTACTTTAGCCAAGATGTCCGAGTCACTTCCCGCCTGTTGGCCTACCTACTGGCCTTTGAGAGCCATCAGCAGGGCTTTGGGCTGACAGCCACACAAGATGCCCATTTCAATGAGGTAGGGCTATGCCCTATATTCACAGATCCCTGGTCCTATTTCCCAGCTCCATGTGCCCTGACTCCCTAGTCCTCCAGCCCTGGATCCCCAGTTCAGGTCCTTCCTGATCTTTGAAGAAGTGAAGGACCTGGGCATTCTCTCTTCCCTTATCTTCTCCAGTTCTGCCCTCTAGCCTCTTGGAGTCCCTCTGAGCACCTGGCCAGATCCCTCATGCCTGCCCTCTCCCTTGGCATATCCTCACCACCTGGCTGAGCTCAATTTTATTTCTATTCTCTCAGAATCTGCTGTGGACTGGCTCTGCACTGCTTGCTCCAGAGACAGGGAACTTGTGGGCAGCGCTGGGGCAGCGGGCCCCTGAGGACTCCCCAGGCAGTGCAGGGCTGATGCAGCATCTGGAGGAATATGCAGCCACACTCGCAAGGAATATGGAACTCACATACCTGAATCCTGTGGGACTGGTGACACCCAATATCAGTGCGTGGTGGGTGGGGCAGGACTGGGGCTGCAAAAGGCAGGGGCCTAGAGTTTGGAGCGGCTATGGATGATAATGCAAATAGTGGCAGGAGGCTGTGACAAGCTTTGTATGGACAGTCTCTACACTAGTGGCAAGGAAAATGTGACTTGTGATACTTGGGTAGGTGGGAATGAGACTCTTGGTATGGGGAGGAGGTACTTGATGGGTGTCACTCTTCTTTCTCCTGGACAGTGCTCAGCATTGACCGCCTGGAGCATCCTAGTTCAACTCGGGGGGCCCGTCGCTACCCCCGCTACCACAGCAACCTTTTTCGGGGCCAAGATGCCTGGGATCCTCATACTCATGTGCTGCTGCCTTCCCAGACTCCACGGTCTTTCCCATCTGAAGGTGAGAACCTTTGGGTGATCCCTGACCAAGTCCTGTTTTCCTGTTCTCTCAAGACAGACACCATGTTGCCCTCTTATTGATTCTCCCCTTATCAGACCTTTCCTGCTTCAGATCTCCTAAGTGTGACCTTCCAGGTTAGCCCTCTACCCTACACCTTGCTACACTCTCACTTGCCAGATCCTCTCCTTCACCACAGATGATACTTCCCAGGCCTGGAATATTTCATTCATGGGTGCCTGCTCTCCATACTCCCCGGTTCTGGATCTGCAAGGAAGAGATCCTTGTGCTTGATGCTGGGTTGGGTTCAATGTTGGATTTGTGGGTCTTATAGGTTAGAGGTCACTTGACAATGGTTCTTCCCTCTCTCCTGTCAGTTCTTCCCACAAGTAGCAACATGGAAAACTCTACTGCCTCAAGTGTGGTCCCTTCATCAGCCCCTCCAGAGCCTGAGCCCGAATCTGGGATCTCCATTGTCATCCTCCTCGTGTACCGCACCTTGGGGGGGCTACTCCCTGCCCAGTTCCAAGCTGAACGCCGGGGTGCCAGGTACCATGAGTAGAACTATTCTCAGGCCCCTCACTCTTGAGTTTTCTGTGAGCTTCTACCTAGCCTAGTACCTCCTTATTTGGTGGACAGATGCACAGGTTCACAGATATACAGAGATGTCCTTGTGCACGGCTCCAAGACCTATCCAATTTAGGTACCGTGTGAATTTTCTCTGGATTTGTGCAGAGTAGAAGAGGTGAAGGCTGATGGACATGGAGCACAAATGGGTCAATCATACAAGAGGAGTATGTGAAACAGGTGCAGTTAGGCCAACTAACTGAGACATAATGACTGAGGAATTGATGGTCTGATCGAGGTGGGAGGGGGAAAGATTGGGTCAAACAGTTGTAGACCATCAAAAGCTGCTCAGATCCCAATCTGGGCAGTGAATCTAAAGCCCCATGGCAGGCTGGCAGGGGCTAGAGGCATTCTTAGAAGCAGCATCTACTCCAGGGGCATCCTAAACCCTGGGACAGCCATGGTAGATGGTATGAAGATAGGATGAGATTGCTATTTAGAGCTTGAAAAGATCAGAAGTCAATAATGACCAAGCCCAAATGGGGTATCTCCTCAGGCTTCCCCAGAACCCTGTTATGAACTCCCCGGTGGTCAGCGTGGCTGTGTTCCATGGACGCAACTTCCTAAAGGGTGTTTTGGAGTCCCCCATTAGCCTTGAGTTCCGCCTCCTGCAGACAGCGAATCGGAGCAAGGCGATCTGCGTGCAATGGGACCCACCTGGCCCGTGAGGATCCCTGCTCTGGAAACCCTCCCTTGGTTCCCCTTTTAGCCTCTGAGAGGCCAACTGATAGTCCCAGCCTTCCTCTGAGCTCCCTACCCATGCTGCCTTGCAACTAGGTCCATGAGGAATGCTGCTCCCCAACTTCAGGAACTCGCAGCCCCTACACCAACTCTTACAAATTCTAGTAGTGGGCACTCCCTGTTGGGAAAGGTAGGTCTAACTGTCTTGTGGCTGCAGGGTGGACCAGCATGGCACGTGGACAGCACGGGACTGTGAGCTGGTGCACAGGAATGGGTCCCACGCACGGTGTCGCTGCAGCCGGACCGGCACTTTTGGTGTTCTCATGGATGCCTCCCCCCGTGAGGTGGGGCTGTGTTCTGGGTTCTGAGGAAATGGGAGGTTGAAAGGGCCGGGAGGTCCTGCCCAACACCCAATAACCATCCCTGTCTCCACAGCGGCTAGAAGGTGACTTGGAGCTTCTGGCTGTGTTCACCCATGTGGTTGTGGCAGTGTCTGTGGCTGCACTGGTATTGACTGCAGCTGTCCTGCTGAGCCTACGTAGTCTCAAGTCCAACGTGCGTGGGATCCATGCCAATGTAGCAGCTGCCCTGGGGGTGGCAGAGCTTCTCTTCCTGCTGGGGATTCACAGGACCCATAACCAGGTGCAGGGTCAGGGCCAGGGAACCTGTGTCCTGATGACCCCACCTAACCTGGGAAGGCCTGGGGCCAAAGTTTAGAAGCTCAGGTTGGGGTCAGAGTTTGGGACAATATGCTGGGTAAGATGCTATGGTTTAAGAGTCAGAGATGGGAAGCAGATGCCTGCAGTAGGGTCAGAGGTAGGGCAAGGCAGGAGATGTGCTGATGTCTCCTTCTCTGCCTTCAGCTGGTGTGCACTGCGGTTGCCATCCTCCTGCACTACTTCTTCCTCAGCACCTTTGCATGGCTCCTGGTAGAGGGCCTGCACCTCTACCGCATGCAGGTTGAGCCCCGCAATGTGGACCGCGGTGCAATGCGCTTCTACCACACCCTGGGCTGGGGTGTCCCTGCTGTGCTGCTGGGTGAGGCCCTGCCCACTTATCTATTCAGGGATGTGACCCCAAAATCTTCACTTATCACATGTTCCAACCCTGACCATATCCCTAGTCCTGATCATGACCCCTAACCCCAGCCCCCCAATGCCATCTACTCAAGGAAGAACCTGTTCATCCTTACTCCCAGATTTTCCCCCCACACAAGGGGTTTTCAGTCATTCTATAGTTCTAGAAGACACCCTTTTGGTCCTTCCCCTTCTCTTTCCAAGGCCTTGCTGTTGGCCTGGATCCTGAGGGCTACGGGAACCCTGACTTCTGCTGGATCTCTATCCATGAACCCCTCATCTGGAGTTTTGCTGGCCCTGTTATCCTTGTCATTGTGGTGAGTGCCCAGCAGTTGGTGCCACCATGTGCTTCCCTCCCAGGACAAAGGGAGAGGGCTTGCAGAAAATGTGGAATCTGCTGAGGTGGCAGTCCATAGGCTTCCTGGGTTGTCTTTACCTCTGTTGTCTGGTCACAGAGTGACCAATCCCCACTTAGCTGGCATGGAGATGGAGGGCCTGAGGTCAGAGACTTGGCCACTCTCTCTGATTCTTTCTGCATCTCTCTCTGTCTCCATCTCTCAGTATCTCTCTGGCTCCCTATGTCTAACTTTTCCTGTGATTCTAAGCTCCACTGTCTTTGTTCCTGATCTATCTTTGTGTGCGTGCGTGTATATGAATTTATCATTGGTTCTGCCCCTATGTATAGTCTTGGTCTCTCTATGTCCCTGTCTCACACTATCTCTTCTCTTTCTCTTTGCCCTACCCGGACCCCACATGTCCACCATGGGTCCAGATGAATGGGACCATGTTTCTCCTTGCTGCCCGCACATCCTGCTCCACAGGACAGAGGGAAACCAAGAAGACCTCTGTGCTGTGAGTTGACTGGGGAAAAAGGGGGGTTCACAGATGGAAGACCCATTATGGATAAAACATGGAGCCCCCAGAGCATCCTTGCTTGGTAGAGGTTGGGCTCTAAATTCTGGATAAAGTCATGCCTTCCCTAGCTTGTGGTCCCTCTCTGGTCCCACATGTGCTTCCATTCTACCATCTCCTTGTTCCCTGGCTCTTCCCAGGGTCTCTGTCACCCAAAGTCTGGGTGACTCACTTTTTCCCCTGCCCCATGTGTTTCCATGTTTTCTTTCATGGTACCCGAACTCTTCCATTTTCCCCATGTCCTTTCACGGCTCCCTGAGTACTCTCCTGGTTCTTTGTGTGACTTCCCATTTCCCCTAGTGTTCTTCTGAGACTTCCATTTTCCCATAAAGTTCCTGTTCTTCTAGTGTGACCCCTTTGTGTCCTCCTGTGTCCTCTCATGTCCTCACAGCAGGACCCTTCGCAGCTCTTTTCTGCTCCTCCTGCTGGTCAGTGCCTCCTGGCTCTTTGGCCTCCTGGCAGTCAACCACAGCATCCTGGCCTTCCACTACCTCCATGCTGGACTCTGTGGCCTCCAGGTACCTTTCACACCCTTCCTCTATCCCAGAACCAGAGGGGGCTTCAGCAGGCTGGGCCCAGCCCAGGCAAGGCATTGCCCCCAGTCCTGGAGTTCACTCTGAGTGGGTAACAATTATTGCCAGGCTGGGTGCTTACTCCAGACCAATCACTGGCCCTAACTGCTAGCCCCAGGCCTGGAGCTGACTCTGAACTAGACATTGTCAGGCTGTGTGCTGGTTAGACCCTCACTAACACTGTGTTCCTGGCCCCTTGCTGACTGACTCCAGTTACTCCTGTTGCTCAGATCCTGCTGACTTTTCTAAGCCCTCCTTGGACTTTTCACTGGCTCAATAACCTGCAATAACTGACTCCCCTCTTGCTGAGCCACAGGGACATCTGGTGGCCCTCCTCTGATCTTATCTGACTTTTTTGATCTCTTAGGAGGCATCTACCCACCTAACCCTGGTTCTTCCAACCCACTCCTAACCCACTCCTTTCTTAGTGACTTTTGCTGACCCCACCCTGATCCTTGCTCACCTCCAGGGCCTGGCAGTGCTGCTGCTCTTTTGTGTCCTGAATGCAGATGCTCGGGCTGCCTGGACACCAGCCTGTCTGAGTAGGAAGGCAGCACCAGAGGAGACAAGGCCAGCACCTGGGACGGTGAGGGGCTTCCAAGTCTGGGGAGTCATGATGGGGACCCTGGAAGTCCTTCAGGGCTGGCTCACACCCCTGTCCTGCCCACCATCCTTAGGGGCCTGGGGCCTACAATAACACGGCCCTCTTTGAAGAGAGTGGCCTCATCCGCATCACTCTTGGTGCTTCCACCGTCTCCTCAGTGAGCAGTGCCCGCTCTGGCCGGACCCAGGACCAGGACAGCCAGCGGGGCCGCGGCTACCTCAGGTGAGTGGCCACATGAGGTTTAGACCAGTCCCCCTTCACCAGGGGGTTGGCAATACCAGATCCTAAGGTGGGTGACTTTACCTATCTCAGCCACCTGGGGGCCTGTTGCTGCCACTGCCCCAGATGTTTCCTGCTACACACCCAGGGACACCTTCAACCATTCTACTCTCAGCTGGCCATGTCCTTGAAGATATTGCAGCTCCCAAAGCACCTCATCACATCTGTCCTTGATTGGGGGGGTCTCCTGTATTTCTAGGGACAATGTTCTGGTTCGACATGGCTCAGCTGCTGACCACACTAACCACAGCCTCCAGGCTCATGCTGGCCCCACTGACCTGGACGTGGCCATGTTCCATCGAGATGCTGGTGGAGTTGGAGCCCTGGATCAGGAAGGAAGGAGGGAGGGAGAGGGTCTCTTCCTGATCCTCCTACTGTCCCAAACTGAGAGCAGTGGCTGACTGGGATGGGATGAGCTCCCCCCAGGTCACTGTCTTAGGAGGCACCCACCCACCTAACCCTGGTTCTTCCAACCCACTCCTAACCCAGCTCATACCTGATAGTTATAGCCCCTCTGTTCCTATCCCTTTCCCAAGTTCTGCCTGGGGCCCTCCTCCCCAACTTCCTTGCTGCATCCACCTCTAGACCCTTATCTCCAGGCCTTTTCCTTATCCCCAAGTCCTTTGCTTCCCAAAGCTACTGCTACACATTCCTCCTTCTGGTCTTCCCAACTCTAGGTGCAGACTCTGACTCTGACAGTGACCTGTCTTTGGAGGAGGAAAGGAGTCTGTCTATCCCATCTTCAGAAAGCGAGGACAATGGTCGGACACGAGGGCGTTTCCAGCGTCCTCTCCGACGGACAGCCCAGAGTGAGAGGCTCCTCACCCACCCTAAAGGTGATGGGAACACTCTGATCCCATGAATGACTGAGGGATACCCCATGTTCCACTTAGATGCGATTCAAGGATCCTGTCATCTCCTCAGGATGCCTGAATCTGATACATTAGGACCCTCTGGGGTCTTCATGGGAACCCCACGCACCATCCCCATCCAGTTTTCCAGCAGTATCTGGATGACACAGGAACAGCCTAAGCAATAGAGTGATGAAGTCAGGGATGTTATAGAATGACATGTCCCTCCAGACTCTGTCCCTGTGGGTTGGGACCCAACCTGGTCTTCCTGGTCTCCCTTCTGTTCCTACTTCTACTCAATGAGAATAGCCAGGATTTTCAAAAGTCATTAGAGCCAGGAATCACTGAATGTCATTGAGTCTGGGTCACAGAAGTCCTAAGTCACTGGGATCAAACTAGAGGCTTCTGTAACCTGCCCTGGCTCCACAGACGTGGATGGCAATGACCTCCTGTCCTACTGGCCAGCCCTGGGGGAATGCGAGGCAGCCCCCTGTGCTCTGCAGACATGGGGCTCTGAAAGGCGCCTGGGGCTGGACACCAGCAAAGATACAGCCAACAACAACCATCCAGATCTGGCCCTGACCAGCGGGGACGAAACATCCCTGGGCCAAGCCCAGCGCCAGAGGAAAGGTATGGTCTCTGACCTTTGACCTGCATTACATGAACCCTAGAGGCTACTCTTGCCCTCATGCAATCAATTTCAGCTTCCTGGTCTCAAACTGAGCTCCTCTTATTCTGATCTGGGAGGTTTCTGTTTCTCTACTCTGCTTCATGGTCCCCATGCACCTATATTAACCCAGACAATTCCTTCCTCCCATGCCCTGGCCTACATCCAGAAGCCAGTGCTGCCCCAACCCAAGGGATTCCTCTCCCTTCCCCATTCCCATGTCTGCTTTGTGGAGATCCTAAGGGAAGCTGTCTCCCAGATCCCAGAGCCTATCTGATCTGGAAGATTTCTGTCTCCTTACTTTGCTTTACAGGAACCACCAGAGGTTGTTCCTATACAACACAAAACATTTCTGTCTTCAATCTTGCATTACAGGGACCCTGGGGACTTCCTCTTTGACCTAGTCCTATATTTCCAGAACCTGGTGGCTGCTGCTCTTTTGACGTCAGTGGGGAAGTTTGGTTGCCTTCACCTGAGCCAGAGTATTAATACTTCTCCACTCTGGCCCTTTCTTTCTTTCTTTCAAGAGAGAGAGCAAATTTTTTTAATATTTATTTTTTAGTTTTCAGCGGACACAACATCTTTGTTTGTTGTGGTGCTGAGGATCGAACCCGGGCCCCACTGCTTGAGCCACATCTCCAGCCCACTCTGGCCCTTTCTTGCTGCCTCTTTGAGACCCCCAGGGTTGCCTCTGCTCCTCCCCAGGGGATTGATTTCTAGTCCCAACTCTGACAGGGATCCCAGCAGCTACCCGATCCCTAAACTCAGGGAATACCTACCTGGCCCACTCCACCCCCACACCCCGCCCCCCATTTTGTTTCTCCTATAGGTATCCTGAAGAACCCATTGCAATACCCACTGGTACCACAGACCCGAGGTGCTCCTGAGCTGTCCTGGTGCCGTGCAGCCACCTTGGGTCACCGTGCTGTGCCAGCTGCCTCTTATGGTCGCATCTATGCTGGTGGGGGCACAGGCAGCCTTTCACAGCCAGCCAGTCGCTACTCTTCTCGAGAACAACTGGATCTGCTCCTACGGCGGCAGCTGAGCCGTGAGAGACTAGAGGAAGCCCCTGTCCCTGTTCTGCATCCCCTGAGCCGGCCAGGTTCCCAGGAACACCTGGATGCTGCATTAGGCCGCTTAGAGCCCAGAGCTCGGGGCAGCACCCTGCCACGGAGGCAGCCACCCCGAGACTACCCTGGAGCCACAGCTGGTCGCTTTGGGTCACGGGATGCACTGGACTTAGGAGCACCCCGAGAATGGCTGAGCACACTGCCCCCACCCCGTCTCACCCGGGACCTTGACCCACAGCACCCTACTCTGCCCCTGTCTCCCCAGCGGCAACTCTCAAAGGACCCCCTCTTGCCATCTCGGCCCCTGGACTCTCTGTCCAGGAGCTCGAACTCTCGGGAGCAGCTGGACCAAGTGCCTAGTAGGCACTCCTCACGAGAGGCCCTTGGACCACCCCCTCAGCTGCTCAGAGCTAGGGAGGAGCCAACCAGTGGCCCGAGCCATGGCCCCTCCACAGAGCAGCTGGACATTCTCTCCTCCATCCTCGCCTCTTTCAACTCTTCAGCTCTTTCCTCTGTGCAGTCCTCAAGCACGCCCTCTGGCCCTCACACCACTGCCACCCCTTCTGCCACAGCCTCTGTACTTGGGCCTTCCACACCTCGCTCTGCCACGTCCCACAGCATCTCAGAGTTGTCGCCGGACTCAGAGTAAGCATGGCCTAGCCAACTACTCATACCCTTATTAGCTTAGCCTCCTCCCCTAGGTTCCACTACAGAATGGGGTGGGGGTTGACAGACAGGTGGGGGCTACCCCAGGCTCAGCACAGCCAGGAGGTCAGAGGCTGGGTACAGAGATCTGGCATTGAAAGGGAATGTGACTAGCAGGGACTCACCAGTTGTATGATTGGGACCAGCTTTCTTTCCCTGCACCTCCCAGACTAAGGAAGAGATAGTTGCCCTCCAAAGGACTGGATCTAGTAGAGGGGGCAAGGCAGGAGTCAAAGCCTAGAAGTAGAAGATAACCCCATATTTTCAAAGAGCAGGGAGGAGTGAAGGAGTGTTTGCTTGGGAAGGTTTGTCTAAGGGGTCATATCCTGGGATACCAGATATATCAGGATGAAGAGCTAACTTTGAGGATAAACTATATTCTGTCAATTTTAAGTTCCTCCTGCCTGTGGGCACTATGGGGTGAGGCTCAGAGGCTTGAGCTGGGATCTGGTACATCTCAGGAGCCTGCAGGGCATCTGTGGGGTAGAGGATGGCAGACATGCCCAGAAGTAGCTGGATATACAAGAGCCTGAGAAGGAATGGTGGGGTGAGGAGAAACCAGGAGTTGCTGGTTTTGTAAGCCAATGGGAGAGTTGCATTTCAGGGAGTATAGCTAGGTCAAGCTCTGGAGGAGTGGGGAGTCTGTAGGCTGAGAGATGGATCTGAGGGGAAGGGGTCTTTGGGGATGGGACAGGGGACCAACAGAACTGTGCAGGACCCAGTGTTTGGGGGAAGACAAAGGAAGAAGGGAGAGGCAGGGGGGGTTGGAGGGCCCAGGGTTCTAGAGGGATACTAAAGGGTGAGGATGAAAGGGAGCAGACTTATCACCTGGGTCCCCCTACAGTGTGGCCTTGGGCTTTGGCTGAGTAAGAGGAGGGCTGGGAAATTGAGTAGGGGCTTAGGCTCTAGAATCATACAGGTGTGAGTTTGAGTTCTCTTATCTTACTAGCTGTGTGACCTTGTGCAGGGTACAAGCCTCTGTGGGCCTCAGTTTCCTCATCTGTAGAAAGGTCCATAGTATCGAACTCTTTGAGATGAGAAGATTTGTGAGATATTACGTGCCAAGTGCTTAACATAATGTCTGTACATGGCAGGTGCTTGCTAAGTGTTAAGAGAAAAGACCGAGGTAGTCAGGAAGCCTTGCTGATGAGTTAAGGTGTTCAGAATGGGTGGGGGACTCAGAACTCCAAAGTGAACATGAAGGGCTGAACACTGAGAGGCAACGGTAATGGGGGAGGTGGAGCAGGCCAGATATGGTAGGGAAGCTAGGAGGCATCTGACTTAGGGTCCTCTCAGCAGTTAACTTTGATGTCCATGTTCAACTCTACAGGGTTCCCAGAAGTGAGGGTCACTCTTGAAGGATGACGTGCATATGAGGAACAACTGAGGGCAACAGGAGAAAATCCAGGAGTAGGGGGGCTGATCCTAAGGCAGCATCCTGTGTGCCTCCCCCCAGCTCCCTCTATGGCAGTGTGGAGGTTCCATGCACATCAGTGAGCATGGGTGTGACAAGTGCAAGGCAGGTGGGGACTGAAGGGAAGACTTTTATACATTTTATACCTTTGTAACCAGAGAGATATGCTTATGTTATTTTTCAGCTTTTCTGTCTCCCCCAGGGGTCTGAGACTGGACTGGTAAAGGGAAGGGAACAGAGGAAGAGAGATGCAGAGTTTGGCCCCATTTGGGTCCATAGTAAACCATATGTTCTTTTCTCATATCTTACTGGGGTAGACTTGTCCAACATGTGGACAGATGCCCTCCTGACCCCACCCCACCCCACCCCCCTGTTTGATCTGAGGATTGTCAGGGCCCAAAGTGCAGAATCGATCTTATTTTCTCTTAAATGCCCCACCGACCAAACTTCTGGGGTTGGGGGTTGGTCTTGGAAACAGGGGTCCTCTGATTCTCTCATGGGGGCTTGCTCATGCCACCCCTCCCCGTGGATGTGTGTTTATTACATGGAGTCCCTGCCACTTACTGCCTTATGACCTAGGACTGATGCTGTGGGCACTGGTGGAGCAGCAGATGTCATGTTTACAGAGCAAGGCTTCCCTTTCTCCCTGGGGGAGGGGCCCAGGCTTCTACTCAGACATTCCAGTACTGGGTGGGTAGAGGGGTCACTGACCTGCCCCTGCCCCTGTCTGTGGTGCCATTTGACTCCCCCACACTGCCCTCTGAGGGGTGGGTGGGAGAGTGAACAAAGGGAGCAGATATGAGGGAATTCAAGACCCAGAATGTAGGTGCCACTGCCCCCCATGTTTACAGGATCCTCCCTGGCCCTAGGCACCGGGCTGCTGAAGTGACTCAGTTCCACCCTTCCTTTATTCCCTTCTAAAGGGAAAAATGACCGTTAGACCCTGTTCACAAAACTCTTACTTTTGTTACTTTGTCTGATGTTCAGAACTAGAGACTTTAAAATTTTGTTACTTTGTTTACAGGTGAGGTTTTTAAAAACTTTTTTTGTTTACAGCTTAAAATTTTGAACTTTAACACTTTGTTTACAGTTGAGAATTTTTTCCCCCTTTGTTTACAAGTGAAAGGTAGGAAAAGTGGGAGAGGGGCTTAAGAGGACCCGCCTGTGAAGATCCTGGGCCTGGTCATCTTGTGGGGTTTTCTAACTCCTAGCTCTCCCAGGCCAAAGGTCCATCCTGAGCCCCCAGTTTGACAGCAGACCCAGAAGGTCTGAGAGTAGGCATCCTTTTACCACTATTAACAGTGGTTGTATAGGGTTGGGTCTGTGCAGACACCTCCCCATACCCGACTCCCATGCATGCTCTTGGAGGCAGTTTCCAAGGAGATTAAAAATTCTACTTCACTGGTTTCAAATCCCACCAGCCAGGACCCCAGCTCTTCTTACCCCAAATGACCCCAGCCCTCAAAGGGCTGAGTGGCATGCTGTGGGTGAGAGGGTATCCTTGCTATGTCCTAGGTTCTGTAGATACCCCTCTCTGGGGTCTCCCCACTTCAGCCCAGCGGCCCTCTTTCCTGTCTGTGTAAATTGTTCCGTGAAGCCAAGCTCTGTTTTGGGAATAAACTTCTATATAAAACAGTTGTTGCCTCTTTCTGTTGGAGGTGGTGGTGGTAGGATGGTGGCTGTGAATGATTCAGTTCAGACTGAGTTTGAATATCTAGGGGTATTTTGGGGTTTTTTGCTCACTTTATAGGAGATTTGGACCAGGTTCCCATCTCTTTCTCTTTGAAATCTGGCCCTTCACCTGTGATTGGGGCTAGAGATGGACCACAAGTGCTGGGAGTAGGGTGCCAAGGAAATCTCTTCCCTGGTCAAGCATGAGGACCTACTTAGTGTTCAGGGCCTGCAGCCCTGGCTAAGTACTTTTTTTTTTTTTTTTTTGGTATTGGGAATTGAACCCAATGGTGCTTAACCACCGAGCCACATCCCCAGCCCTTTAAAAACATATTTTACTAGAGACAGGGTCTCCCTGAATTGCTAAGTGCCCTGCTAAATTGCTAAGACTGGCTCCCCCCACCTTTTTTTGGTACGGGGGATTGAACTCAGGGGCACTCAACCACTGAGCCACCTCCCCAGCCCTATTTTGTATTTTATTTAGAGACAGGATCTCACTGAGTTGCTTAGTACCTTGCCATTGTTGAGACTGGCTTTGAACTCATTATCTTCCTGCGTCAACCTCCCAAGCCACTGGGATTAGAAGCGTATGCCACCATGCCTACAGCTGGTTACTGTTTTGCTCTGGGTGTTGCCGAAAGTGCAGTCCTTGTCCCCAATCCAGTCCAACAAGGAGGACACGGTTTTGAGAAAAAGCCAAAAGAAGGTTTATTGCTTTGCTAGCAAAGGAGAAACACAGGGGGCTCCCTTCCCAGAGTCTGTGATTCTGCCTACCAACAGGAACAGGGGTCTTTTATAGAGGTGATTCAAAGGCTACATTCTCTACTGAAGTTGTAATTCACTTGTTAAGTTAGGAGCTAGTCATTTCTGAGATCTTCTGATACCATCCCCAAAGTCCGGATTACTTTGTTTCTATGGTGGGTGATTACTCAAGAACAGAGAAATCTGCCTAGGATGGGGAAGAAAGGTAATCCTGTTTCCTCTGAGATTAGGGACAGGGAAAGATTAGGCAAGAGAAGGGAAAGAGGGAGAGAAAAAAATGTCCATTTTAAAAAATTTTGCAATGGCAGAGCAGCAAGGGCTATATCCAAAGCATAAAGTGAACCACTGTTACATGAGAAGTTGTCAACTTCTAGGAGCTTCCCTTGCAGCTGCCCACTGACAACACTAATCCCCACAAGCCTTTCTTTTTTAAAATATTTTTTTAGTTATTGATGGACCTTTATTTTATTTACTTATATGCAGTGCTGAGGATCAAACCTAGGGCCTCACACATGCCAGACAAGCACTCTACCACTGAGCCACAATCCCAGACTCCTCCCACCCTCCATGACTTGCAACTGGCCAGAATGTTGAGTTCCTCCATGGCTCAGGGAGGAAACTCCAGGCACCACGCCTAGGTTGGGCTCCCTGCACCTGTCCAGAGCCCTCCTCACTAGCTAGAGTTGAAGAGGAGGCCTTGGGGACATTTCGTGGGTCTCAGAAACATGCCTCCTGCTCTCCAAGGGAAAGCCTGAGGGTGGCGCCCTCAGCTTGGAAATATGAGAGGCCCCACAAGACCTCATGCACATCAGGTCACACTACGCAGCGAAGCACCAGGATCAGCTCCATCCACTCAGCGCCCTGGAGGCGCGGTTCTGGCCAGTACTTACTTCCTTGCCAGTCCCGCTCTGGTTCTTGGTTCACGTTCCACAGTCCCATCAGGCTCTGGCAGACCGTTAAGCGAGCCGCAAGGGGGAGCAAGAAAAAAGCCAGGCCCCGGGTGAAGAAGGGGTTAAACTTCTCTTCTCCCGACTCTCCCTGCTCAGAAAGCGTGCTTTGGTCCCTGCCCCTAGAACGCTGATTGGTTCAAACCTTCCCCAACTTGCCCCTGGATTAGGCCCTGGGAGCTAGAGGCCCACCTCGCCCCTGTCTTGGCGCCACCTTCGTCCCAAAGCGGCCTTTTGCTGGAGCTGTTGGCTTAGAAGCCTGAGGGCCTTGGGGCTGTCTGATGCTTTGGGGTGAGTGCAGGGCATGGCCCGGATTCTGCTTGTCCGAGAGGCGCGGGCAGCCTCGTGGCCCCCGCGCGGGCTCCCGGCCTGGGCTTCTTAAGAGGGACCGCTAAGTCCCGAGTAGGCTTTTCCTTCTCCCAACCGGTTTACCGCTTTGACGATTTCCCGCAGGTGGCTGCCCCTCTGCAGCGAGGGATGGGGGTGGGAGCCGGTGCGACCCTGGCCCTTGAGGGCTGTGCGTAAAGCCACTGGAATGCTGTCCAAGGGCTAACGGGGGGGGGGGGGTCGGCTCAAGGAGGTGGCTGCGTGCGGAGGAGCCCCGGCCCAAGAGGTGTGCTAGCTGGGGCGCGTTGAGGTTGGAAGATCGCTGCAAGAGAGTCTCTGGCTGGGGCCTGTGGATCAGCTGGCGCCCGAGTCCTCCCAGCTGTATAACTGACCAGGGAATGAGAGCTCTAGCTCTACGGCCCCGTAGTCTCCCAGAGGGAGGGGCCAAGGATCAAGGCTCCGCCCTCCAGGCACGCGTCCCGCGTTGTGAGGTTGGGAGCCCTTTAAGAAGACTGGAGTGAGTTACGGAGGAGGGGAGAGGGGTCTCTAAGATCTCCGTGAAACAGCGGAGCCTTCTGAGGATCTTCCTTGCACCTGCTATACTGCCTCCCTCCAACCGGGACATCCAGGTTAGAGGCTTTCCCCAGGTGAGTTCCAGTCCCTCAGGTGGGATCCTCTCCTGGTTGGAGCTTCTCCTAGGTTAGAACTCTCCTGATGGGTGAAAGCTTTCCTAATATGCTAGACCCTCCCGCTCTAGAACCCCATTACCACCCCTACCCTGTTGAGAAGTTATTTCCAAGAGAGAGCTTTTTCCCATGCCATGGGGAGCCTACCCCTTAGGTGAGAGTATTTCCCAGATAAGACTTCCCTCTCCCACCCACCCACCTCCATCTCCTATTCTTTAAGGTCTTTCACTTCAGAGAGGAGCCTCTAGGCAGATAAAAGATTCCTCCCAGGTCAGAACTTTACCTCAGATCAGAATTTGCCTGGGCGTGAAGGCTTTCCCCCTGAAAGCTCTATTTCTAGGTGACTTTCCCTACTTCAGGGGAGAGCTTCCCTTTCCAGATGGGCGTGTCTCCCCCTGGGTGAGAACTTCCAAATTCAAGAAAGATCCCCTTCTCCTCAGACATCCCCCCAGGTGAGAGGCATCCTTTGGCTTCCCCAACCCAGTCCCCAGCTTGTCTACAAATTGGACTCTGGGGCTAGAGGCCTAGGGGCAAAGCAGTCCTTCCCTTAGAGGAAAGAGTTTCATTTGGAGGACTGAGGCTTGGGGAGAGAATTGCTTGAAGACTTGGATTCCTGATTTGCTGGATCCCTTCCCTAAAAGTGTTCTCGGCCAGCCAGATCTGGGTCCGTGAGGCAGCTGGATAAGGACACAGGGATTGACTCAGGGAGAGCAAGGGCCTGGGAGGAGGGGGCTAGGAGGAGCAGTCACCCTGGACCTGGACCTGGACCTGGACCTGGACCAGTACTCAGGGCTGGGCAGCCACACCTAGGCTGGAAGTGTGGGTCGTGTTCTTCTTGTTATCCCTTCATGAGGGACTTTGGCCCAGAAAGAGGTTTCTACCAGCCAAAGTTCAGGTACTGCCTCTGCTTGGGTGTGGGCATGGGGCCTGCAGGGACCAACTTGGGGCTGGATCTACCTTGATCTTAGGGCCTGGAAAAATCAGTATGTGACCGTCTATTCCCAGGTATGTGTAGGGAAGATTGGGTAAGGGGTATCCTTACTGTATCTCTGATCTCATCCCCCCAGATAAGGGATACACAGGCACTCCTGTCTGCAACATAGATAATGGAGTTGCAGAAGCAAGATTACCATGTGGACCGGCCACTGATGAACCAGGAGCAACTGGAAGAACTGGGGCGCTGGGACTTGACACCTAGGACCTATCAGTGGAGAACATGGTTGAAGTAAGGCCAGGGAAAAAGGCCTGGGACTCTGGCGGGGCCCAGGTAGCCCCTGTCCCTCATATATACCCCTCATGTCCCCAGGTGCTCCCATGCACGGGCCCGTGCCCTTCTGATTCAACATCTCCCGGTCTTGGGCTGGTTACCCCGTTATCCTGTGCGTGACTGGCTCCTGGGTGACCTGTTATCTGGCCTGAGTGTTGCCATCATGCAGCTTCCCCAGGGTGAGCCACATTCAAGGCCCTGACCTAGAGTCCCTGTGATCTGTGATATACCATACCTGGACACATGGCCTCTAACCATACTGGGATTCTTCCAACCTTTTGGATCCTCATCTCCAAGCCTGCTTTGCTACCATTTTCCCCCCAGGCTTAGCCTATGCCCTCCTGGCTGGATTGCCTCCTGTGTTTGGCCTCTATAGCTCCTTCTACCCAGTCTTCATCTACTTCCTGTTTGGTACTTCCAGGCATATCTCTGTGGGTAAGTAGAGTCAGGCCTAGACTTTTGGGAGGATGCCCATATCCCCCATGGAGAACAGGGTGAGGGAGGGCTGAGCAGGGCAGGGAAATTTAGGGAAAGAGTAGAATGGTTGCTGGGTCACTAGGAGGCTGGCCCATTTGTCATCCCCAGGCAGGACTAGGTCACTGACTGTGGGAGCACAGATTCAGGGTACTTCAAAGCCCTGACTCCAGGAGGATGTAAGTGAATGAGGGAATTCAAGAGGCCAAGGCAGGTTATTTCCTCTTCCCCAATTCATGGAATGTCTCTGTCTCTAGGCCAATGGACATAAATGGTACAAGGTATATAATGTAGGGTAGCATTTCTAGTACCCTTAAGAACCCATGAGCCTCAGGGTTCCCTCCTGACCTGCTGCCATTTGTATAGCCATGGTCTAAGGATATTTGTCCAGAACTAGATCTATCTTGGCCTCACTGTCAAGACCAAGGCTCCAGGGGAGGACAGTGTTCTTTTCCCTTCAGACCAGCCCTGCTCTGCTCCTTTAGGGACCTTTGCTGTCATGTCTGTGATGGTGGGCAGTGTGACAGAATCCCTAGCCCCAGATGAGAAATTCCTGCTGGACTCAAACTCCACAGTCAATGAGACAGCCAGAGATGTCACCCGTGTGCAGCTGGCCTCCACACTCAGTGTTCTGGTTGGACTCTTCCAGGTGTGAAACATTCAGAAGTATGTTTCCCCAGCACCCAGATTCTCTGATTATTGCCATCCTATTTTTGTCCCCTCTGTTCACTATCCCCTCTGATTCTGATTCCATCTGCCCTGGACCACCCCTAGGACTCCTGCCTCCCCTGACTCTTCCCTGTTATCCCACAGGTGGGGCTGGGCCTGGTGCACTTTGGCTTTGTGGTCACCTACCTGTCAGAGCCGCTGGTCCGCAGCTATACCACAGCTGCATCTGTGCAGGTCTTTGTCTCACAGCTCAAGTATGTGTTTGGCCTCCAGCTGAGTAGCCACTCAGGGCCACTATCCCTCATCTATGTGAGTAAGGTTGGGATGGGTGAATAGATGTGCCCCATGAACTTGAGTGCTGGCTGTGACCCCACCTCTCCTCAGATAGTGCTGGAGGTCTGCTGGAAGCTACCCCAGAGTGTCATCGGCACCGTGATCACTGCATTTGTGGCCGGGGTGGTGCTTGTGATGGTGAAGCTGTTGAATGACAAGCTGCAGCGGTATCTGCCCCTGCCGATACCTGGGGAATTGCTCACGGTTCGGGTTTACTGGGGAATTGCTTGTGGTTTGGGTGTTGAAGGGCAGGGGAAAAAGGCAAGTGAGGATAGATCCCAGGTATGGGGAACCTCCAGATATTTGGGAGCTGGTTGAAGTGGCCCCTGTGAAAGCTTCTTGAGTACTGCAGCAAAAATGCCATTGTCTTCTCCCTACCCCTGACAGAATCTCACCCTTCCCTCAGAAAATTTTGCTTCAGTGTCTCCTCTCTCCCAAAGGGGTTTATCCTTCTCCCAGACAATAATACCTGTACCTTTTTCCCCTGATTCTGTTCTCTCCCCACAGCTCATTGGGGCTACAGGCATTTCCTATGGTGTAGGCCTGAAGCAGAGATTTGGGGTGGATGTTGTGGGCAACATCCCTGCAGGGTAAGTTCTGGTCCCCTATCAGGGCAGGAAGGACTGGGTAGCCAGGGAAAGAACCTTTCTTTGACTTCACAGATGCCTCTTTCAGACTGGTATCCCCAGAAGCTCCCAACCCCCAGCTGTTTGTAAAGCTTGTGGGAAATGCCTTCGCCATCGCTGTGGTTGGGTTTGCCATTGCCATCTCACTGGGAAAGATCTTTGCCTTGAGACATGGCTACCGTGTGGACAGCAACCAGGTCTGAGTAATGAGGGACACATAGGGGACCTCCAGGTGTATGTACAGAGTCCCCAGCAGCTGCGGGTAGGGAGGATCAGATGGGACTTGTGTGGGACTGAGAGTGGGGAAAAAGATGTGTGGGACAGCAGCCTAGTCTTTGAAGGCCCTTAACTGGGGATGGGGGTTGGAGATGCATCAACTAAATAGTGGAGCAGTGACCAGGCACCTCCGGCAAGTCTCCTCACACCCATGTTCCCCCAACAGGAGCTGGTGGCCCTTGGCCTCAGTAACCTCATTGGGGGTATCTTCCGATGCTTTCCTGTGAGTTGCTCTATGTCCCGGAGTCTGGTACAAGAAAGCACTGGGGGCAACACACAGGTGGGTTTTGGATGTGGGAGTGAGGGTGCACATTGCTTTTCCAGGGTGGTTTACCCCTGCTTGCCCCCACCTGCTGATCGCCCCTATCCCATAGGTGGCCGGAGCTGTCTCTTCCCTTTTTATCCTCCTCATCATCCTCAAACTCGGAGAACTCTTCCAAGACCTACCTAGGGTGAGCCACTGCCCTACCCAACCAGTTTTCAGGGCTTTGGTAAGGCCAGGGTCTCAGTTTAGTCTATACCCAAGTAAGGGGCAAGAATATAAGATCATGCCCTGGATTTTTAAGGCTGAGATCTATAGGGTGAGATTTGGCCTCAAGGGTCAGGGTTTAGAATTTTTCAGTCAAATCCAAATTGGTAGAGTTGGGGTGGGTGGTCATTGCTGTTGGTTGGGGTTCTGACCAGGTTCTTGGGGTCAGTCTGAATCATGCCTACATGGTTGAGGTCAATATCTAGGCACCTATAAGCAGCCCTGGTGATACTCCCTCCACCCCAGGCAGTTTTGGCAGCCACCATTATTGTGAACCTAAAGGGCATGTTGATGCAGTTTGCTGACATATGCTCCCTGTGGAAGACAAATCGTGTAGACCTGGTAAGAGACCTGGGGGCCCAGAGCTGGGATTGGGGCCTTTAGCCCCAGTGGCCCCTCTGTACTCTTTAACTCCTGCCCCTCTGTTCTCAGCTCATCTGGCTGGTGACCTTTGTGGCTACCATCCTGCTAAACCTGGACCTTGGCCTGGCAGTTGCATTAGCCTTCTCCCTGCTTCTTGTAGTGGTCCGAACACAGCTGTGAGTCATCCTTATTGGTCCTTCCCTCATTCCAGCTGGAAAGGGAACACTGGCTCCCCCCAGGTTTCCCCATGTCTCTGGAGAAGGGGGAACCACAGGCTCCTCAGTGTGCCCTCATGTCTCCCTTCTCCTCCTCTTCTTATACTCACTTTCACCTCCACAGACCTCACTACTCTGTCCTGGGGCAGGTGTCAGACACGGATATTTACAGAGACGTGGCAGAGTACTCAGATGTGAGTGGCAGGGGCTGAGTAGGAGGGCAGCATGAGTTGGGTGGAACAGAGGCAGAGCAAACCCATGTCAATCCCTTTTACACTGGCAAGGACACAGTGGGCTGAGAGTACTTTGGGTTTGGTCTCTGGAATTTTTAGTGAGGAGTCTGGGTCTATAACCCCCACTCAGTGGGAGGGGCTAAGAAGGTACAGAAAGAGAGTAAAGAGAGGTAGGTCTGGAGGTCTAGTGAGGGGTCAGTCTTAGAGCCATCCTGGGTCAGGAATATAGAGGATCAGGGTCCTAGGGCATAGGCTGTTTCCTGATCTCATCAGTGGGGCTACTAAGTCTCTAATCATTTACCTCCTGGGAAGTCTTAAGCCAAATGATGGAAAAAAGGCTGTGGGGCAGGCACAGGGGATAGGGATCTGGAATAAAATAAGCCCCTTCTTGGGTTATGGCTTAGCAGTAGAGTGCTCGCTTCGCATGTGCAAGGCCCTGGGTTCGATCCTCGGCACCACATAAAAATAAATAAGTTATTGTGTCCAACTACAAATAGTAAATGTTTAAAAAAAAAAAAAAAGTCCCTTCTCACTGACAGAGACTGAAAGCATGAGCACAGTGTGATTAGACAGAGTAAAGGATGGGACCAAGGGATCTAAGGTGTGGGACAGGACATGAGGGGAGTAGCTCAGCTGGATGGAGAGGAAGCACCATGAGGCACAGGCCTAAATGCCTAGTAAAGATCTTGCTGTGTTGTAAATGGGATGGGAACTGAGATTGGGGTGACAGCTTAGAGGAATCTTTATGTCCACATGCAGAAAAAACAACAACAACAACAAAACGACAGGGGTTGGAGATCTAAGAGGAGGCCTAGGCACCACCAAAATCTAATCTGGGTAGTGGCAAAGAGCAGGAGAGGTGATGGGGAGAGGACCTGAGGCAGGAGTGAAGTAGTAGGATGGGGAGTCCACCTCTGAGTAAGCCAAAGGCTAGGAACAGAGGGTGGGAGGTGGCAGGCACTGGGTGCTCTTGGGGAGGAAAGACAGAACAGGATGCAGTGGAGGGAGAGGACTTGGCTCCCCTACAACTCTGTCCCATCCCCAGGCCAGGGAGGTCCCAGGTGTGAAGATCTTCCGCTCCTCAGCCACCATATACTTTGCCAACGCTGAGCTCTACAGTGACACACTGAAGCAGAGGGTGAGACTGAGGTCTCTTGGAGACTGATTGAGGGCCCCTTGCCTTCCCAGAGTGCCTCATCCTCTTCTTTCACATTCGCCTCTAGTGTGGTGTGGATGTTGATCACCTCATCTCTCGGAAGAAGAAACTGCTCAAGAAGCAGGAGATGAAGCTGAAGCGCCTACAGAAACACAAGTCACCCCAGGAACAGGCAGGGCCCCTTCCAGTGGCTGACTCCTGGCCCTGCCCTGGGCTGGCCTCTGCCCGTGGTCTGCTGTTGACCCCAGCCAACTTGTCTCACTATTGAACTCTGCCCCTGCCCCAGTGTTCCTCCCTCAGCCTGTCTCCCAGCCTCCCTGTTTCACTCCCTGGCGGGGCTCTTGGTGGTCTTTTGTTGTCCCTATACCGGTGACAGTGTGAATCATCATAGTCCTCTTCCATTTTTGTGGCTGTTCTCAGAATTGGTCAGAGCCCTGTGGCTTGGCTGCCCCAGATCCCACAGCTTCCAGAGCCTGGGATCTACATCAGACCTACCTACCTGACCTGTTGTTATATGATAGCGGGAATAACTCTTTCCTGTCTCCACTCTTCCCCTGTGTAGGCTGTTTCTTCCCAGGACAACTCAGTTTCCATCAATGTCAACACCAATCTTGGAGACACCAAGAGCAATGATGTGGAGAGCTCTAAGACCAAGGTGAGGCTAGAGGTGGGAGAGGAGAGGTCAGCCATGAGCTATAGAGATGAGGGTGTCTACACATCTCCTGAGAAAAGTCATGGACCCCAACCAAATTGGGTTTGAGGAGGCACCAATGTCTGGGGAAATAGGGTGATGGCTCTGATACTCTGGAGAGACCTGTGGTGAAACAGAATTCTGCTTGTTCTCTTATCTATAATCTCAGGCCTAGATGAAGACCTTAGATTTATAGATCCCAGAGTCTGCTCATGAAGGGAGGGAAGGGCTTGAATATATGGGAAAAATCTTGGGAACATAGAGAAGCCACACTCAATTAGAGACTCAAACAGAACAGGCTGCCAAGGTGTCTGTGTGTGAGTGTGTGCACATGAATGGATGTGTTTCTTCTGGTCTGTCCTTGTACCCCTATCCACTCCACCTGGGCTGGCTGATGGTGGAATATAGTTTCCCAGTATCCTCCCTTCTTGTGTCCCTTTTAAGCCTGGGCCCAGGAGGTAACAGCTGTGTGTGAATATCTGGGCATGCTCTCCTGTATGTCCCCATGTATCTATACTGCCTGTCCTATGTACACACATGACTCCCCCATGTCTGTGTCATCATGTGTTCCCTGTATGTCCCTCTATATGTGGGTATTTATATGCACACTCCTGTGTCTAGTCCCATGTGTCCCTAAGGTGCTTTGTATGTTCCCTGCTTTCACTTCCTGATGGGCTGTCCTACCACACGTCTGGTTCCCCTGCAGGCAATGCCAGAGAATGAGCTGGAAGAGATTGTGGCTAGTGGTCAAGAAGATGCCAAGGCTATAGCTGTGCCTACGCTGAAAGCCCTGGGCCTGCCTCAGCCGGACTTTCATAGCCTCATCCTGGACCTGGGTGCCCTCTCCTTTGTAGACACTGTGTGCATCAAGAACCTAAAGAATGTAAGGGGCTGTAGGCAGGCCATGGCTCCCCAGGCTTCCACACAAACCCCATAACTTTTGCTGAGACCCCTCTGAGCATGATGATGCCCCCAAACCCTGCAAGCTCAACATCAAAAAATTGTTCCCCTAAGCTTGCCCAAGTGTCCCCTCTGAATCCCTGAGCCTCCCTTGAGTCCAGCCCCTTTTGTTGCTGCAGATTTTCCGTGACTTCCGGGAGATTGAGGTGGATGTGTACATTGCAGCCTGCCACAGTGCGTTGCTTGGGGATAACAGGATGGTCCAGGAAGAGGGTGGGACTCTTTGCTGAGAGGTTTGCCAGGAATCACAAGGAAAAAGTTTCTGAAACTGGAGGTCAAAGGTGCCCTGGGAGGAAGGAGTCTAGTGTTGGGAGTGACTGGGTGTCTAGCTCTAGCCTCAGGGGTGGAAGATAGTGTGGCAGACATCAGAACACTATAAAGGTGTCTGGGGCTGGAATGTCAAGTGGTCCTGAGAGTCAGAGGAGACCTATTCCTTGCTTACAGGTCCTGTGGTCACCCAGTTGGAGGCTGGGCAGTTCTTTGATGCATCTATAACAAAACGGCATCTCTTTGTCTCTGTTCATGATGCTGTGACCTTTGCCCTCCAACACTCAAAGTCTGGCCCCATCAGCCCTATTTTGGTAAGCTTGTTTCTGGCCCACTAGGCTGTTTTTTATTAATCTGTTGCTTGTCCCCAACCTGACCCTAACTCCAGGAAGTCCATTTATTGACCTAGCTCTGCCCTCAGTGGACCCATTTCCTTCTCCAGTTGTCTTTGGATTAAGTTGCTCCTGGGAGCAGGGGTTGCTGTCCTGGAGAAGTGGTTTGTTATGTGTTTTTTGGAGACTGACTAGAACCTCCCCTCCTCTGTCTATCCAGGCCACCAAACTCTGACTGTGTTATTATCCTGCCCAAGATTGCTCACCTCAGGAGGTTGTGATGGAGCACCCTCAAGAAGACCCCCACACTGAGCATGTGCCACTCAGGAGCCCCTTGGTGCATACATACATACAACTCAGGGATGCAGATTTTAGGAATCCAGATTCAGGTTATAGGCCTGGAAGAGGGGTACTGTGGTTTGGCTGGCCTTGGCCAGGCTTGGGGAGGGAGCCAATGTCTATTTTCAGTCTAAGGAATAAAAATTTGTTTAACCAGCTCTAGGCTTTGCCATGGCATGGTGGGGGCTTGACTGGGGAGTTGGATGGTTGACAATTCTGGCTTCTGACCTTTTTATGCCCCAAGATAGAGACTGAGGTCAGAAGCCAGGGATGGGGATTAGAGGAGGGGAAGGTCAGGCAGAAAGTGTACAGAGTAGGAGAGCTATGGGGCCAGGCCTAATGTGAGGACATCCCAGGCTCAAGTCTCTCCCCAATTACACACAGGTAGAATTTAGCTTCAGGCTGGAAAATAATTGGAGTTAAAACTGTTTCTCAGGAATAATCAGCTCTCAGGGATACCCAATAAGGTTCACAGCAGGGCAGGTGCCACTGGGCAGCCCTTGGGTGGTACAGAGTGAACCCCTGAACACCCAGTCAAGGAAGATCAGTTGCTTACCAACGCTGCTGATCTGTATTTTTAAATAAGTGTGATTGATTGCTTGTTTATATAATTAGATCATTGGACTTGGCAGAGCACTGTTAGCCAAGAAGCATTTATTGATTTCTCCCAGTAAATGCCAACATCAGGGGCTGGGATTATGGCTCAGTGGTAAGAGCACTTGCCTAGAACATGTGAGGCACTGGGTTCGATCCTCAGCACCACAAAAAAATAAATAAAGGTATTGTGTCGGTCTACAACTAAAAAAAAAAAAAAAAAAAGGCCAACATCAGGGCATATGGCCCAGCAGGCAAGGGGGTTTTGACACAGTAAATTGTCAAGAGTGTCTATGGGGGCACCAGAATCTTTCTGGGCTTGGGTGTGCTACTGATGAGTGGAGTGGCGATAGTACTCACCTCATAGACTACTCAGTAAGTATTAAATGAGCAAATGTGGGGAAATGCTTAGATGAGTTCAGGACTTGAATCACCTGCTCAAAGCATGAACTTTGCCATTCATCAAGTTACTGACCACAGAGACTGCCCTGCCCTCCAAATCACCCAGGCACCCTTGCCCAGGCCTATTTTTATCATGGCCTATGTCAGTGCCTGGCACTGTATTTACAAACTGTCTGTCCTCCCCCCAGAACCTCACCACAGTCCAGGAAATCAAAGCTCTTTGTCGGCTCCATCATACCGCATTCTGGTACCAGGAACTGGCACTCTGTAAACATTGGTTGAATGAGACTTAAATGCTGGAGTAGGAGTCTGGACCTCAAATATGAAATTGAAGGTACTTAGAAGTGCTTTGAAGAAAACAATGCAGGGTCACATTAGAAGGGGCTGTGTTACCTAAGATGGTCATGGGAGGGAGGCTTAGGGAGCAGGTAACAGTTGAACTCAAACGCTAGCCATGAGAAGGTGACTTTCTAAGAGACGAATTGCTTCTGACATAGGGAATAGCAGATTTGTTCAGGGATGTGTATATGAGGCAGGTACAGCCCAAATGAATGGGAGGGAGATCTTATAGGCCAGTGTGAACCTTCAGACTTTTTTACTGACAGGAGCCACATGAAAAAAAAATTTTTTTTTTGTAGTAAGTGGAACTGAGGCTTGAACCCAGTTCCTCACTCATGCTAGGCAAGCACTCTACCACTGAGCTACAACCCCAGCCCGGGAGCCACATTTTTGCAGCTCAGGCAGTATGGATGGTGGAGCTGGGCTGGGTGGGGGCAGGGACAGTGAGCAGCTCAGTCATATACTGCTTGATTGGCCTGGGAGTGCTATCTCTGGTGAAGAACAGAGGGCTGTAGGGGCCATGGTGTTTAGATTTTGTCAAGATGAGGTGGAAGCAGGGAAGATAGGGGATAAGAGGTGTTCCCTCTATCCTGGGCCTGCCAGGCCTCAGAGCTGCCATTCCCCGGCCCCCCCCCCCTCCAAACACAGTCCCCACTCCC